>NW_021604593.1:1338644-1503299 GCF_004785775.1 Grammomys surdaster
GGTGGTGGTGGTGGTGGTGGTGGTGGTGTGGAGTGTCTAAGCAGACACAAAGTAAGATGGTGTCACCTTAGCCATTTCACTTCCCTTGGAGCACCTGAGATCTCACCTGGCTATTGTACCCACTTTGTATCACACTGGGGCTCAAGGCTGGCCTAACCCTACCTGTCCATCTCCTAGTTCTGCTGGTAGGTCCTGACTCAGAGGGGCTGAACATCAAAAGCAGGATGGAGAAGTTCAGGGGGAGGGAACCGTGGCAGAGGCCAGGCCTGGCCCCCGATGTACTCTGGGTAAATCACTCAGCTCCTGGAGTTCTTTGCTTTCATCTATTAAATTCACGACAGTAGTTTGCCCCTTTGCCCCTAGTTAGGAAGGAGACTGCTCTACTCCTAGCCCACCTCCAGTAAATATTTCTAGAATAAATGATGGATGTGCTGAAATTAATATCAAGCATGGCTCAATTGGGCTGATTCTCTTTGGAGTCTCGGCTTTACCTTGGTGGCTCACTAAAAGCTGAACTTGGCCTCTGCCCAACAACCACAAGGAGAGTACCCTCAGCCATGTGTGGGTAGCCAGGGCAGGGTACAAGCTGAAGCCAACAGGGTATGGAAAGGTGGCATTAGGTTGCTTTAGGTCTTAGGCCCAGGCCTGTTCCCCCAGCCACTGACTCTGACTGAGCAGGGGTGACCTTGAGAGTTTGGGGTGCTTCCTTAGGCAGGTGAGGACATGTTTATTCCTAGTCAGACCTCCTGGCTGGAGGTTCCCTACTCCATCGCAGGCCTCACCCACTACCTCAGCTGGCCTCCTTTGGGGCTTGGCCAAGACACACACTAACAAATCCTCACACAAAAACACCGATCCAGTTGGGTGTGGAAAGGCACATTTTTAATCTTAGCACTCAGGACACAGAGGCAGATGGATCTCTGTGAGTTCCAGGCCAGGTCTCAAAAACAAAGCAAGAACAAACAAAAACCCAATCCATCCATCCCAGTGACTCTGACACCCTCCAGGGATATACAGAAGGCACATGCACAAATCCACACCATTCTACTGGAGGCACAAGTGCAAAACTGAACACAAGTCAGTGTCTGTGGCAAAGAACTAAGCTGGCACGCACTTTGTATGGCATAGCCCACCACAGATCATGATCACAAATATATGCAGCAGAGGCCCCACCCATACAGTCTCTCAGCAAGAATGTGAACACAGGAAGAGCCTAGCCCAGGTACACAGCTTGGGAGCACAGCAGGGAGCACAGCAGGATGAGTGAGGTCTGTCTGGCAGAGGAGCTAGTATTGTCTCTCCTCATCCAAACGTGGACAGGAGCTAAGTGGGTCCCAGCAGCTCTGAGACAAGCTGGATTGGTGACAGAGCCATTGAAGGAGGACTGATCCAGGTCAGGGTCATCTCTGCAAGGCCTGCTTTCATGAGACTAGAGCCTAGTCTTCATGGCCAACAACTGGCAGGTCTTTTGTGGTTAAAAAGTTAGGAACTTGGGGCTGGAGTGATGGCTCAGTGGTTAAGAGCACATCCTGCTCTTTCTGAGGACCCGAGATCAATTCCCAGCACCCACATGAGGGAGCTTACAACTGCCCGTAACCCTATCTCCAGGAGAATCACACACCTCTACTATGAATGGGCAATTCCATTCATGTGCAATATTCCACCCTCCGTCCACATACACATAATTAAAATAATAGAATTAAGTTGGTTGTTTGTTTGTTTTTTGGTTTTTCAAGACAGAGTTTCTCTGTGTAGCCCTGGCTGTCCTGGAACTCACTCTGTAGACCAGGCTGGCCTCGAACTCAGAAATCCACCTGCCTCTGCCACCCAAGTGCTGGGATTAAAGCCGTGCGCCACCACCCCACCGCCCGGCCTTCTTGTTTGTTTGTTTTTAAAGCCAGGAACTGGGCTGGAGAGTTGGCAGGGATGAAGATCACTTACTGCTCTTCCTGAAGACCTGAGTTCCATTCCCAGCACCCACATGGCAGCTGACACCTATCTGTAACTTCCGGTCCCAGGGTTCTTACTCCCTCTTCTGGCCCCCTAGGGCATAGCATGCATACGGTGCAAATGATAAATGTAGGCAAAACTCCTAAACACAAAACAATAAATCTTTTTTAAAGTCATGAAAGTTGCCAGAGAGTGTTGGCAAACACCTTTAATCACAGCACTCAGGAGACAAAGGCAGAGACAGAGGTAGACCTCTGTGAGTTCCAGACCAGCCTGATCTACATAGAGGATTCCAGGACAGCCAGAGAAGCCCCATCTTGGAAAAACAAAAACAAAGGTGAAGAATTGACAGGCATGGTAGCACATGCCTATGACCCTTGAACTGGAGAGGCTGAGCCTAGGTATTGAACTATGCATAGCAATATAGTGAGAATCTGCCTAAAGCAACACAAAGCCAGGCACAGCGCACACCTGTAATTTATCACTCAGGAGGTAGAGTCCAGAAAAATGGGAGTTCGGAATCATCCTTAGCTTCCTAACAGGTTTCAAGGCCACCCTGGGCTACAGGAGACCCTATGTCAGAAAAAGAAAGAAAGAAAGAAAGAAAGAAAGAAAGAAAGAAAGAAAGAAAGAAAGAAAGAGAGAGAAAGAGAGAAAAAGAGAAAGAGAGGAAGGAAGGAAGCAAGCAAGAGAGAGAGAGAGAGAGAGAGAGAGAGAGAGAGAGAGAGAGAGGAAGGAAGGAAGAAAGGAAGGAAGAAAGAACAAGCAAACTAGTGAGATACAAAAAGATGGGTGTGGCGAGCATCCCCAGTGTCAGTTAGCGTGGAGTATGCTATATACCAGAAACAAAACAACCCTGCCTACCCAACAACTGAAAGTTCTCCTTTGATCTCTGTCCACATGCATGCCCTCAGGTTGGGGGCTGGGAGGCGAGGGGGGTTCATGCACACATGTATGTTCTTAAGACAACACTAAATAAATAATTTTTTTAGAGAAAACAAAAACCCCTTGTGACGGCACAAGCCTGTAATCCCAGCATTTGTGAAGCAGAAGCAGGAGGATTCACAGTTTAAGGTTGTCCTCAGGTACATACCAAGTTTGATGCCATCCTGACCTACATGAGATCCTGTCTCAAAACAAAACAAACAAGCAAACAGAACATAACCAACGGACTAGAGAGATGGCTCAGAGGTTAAGAACACTGGCTGTTTTTCCAGAGGTCCTGAGTTCAATTCCCAGCAACCACATGGTATGGCTCACAACCAGCTATAATCAGATCTGGTGCCTCTTCTAGCCTGCTGTATAATTAATAAATAAATAAATAAATATTTTTAAAAAAACATAACCAACTGAAATGGTGCAAATCTTTAATTTCAGTACTCTAGAGGCAGAGGCAGGTAGAATTCTGAGTCTGGTCTACATAGAGAATTCTAGGCTTACCTAGTGAGACCCAGTCTCAAAGAAACAATCAAAGAGGCCAGAGAGACTGCTCAGCAGTTAAGAGAACTGGCTGTTCTTCCAAAGGACCCAGGTTCGATTCTCAACACCTACATGCCAGCTTACTTCAGGCTCCAGAGGATCTGACATCATCTTCTGGCTTCTCAGGTACTGAATGCACATGGTACATACATACATGCAGGAAAAACAGCCCCACACTTAACAAAAAAAATTAATAGTTAATACTTTTTTAAAGAGGAACTTCTCATTTAACGGTGCACATGTATTTGTAGCTACTACCAACTCTCTCCTCAGTAGCCACCTGCCAAGGTCACCCTCACACTGGTCACAGCAAACTGGACGGGGCTACTCACTGTCACCACAAAGCCACAGGAAGAGAGAAGCTGAGTATCAGCTTAGAAACCTGTGGAGACATGCTTGGCTGAGTTCTGAGCAGGAAACCACGCTCTGCCAATCACAGGCAAGAAGCAAAAGTCCCTCTGTGTGACCGAGCAGGTCTCAAGGACACAGCACTGTGAAGATGAACAACGTTTGAGGGCTGTTGGAGAAGGGCCTCTCTTCTCTAGCCCTGGCTCACTCTAGGATCTGTTACTTCCATCCTCAGCACCTCTCTGTGGTACCTACTTCCCCATGCTAGCATCCGAGACCCTCCATTCTCTGACTCCGTCCTGTTCTGATTTTTGTCTTCCTTTGTTTGTAGAACTCACTTCTCTTTAACGTGTACACTCTTCATGTCTCAGCCTCCTGAGTGATGGGATTACAGGCAGGAGCTACATATGCCAAACTGTGCTTTTCTCTAGGACTTTGCCAATGCCGTTCCCTCCACCGAGAATATGTTCCCAGTCTCTGTCTTCTGACGTCCTGCCCATCCATCAAAATCAGTGTCATCCCCCAGAGAAACCTCTACCAAGAAAGCCCTAATCTCAGCTGGGTGCAGGAATGAGAAACGAGGTCCCAAGTGAGCTATGTAAGACCCAGCACCTTGTCACTCAGGGCACAGCAATAAGCAGGGCAGAATCTGTGGGCAGGGCCAAGGACTTTGGGGAGCATCCTAGGAATAGGTGAGGTCGAAATTATGCTACTGATGTTACCAAGGCATTATCCAACCTCTTCGTTTGTTGACAGTGGCACTGCTGGTGCCAGCAACCGTGAGTTCACTTGTATAGACCAAGGCAATGATAACTGAGTCTGCTAGGGATCACTGAAAAGCCAGCATCATTTAAGAATGAGGCTAAGCAGTAGGACTGACATCGGACTAAATCTCAGTCCTTGAATACACATCTATTTAAGGCCTTATGAGATGGTATGGAAAATTCACACCTGCCCAAGTACCATGCCTGTCCCAAGGAAACATCCTGGTGTCACTGTTTGAGGTAGGAGCTGAATCGATAGATTTACTTTGCTTTGTTTTAAGACAGACTCCTGCAGTCCAGGCTGGCCTTGAATTCTCTTTGTGCTAACTCCTGAGAACCTGTCTCTGGCTGCCAGCCTATGCCAACACACCTTAGGCAGTTAGCCTACTTATTTGCTTTGTTTTTGGAGATGGGACCTCACATAGCCCGGGCTACCTTTAAAAACACTAGGTGGCCAAAGATGACCTTGAACTCCTGATCCTCCTGCCTCTACCTCTCAAGTGCTGAGACCACAGCCATGCATAGTGCCCAAATCTTTAAGGTGCTGATGACAGAACCCAACATGCTAGGCCCCACCATCTGAGCTACACACAACCAACTAGCTCTATTTAAATTATTATTATTATCATTATTATTATTTAAAGATTTATTTCTGCCTTGATATGTATGAGTGTTTGCCTGTGTGTGTATGTGTGCACACTGCATGTATGTGTGAGCACCACGTGTGTTGCATGCACTCCACGCCGAGGAGGCCAGAAGAAGGTGTTGGATGCCTTGGAACTGGAGCTATGAGATGGCTGTGAGCTGGTATGTGGGTGTTGGGTATTGAACATGGGCCCTCTGGAATAGCAGCCTGTGCTCTTAAACAGTAAGCCATCTCCCTAGCCCACCAGTGAATTTCAGTTGGTAAGTTCTAGCCTATTTGTCTAACTACCATTTTTTAAAAATGTTTTAAATCAGGGTCTTACTGTGTAACCTGTGTAGTTCTGTGTAGTACTGTTACTAAGTACCCTTACTGACTGGAAACTTAGTTTACAGATCAGGCTGGCTTTGAACTCTCAGAGATCCACCTGCCTCTACCCCCTGACTGATAGGATTAAAGGGGTGCACCACCATACCCATTTATGTCTGACTTTATAACAACCACGGACAGTCTGTTCACTGTGAGTTATGCACAGCTTTCTAATGTCAACACATTTTGTTATACTGTATTAAATAAACTTATTCACTGATATCACTATATTATATCAGAAATGTTTAAGAAGATGCCAAGCCTATGTATGTGTATAAGTACAATGTTCCAGGATTTGAATTTCAACAGAAAGAACAGAACGCCATCATCACCAACAACTACTGTCCATTGTTTCCTTCAAATGACTGGCTCATTTCATTGTTGTTGAGAGAACAGCTGTCAGATATCAAAATCTGAGGTTTGGGGTTTAAATTTTTTTATGCGTGATTTTCTGAAATGGAGTGTCACTGTGTGGCTCAGGTTGGCTTCTAACACCTGGCTTTAGGGCTTGCTTCTTCCTCAGCTTTCCTAGTAGCTGGAGTGACAGATGCAAGCCACCACAGCCGCCTGTGAGCCTTTCTTATCAAGTTAAAATGAAGTTCCAGTTTTTAAAAGAGAAAGAGAGCACCAAAGGCTAGGGAGATAGCTCAGAGGTGAAATTATTTGCCATGCAAGCAAGAGGACCTGAGTTTGGGTCCCCGGAACCCAGGTAAATGCCAGGCACCCGCCTGCCTAGAATTCCAGTCTCACTGGGGACCCCAGAGCAAACTGGCTATCCAGACTAACCATATTACAGAGCTCTGAGTTTGACTGAAAGAGTCTCCCTCAATGAATAAGGAGGAAGAGAGATGGAGAAGGATTTAAATACCAGCCCTGGGCCTGCACTCTCATATATGCGAGCACACACATACACATACGCCCACATAGTACAAACAGGCACACACACATACAAATGTAAAACAAACAAAAAAGCTAGTTGAGGGGCAGTGAGATGGCTCTGTAGGTGAAGTCACTGGCTACGTAAACCTGGAGACCTGAGTTTGATTCTTGGAAGCCATATATAGGTGGAAAATGAGAACCAAATACTCAGCATTGTTCTCTGACCTCAATACACTGTGGCACTGGAGCCACATGTGTGCACATAATAATAGTGATAATTTGGGGGCTGAAGAGATGGTCAGCAGGTAAAAACCCTGGCTGTTCTTCCAGAGGACCCATGTTCAATTCCCAACACCCATATGGCAGATCACAACCATCTCATAACTCCAGTTCCAAGGAATCCAACACCCTCTCCTGGCCTCCTGGGCATGCAGTGCACACGTGGTGCTCATGGATACATGCAGTGCACACACATACACACAGGTAAACACATACATATCAAAGCAGAAATAAATCTTTAAATAATAATAAACAATATAAATAGAGTTAGTTGGGGTGAGTGAAGCTCAGATGGCGGAGTCTAGCATGTTGGGTTCTTCTTCAGCACCTTAAAGATCAGAGCAACAATGGCAAATGGCTGTGATCTCAGCACTTGAGAGGTAGAGGCAGGAGGATCAGGAGTTCCAGGTCATCTTTGGCCACCTAGTGTGTTTAAACGTAGCCTGGGCTATGTGAGGCCCCATCTCCAAAAACAAAACAAGTAAGCTAACTGCCTAAGGTGTGGTGGCATAGGCGATGATCCTTACAGGAGAGGAGAAAGCAGACATTGCCATAGGTTAGCTGAGCCATAAAAACATGACCTCGAGGGCTGCCCAATCGGAGTTGAGAGCCCCAGACGGAACATATAAAATAGGAAGTAGGGCTGGAGAGATGGTTCAGCGGTTAAGAGCACTGACTGCTCTTCCAGAGGTCCTGAGTTCAAATCCCAGCAACCACATGGTGGCTCACAACCATCCGTAATGAGATTCGATGCCCTCTTCTGGTGTGTCTGAAGACAGCTACAGTGTATTCATATATAATAAATAAATAAATCTTTAAAAAAAAAACTATAAAAAAGATAGGAAGTAATAATTCGAGGTTATCAATAGGAAAGTGGATTCTGACAGCATGGAGGGTAGCCAGCTGCCCAGCTAGCTATTGTGCTGCTTTAGGCATATTGTAAATATAAAGGCTGTGAGTGTGTTTTTCATCTGGGAACTCAATAACCAAAGGTGGGGTAGAAATCCCAGGCTAGGATATTAAATATTTTCTACTACAATCCTATGAGGTGGGAGTCAGAGGCAGTTTCTCAGGGGTTAGCTACAAAGAGAATTCAAAGCCAGCCTGGACTGTGTGAGACCGTCTTAAACAAAACAAAGCAAAATAGCTATGTTCATGCTCTTCTGGCCTCTGAGGACACTGGACACACACATTGTACACAGACATACATGTAGACAAAAAAGCTATACATAAATTTTTTTCATTAAAAATAATAAAATTCATAGCTGGGCGTAGCATAGTGGTGCATGCCACTTGAGAGACGGAGGCAGGAGGATCTCTGAGCTCAAGTTCAGTCTGGTCTACATAGTGAGTTCCAGGATAGCCAGGGCTATGTAGTGAAACTCATATTTAAAAAATAATAATAATAAATAAATAAATAAATAAAAATAAAGTTCATTGGTGGGGTTTCAGAGTCTAGATGACAGTTAACTTATAGGAGATCTGGGTATAGTACAAACAATCTAAAAAGCTTTTAGAATATCTTCTGTAGCCAGTCCTTGCTATTTGTGGGTACTTTTTTTTCTGACCCTTTATCTTGCCCCCAACCCTGTTTCACTCCCTAAAACTAGGTTAGAAGGGAAAGAGAAATTATGAAAATCCCTGAATCTAATTCCTTTCCTCTTGTTTCTTCTTTGACCTCAGCTACTAACAAACTGTAACCAACTTCCCTAAACAACCAACAATGACCAACTGACTCTCAGGGTCCTCGAATTTATATATCCTCTGAAAAGTTCCCAGAATTCAAAACATCACACAATTATAGAAACTGTCAGCAGCTGGCAAAACCATGCTTCTGCTAGAGCACGAGACAAATCATAGTCAGCTGCTGCAGACAATCGGAAGCAGCCCCCATATTCCCACACCTGGGATTAAAACAAAACCACATTCTTATAATATTTCTGTGTTTTTTAAAGAAAGCAAAATTCCAGAATTTTCAAAAATGTCACTGCATTTCTCCACTTCTGTTTTAAGCCATTAATTGTGCTGTGTGAAGCAGTAAATTACAAACAGAGGCCTTTTCAATGAAATAAATGCTTTTGGGTCAGTGGTGACGGTTTTCAGTAGACCTCTTCTCCTCAGTTCTAACCTTTATCAGTTTTGATGGTGTCCACAGCTTTTCGTTTCCTGTGGAAATATAAACAAATCCATGTCTCCAACACAAAACTTTCTCTGGCTTCCGTCCTGACGTTAACGCATCCTTATAGGATATAGGCTGATTTACCTCCACAGTTGTTTCTATAGCCCAGTGTTTCTCAGCTGCTGTTGTTTCTTCCTCATTAATAGTCACAAAATTTGAAGTTAGCAGAGCACTATTGATTCTGTTTTTGTTTTGTTTTCTCTTTGTTTTACAGGCATTTTCTTTAAGATGTGATTGGATCTTTCTACAGCTGCCTGTCTGGTTTGGACAATTGGCACAGTCTGGGTAGTATTTGATGACATTTATCAGTACTTTTCCCAGGAGCAGCTACCACTTCACCCCTTATTGCATCATGGGCTATCTCTGGGATTGCAGGAATAATAATCTGAGTACCCCACAGTTATAAAAGATCCCTTACCCATGAATTTATGGTTATGTCAGCCACATTAAGGCCTTAACTTTCCTATTATACCTTCCAGTCCCATATATTTAACCCATTGCACACTTTGTTTTCTTTTTAAAGATGTATTTATTTATTTTATTATGAGTACACTGTAGCTGTCTTCAGACACACCAGAAGAGAGCATCCAATCTCTTTATGGGTGGTTGTGAGCCACCATGTGGTTGCTGGGAATTGAACTCAGGACCTCTGGAAGAGCAGTCTGTGCTCTTAACCGCTGAGCCATCTCTCCAGCCCCCGCACACTTTGTTTTATCTGAGATAACTTTTCAATTCCTAGAAACTGAGCATAAATCTTTTGAAGTGGTCATTCCAAATTCCAAAACTTTTTGTGAAATGATAGTTATACCGGCTCCTATATCCACCTGATTTCCTTTTTTTTTTTTTGTTTTGTTTTTTTTTTTTGTTTTTCGAGACAGGGTTTCTCTGTATAGCCTGGGCTGTCCTGGAACTCACTCTGTAAACCAGGCTGGCCTCGAACTCAGAAATCCGCCTGCCTCTGCCTCCCGAGTGCTGGGATTAAAGGCGTGCGCCACCACCGCCCGGCTCCACCTGATTTCCTATTTCAATACCATTTACTTTTGATTTTAATTTTAGCCTTTGAACATTGACAACTGTTTTCCAGAACACATGTTTTCCAGTGCTTCCAAACTTCCCTGTTCTTTCCATGGGAGAGGCTTTGCCTTCGATGGAGGGAAACAATAGCACGTGAGCAATCCCATCAGCTCCGTTAAACTGCATGTCTCTTTTTACATAGGCCATAACTTTAATCTCTCCTTTGACATCTTTATTTATAATTCCTGGATGCACAATGAATCCTTGGGAAGGCAATCCAGTCCTTCCCAACACCATCCCTACTGTCCCGGAGGACACAGGACCATAGACTCCAGTGGCTATGTTATAGCATTGAGTTTTGGAGGATAGAGTAGGAGGTTCACCTGTGGCCACGTCTAGAGCCACACTGCCTGTAGTAGTGTGCATTAAATCTCCAAGTGGAGGTTTTTCACTCGCATGTTACTCTTTGGAAGAAATGGCTTATAATTTTTGCTGTGGGGCCCTGAGCCAGGTCACAAGGCTGTTTCCCAATAGTAAGAAATTACCTTTAGGGGCTGGAGAGATGGCTCAGCTGTTAAGAGCACTCACTGGCTGCTCTTCCAGAGGTCCTGCTTTCAATTCCCAGCAACCACATGGTGGCTCACAGCCATCTGTAATGGGATCTGACACACACTTCTGGTGTGTCTGAAGACAGCTACAGTGTGCTCATATACATTAAATAAATAAATAAATAAATCTTTAAAAAAAGAAATTACCTTGAATATCTCTTTAGAACCTATAATCTTTAGTTCAGTGGCAACCCTTGCCATATCCCACATCACCTGCACACTCCTTGGAAGCCTAGGGCTTCTTTCTGGTTTATATTTAGAACAACCATTGCCCCTACAGATGTCTTCACAATTTTGTTGCGTATATCATATTTCCCACAATTAAAGCTATGGGCATTTTGAGATCTAAGGCCTTTAGCAGCTTGGTCATAGTCTCTTCAAATGACCATACTTCCCACATCTGAAACACCAGGCATTTTGATATCAAAGACCTGTAGCTATAGTGTGACCTGTTGTATTAGCTTGATACACATTAGAACCAATATTGGTAACATCTCTTATCCATTCATCCATAGGTGCTGCTAGCATCTTTAATGCCTAATAGCCATTTTCAAATGCCAAGGTCTCTATCAACACCTGCCTTTCATGAGGTTCTGATACGACTTTATTCACTGCTGTGACTCATCTTTATAAAACAACAATAACAAAACCAGTGAAGGCTTTAATGAAGTAGATCTTTTCCCAGGATCCTCAACTTCATCCCAAGCTCTTAAAGCCACTAAGCTACATTGTTCTATAGTAGCATCATCAAATCAATGTGTTCTTCTCTATCTGGGTACTACTACTGCTCTTTGTTGAGCAACTGA
Organism: Grammomys surdaster; assembly: GCF_004785775.1. Lineage (NCBI taxonomy): Eukaryota > Metazoa > Chordata > Mammalia > Rodentia > Muridae > Grammomys > Grammomys surdaster. The sequence goes on from NW_021604593.1 coordinate 1,349,963, forward strand.
TCTTTTACTACATTCATTCTGCTTGCTCTATTTCACTGAAATGGGAAACAAGAAGGGATCACTCTGCTCTGTTCTTTTCTGAAAAGGTTGCAGAGTTGGCTGTGCAGCTGGAGATGTTGCGGGTGAAGGTGGAAACACTTGGGAAGCAGGAGCACTGGAAAAGAGAGAATAAAAAGGCTCTGTTTCACTCTTCAATGTTCATGGTTTCTTCCATCCACCATGTTAACCATTACAACTGTGGACCAGCCTCTAGTAAAACTGTTACCATTTGCTTCTCTTCTTAGAGAATAACCCTGGTTTGAGTAGCCCAGTTATTTAAAATTTGTTTCACTTAAGGCGAGTGCATCCCATATGAAATCATGGATCTTTAAAATGTCTTAGATCAATCATTTCTATAGGATGCCATCCTATCTCATCATAACCTTGTTCCACACCATTAGTAGCCATATTCTGTGTGACTGCTGGGAAAGCTGATGGTCATCGTGCAACCTCAGGCCGTCACTCCTCTATCTCTGGTGGTGAAGTTGGTTCCAGATTAACTCCTTCTTTCTATATGGCCTGTTTTCGTTAGATTGACCTCCTGCTTTTTCAGCTTTCCTCTGCCCTGATTGCCCTCCAGCACAGTTTATTTCCCTCTTCCCACCTGTGGGAAACTTCTGCATTCTTGTTCAGTCACTGGGACTGAGCCTTTTTATTCTCTCTTTTCCAGTGCTCCTGCTTCGCAAGTGCTTCACCTGCAACATCTCCAGTTGCACAGCCAACTCTGCAACCCTTTCAGAAAAGAATGGAGCAGAGTGATTCCTTCTGTCTCCCATTTCAGCCATTTTGTGTTGCTCAGAACCTTCCATTTCCACCCTCAATTTTACCAACTGCTCAGCCATTTTTCCAAACTTTTTGAAACATAATATATGAAGAAGAAAACAGAAAAACATAAAATCCCCTCTGGGAGTAAAAAGGTTGGAGGATATCCCAGGGATTGCAGCTGCAATACACTGTTTGCTGGCATCTTGAAAAAAAATCCATTTATTCTATGGCATTTGAAATAAAATTTCCCATTTTTTCCTTTATTGTGATTCACATTTGGTGCCACTCCTAGCCTGTCTTTGCTACTTTGTGGGCTCTTCTTTCCCACCCTCTATCCCCTCTGGCTTCAGCCCATAACACTAGATAGAAGTGAAACAAGGTTAGAGGAGAGAGGGGAATCAGGAAAATACTTGAATCTGATGTCTATCCTTTTGTTTCTTCTTTGATCTTGGCTACTAAGAAACCACAACCAACCTCATTAAACAACCAACAACCAGCAACAGACTCTCAGGGCCTTGGCATTTATATAATGTCTGAAATGTTCCCAGAAATCCAAACATTACAGAATTGCAGAAAATATCTGTAGCTAGGAAATCACACTTCTGCTTGAGCATGAGACAAATCATAGTCAACTGCTGTGGACAGTCAGAAGCAGCCCCACATCCTGGGATTAAAATAAAAGCACATTCTTGTTTTTCTTTTCTTTTTTTTTTTTTTTTTTTTTTTTTTTTTTTAGGTTTTTCGAGACAGGGTTTCTCTGTGTAGCCCTGGCTGTCCTGGAACTCACTCTGTAGACCAGGCTGGCCTCTAACTCAGAAATCCACCAGCCTCTGCCTCCGAAGTGCTGGGATTAAAGGCATGTGCCACCACTGCCTGGCTAAGCACATTCTTAATATACTTCCATGTTTTTTAAAGACTCCAGAATTCTCAAAAATATCACTACATTCTTACTTTTCCAACTGTAAATCTGTGTGAGGCCAGGGTTTTGCCACATACACTTCAAGAATAATAATCACATGTACATGTGTGTGCTGTCACATGCACACATAACAGAGTGAACCTAAAAGCAGAAGGGAGTCTGACCCAGCCCCAAGGAACCAGTCTGCTATATCAAGCCATAAACAAATGGAATCCCCAAAACCTAAAAGGCCTATTCTTCTTACAATTTGTGTTTTGTTTTAGAAAAACAAAGTTAATTCTCATTTTTTTTAAAAAATGATATTGGGCTGGAGAGATGGCTCAGTGGTTAAGACTACCAACTGCTCTTCCAGAGGTCCTGAGTTCAATTCCCAGTAACCACATGGTGGCTGACAACCATCTGTAATGGGATCAGATGTCCTCTTCAGGTGTGTCTGAAGAGAGTAATGGTGTACTCATATACATAAAATAAATAAATCTTTAATAAATAAATAAATAAATCCATAAATAATAAATAAATGTTATCATCAGCTGGACAGTGGTAGTGAACTCATTTAATTCCAGCACTCAAGAGGCAGAGGCAGGCAGATCTTTGATTTCAAGGCCAGCCTGGTCTACAGAGAGTTTCAGAACAGCCAGGGCTACACAGAAAAACCCCGTCTCAACAAAACAAGAAACAAAACAAGGTATTATCTATGACAGTGTGTGATGGAACTTTTCATTGTATTTATTAGGTTGTTTTTTTGTTTTGTTTTGTTTTGTTTGTTTTGGTTTTGGTTTGGTTTTTTTCGGTACAGGGTTTCTCTGTGTAGCCCTGGCTATCCTGGAACTCACTCTGTAGACCAGGCTAGCCTTGAACTCTCGAACTCAGAAATCTGCCTGCCTCTGCCTCCCAAGTGCCGGGATTAAAGGCTTGCGCCACCACCGCCCAGCTTTTTGTTTTTACAGTATCAGGGATCAAATGGAAAGTTTCACAAATGCTAGGCAAGTGTTGTACCACTGAGCTACATGCCCAGCTCCAATGAAGTTTAAATAAAGTTTGCGTTGAGTCAGGGTTTTCTAAGTAGCCCCAGGTCGGCTTTGAACTCTCTCTGTAGCCCTAGTTACTCTTGAATTGCTTGTGATCCTCTAGCCTCAGACTCCTGAGTGCTGTTTTTGTAAGTGTGGACTACCACACTCCATATCCTATTGTTTTGTTGCTGTTTTTGAGACAGGATCTCTCTACATAGCCCTGACTACCCTGACTCACTGTGTAGACCAGGAGACCAGTCTGGCCTTGAACTCAGAGATTCATCCGCCCACCTCTGCCTCTCAAGTGTTGGGATTAAAAGCATGTACCACCACACCCAATCCTATTAATATTATCAAATAAATAAATACATCTTTAAATTTTTCTTTTCATATCTAATGTGAATCATGTGTGAGAGCACAAGTGTTCAAGCATGTATGAACAAGAACACACGCTCTTCTCTGGGATCAAATCTAGAGCCTTGCACAATCTCAGCATGGCCTGTATCTCTAAATGAGCTGTACTGCCAGTCTAATATGGCAGATGCTGATGGATAGAGCCCCACCAAACAAAGACTCTTCAGGGCCTCTCAGTATTCTTAAGCACCTCAGAGAATATTCAGAATAAGGAAGTTGCTAGGTGATGTACATCTTTAATCCCATCACTCAGGAGGGAGAGGCAGAGGCAGGTAGATCTCTGAGGCCAGCCTGGTATACAGAGTGAGTTCCAGGGTATTCAGGGCTATACAGAGAAACCCTGTCTTGAATAACCGAAAAGAAAGAGGGAGGGAGGGAGGGAGGGAGGGAGGGAGGGAGAGAGAGAGAGAGAGAGAGAGAGAGAGAGAGAGAGAGAGAGAGAGAGAGAGAGGAATTAAGAAGTTGACACCAACGCTTCTGTGTATCCACGAAGGAAAACCCAGGCCAGGAGTGGACATAGAGAATGTATGAATCCAAAGAAGTCAACAGTGGCCCAAAGGGGGCTACTAGAATTTTTCTTTAAAGAGGTCCCCAGAGCCCAGATGTCTGGGTGGGCAGGGTTCAAAAGGAGGGAGTGAAGCAGGAGAGGGTCCCGGACTTTCAGATAGTGCTCCTGGCAAAGGGTCCTAGGAGTCCCTGCTTCCCTCTACTGCCCCCATGAGGACGCAAGTATATGGGGCGTGGCCCCAAACACAAGCCAGCCTCCCCACACATGGAACTGAAAACTCCCCACCCCCTCCCACGAGAAGGACTTGGGCCTTAGAATTATCGTCATCAAGGCCGTGCAGCAGACAATACAGAGGGGACATTATGTACTGAGAAAGAGGCCTTGTTGTTGGCTTAATCGAGACAGCGGTGTTCTGTTCTGAGCGGGCTAGGGACTGTTCATGTGCCTCAGGCCAGACCCCTCACACCCAGAATCACACATTCACCCAAAAGCACACACAGGCTCACCCCGGAATAGGCCTTCGGCACTGGCTGTGTTACTCAGCACATAGAAGCCTGACAAGTGCCAAGGTTTCCACCTTCACCCTGGGTCAACATTCACCCTCTGCTACTGGCTGGGTCCCCAGCACAGGTTTTACCACCTGCGGAGCCCTGATGGAGAGAGCAAGGGACAAAAGACAGCCATATTGGGAACGCAGGGGGCAAGCACTCTGCATGCCCCACCCAGCCCCTCCTGACTGGGATCACAGGGCACTGAAACCAGCAGCCGCCTAGGCTGGGCCAGACGTGCCTGGACCCACAGAAGGACACAAAGGCTGCCTTGTTGCTTTGCCAAACACTCCCATCTCTGGAGTGGGAGGGAGGGACCTGGGCAACCAGCACCCCTATCCCTAGCTCCTAGGCTGGACCTGGAGCAAGACTGGACTTTAACCTCTTAGGCCAGTGGCAGATGTGTTAGAAGGCTTGGTGGGGGACACCCTAACCTGTTAATGAAACCTGTCAAAGGCAGGCTCCCAAGCACAGAAGAGTCCTAGATCCTGCTTTCTCTAAGATGGGGTTGCTTTCCCTTCTTCCCAGCTGCTTAGAAAGCTCTTGCCTGGAGGTCCTCTTGCCCTTGTCTAAAGACATCTCCCTTGGAAAGCCTTCCTGGTCCTCAGCAAGCAAAAGGCTTCTGTATACTTGTGCTTGGCCACCAACTGGGAGCTCCAGACACCCCCTGGAGATGTGGTTAAGGAGTTAGGCACAACTCAGGTCAAGGGATTGAATGGGATCGTAATACCACAGGGTGGATGGGAGTCACCAAGGTTGTCAGCACAAGTCACACACAGAACAAGACAGTCACCAGTCACGTCTACCCTGGGGAGGAGGCAAGAACTGCCCAGAGAGGCTCAGGGAGTTCCTGCCTCTCTACACTTGTTGCAGAGTTTCTATTGTCTCTGTGTACCTGTGGCTTTGGGAAACTGCCAGGGAGGGGCTGTGGGTGCCTGGAAGCCCAGCAACTGTGTTGTTCCTGGTAAAAAGGTCTCAGAATCCTCAGGAACCCTGAACTGAAATAATAAGGCTTTTTTATACCCCCCCCCTTTTGTTTCTCCTTACAGCCAATTTTCTGACTTATTGGTTAGTTTCTCTGGCTTCTGCCCATTGCTTCCACACCACAGATCAGACCCCAGCCAGTAGAGACAGTTTTGATGGATTTGTTGGCATCTGCAGCCAGGGAACCAGACTGCCCTCACACTTAAAACAGGCTTTTGGACAGACCCCTTCCACTACAAATTCCACGGCCATTAACTATGGTCCAAAATGAAGACTAACCATGCCCCTGCCTTCCATTGATTGTCTTCAAACTTCTTAAGAAAAGTCAGTCCCACAGGACAGCTAGGAACTAACAGTTCTAGTATGACCCACTCCAGTCTCAGGGGCCCTATACTTGGCTAGGAGAGTATATCAAAGGTTCAGGGAGCTGGTGTCCAAGGACCTGTCATCTCAGCACTTGGGAGCATGAGCATCTGTAAAGGGACTGCATACACAGGACCAAGCCTCAGAGAAATAAAATAAAGATCACTGAGATGACTGGGAAGACCTGCTGCCAACCTGACCACCTGGGTTGGATCCCCCGGATTCACTTGGTAGACAGAGAAAAGCAACTCATCTGACCTCCACGGGTGTGCTATGGCCCATGCGTGCTCCTCCCCCAACTCCAACAACAATAAACAAATGCATAAGAAAATTGAAGAAAAACAAACCAAAACACCACCAAAAGGGGTGCTTGAGGATGTAGATCGAAGGTCCCTAGATCTTCTGAGGACTCTGTTTCTCCAGAGCCAGCTTATCTTTATGCTAACGTACTCAGAACTGTGCCCTTGGGAAGGAGAATGAAAGGAAATCCTCCTCGAAAGAAGTAGCGGCTCCCACCCCATGGCTGGAAGGTAGGTATGTGTGTGCACATGTAGCTGGGTGTGTGCACATGTAACTGAGTGTGTGCACATGTAGCTGGGTGTGTGTACATGTAGCTGGGTGTGTGCACATGTAGCTAGGTGTGTGCACATGGAGCTGGGTGCACATGGAGCTGGGTGTGTACATATGTACCTGGGTGTGTACACATGTAGCTGGGTATGTGCACATGTATCTGTGTGTGCACATGTATCATCTGTGTGTGTGCACATGTATCTGTGTGTGCACATGTATCTGTGTGTGTGCACATGTATCATCTGTGTGTGTGCACATGTAGCTGGGTGTGTGCACATGTAGCTGGCAGGGACAGCACCAAAAATTGTATTCAGGCAGCTTCTGTCTGGAAGGGAACTCCGGGACCCTGTTTGGATTGAAGCTGTGTGTACAACTACTCCTGCTGCCTGTATTTTTAAAAATCAGGTTACTAAGCTGACCTTGGAGGTGCTTGCCTATAATTCCAGGCTGAGGCAGAATGACCTTCAGTTCTAGGACAGAGTATCCTGGAAAAAAAAAAGAAAAGGACAGAATGTAGGAAGTTCGTTTGGTGGAGTGATTCCTTGCCTGGTTTACACCAGACATTGGTGGTGCACACCTTTAATCCCAGCACTCAGGAGGCAGAGGTAGTTGAACGTCTGAGTTCGGGGCCAGCCTGGTCTACAGAGCAAGTTCCAGGATAGCCAGGGCTATGCAGAAAAACCCTGTTCTGAAAAAAACAAACAATAACAACAACAACAACAAAACAATGTGTGGCTTAGATACTTTATAGAGTGAACATGGAGCCAGTCACCCTAAGCTATATAGACCTTGTATTTAAAAAAAAGAAAAAGAAAGAAAATAGGTCCCAGGACGGTCTCACCCAAGAATTTTATGAGTGTTCCTCCTATTATATATTTTGTCTTGTCAACAACCCACAGTTGTCTCTAACAAAAATAAAGTGTGGAATTACTGGTCACCTCCTAATAACACAGATATCACAGGAGGTTGAGACATACCAGCCTGCCACCCCATCATGCCACCTATCCAGGCCCCAGGCTGAGATTCACAGGTGGCAGTCAGCCTCCTAAGGGTCCTACCCAAAGTCCCCAGCCTTCACATCTGTTTTGTTATCCAAAACAAACACCCTCCTTCTGCCCAGGCCGCTGCACCCTGTTGTGGCTAGATCTTTTTTTAAAAAAAAGTGTTTCATAACTGAAGAGCTCTCTTCCAGAAATTCCTGTCATCTTGCCCTGCTCCTCCTTGGGGGATCCTTGCAGCCCTCACTGGAGAGCTGGGTGTGTCACCCTAGGTTAGTTCTCTCCTGGGTCTCTTCCAGATTGGATGTTTCCTACTCCTCCATTGCTCATTCACCACTGTGTCACACACACACACTTGTAGAAAGAGAAAGAAGGCAATGAGGAGAAAGAATTAACAAACAGCAAGACCCGGGGTTCTGTCCCCCAACACTAGGAAGCAACTTTTCTTTTTTTTTTTTTTTTTTTGGTTTTTCGAGACAAGGTTTCTCTGTATAGCCCTGGCTGTCCTGGAACTCACTCTGTAGACCAGGCTGGCCTCGAACTCAGAAATCCGCCTGCCTCTGCCTCCCAAGTGCTGGGATTAAAGGCGTGCGCCACCAACGCCCGGCTTTCTTTGGGTTTTGATGTGCTTTAAAACAGGTCTCTCTGGCCTAGAATTTGTTCCTTAGCCCAGACTAATGTCTAACTCAATGTCATGATTCACTCTGAGGATTAAAATGCTGGGGTTATAGGTGTGCACCACCATGTTTAACCCATGTCTTTGAAATCCAAGAGACTCCTTCACCAGACTGAGCAGAAGCTTTAGGCTCCCTGCCCAAGGACCAGTGACACTGTCGTCAGTGCACAGGATCCCCATCCCAAAATTTCCTTACAGTACTGTCACTCCCCTGCCTCTGGAGAAGCTCTCCTTTCCTGACATCCATCAGAGAGATGGAAATTAATTTCCTTTGCATGAACTGATTTTGATAGCCCTCTCCCCAGGAAGTTATGAGGCCTCTTGAAGAGCAGTACAGAGAACAGCATGACTCATGGACCTTGAGACCCCCCCACACGCAGCTGCTTCTGATGGCCCTGGACACCTCCAGTCCCCCTAAATCAACTGTGTAAGAGTGACCTGGACAGCTGCCCAGCCTTCCTCAGGCTCGACTGGTGCCCCTGGCAGGCGCCTTCCAGGTCAGGGGGCACAGGCTGCGAGGAAGCGGGTGACTTCATCCCGGCTGACTCATCAGAGCAACTGCAGGGGGACCTCAAGGGGAGGCGCCAGCCGTCTTCTCCAGCACAGACCTTTAGGGGGTCATCACTCTCTTCCTGCACCTCTAGGGCTTTCCCACTCCAGACTAAGCCTCTGCTTTTTGCAACATCATCCAAAAAATTCACAGAGACTGTCTTTTGGCACAACACTGCCCCCAGAGTTTTGAGGTTGTCCCCAAGGTCCTTCAAACCAGTCAGGCAAAAGACACCAGCCACATAAGCATTGACTCAGTTTCTCTACCTGAAAAATAGTAGCCCTTGCTCCTCCCGGTCTGGGTGTCCCTGACAGATGTGACACAGTCTTGCAAAGTGTCAGGCCTGGACTGCTGGATTCATCTGGCCCCATGTCCCAGGGTTGAGCTCTGTCTTAGTTTGGGGCTGCAATACCCTAAAGGAAGACCCTTCGGTCATAGCTCCACTCTGCCACATCTAGTGTCCTTAGGGTCCCCAGGATGGCTGCTTCCCCCCTTGACTGGCCTAAGGAACTGTTTCCCACACACATCTATTTTGTTTTCGTTAGTTTAGATGGGGTTTTGTTGTTGCTTCTTCTGCTTTACTTGATTTATTTTAGGGACTGTAGAAGATCGTTCAGTGATCAAGACCAACTACTGCTGCTGCCAAGAACCTGAATTCAGTTCCCAGAAGCTAAGCTATGCAGCTTAACTCTAGCTCAGAGGATTCAACACTCTCTTCTGGCCTCCAAGGGCACACACATATACACATACATGCCACACAGCCCATATGCACATAATTAAAATTGTTTTAATCAATTAATTAACATATTTTAAACAAGGTCTCGATACTCAGCCTGGAGCTCATTATGTAGAACTGGCTGAACTTAAACTCTTGGAAATCTACCTAACAGCCAGGCGGTGGTGGAGCATGTTTTTCATCCCAGGATTCAAGAGGCAGAGGGAGGTGTATCTTGGAGTTCAAGGCCAGCCTGGTCTACAGAGTGAATAGCCAGAGCTATACAGAGAGACCTCATTTTGAAAACAAACAAACAAACAAAAATTCCTATCTTTCCCTCCCAAGTACAAGAATTAAAGGTGTGTGCCACTGTAACTTACTAAGAATCTTAGTTCTAAGATTTATTTTTATGATTTTTCTTTAAAAATATTTTTATTTATGTGTATGAATGTTGCCTGCATGTATGTATGTGTACCAAGTGCATGCCTGGTGCCCTTTGGGGACAAAAGAGAGTGCAGACTCTCCTAGAACTAGAGTTACAGATGCTTGTGAGCTGCGGTGCATGCGCAGGCTGGTAACTGAAGCTGCTTGAGCAGCCAGTGTTCTTAACCACTGGGCCATCTCACCAGCCCTACTTTTAATTTTATGTATCCATGATGTGAGTACAGGTTCCCAAGGAGGCCAAAAGCATCAGCTCCCCTGACGCTGGAGTTTCGGGTGGCTGTGAGCCACCAAACGTGAGTGCGGAGGGGCAGGGCACAAGTCATCGCCCGCTGAGCCATCTCTCCAGGCCCCTTTCCATTTTTATTTGATTATTTATTTGTGGGTTTGTGCAGGTGTGTGCACCACGGCACACTCTGTGGAGATCAGAGGACAGCGCTGCCGAGCTGCCTCTCTGCTCTCAACCTTTACTGTTTTCCTTCTGAGAGAGTGTCTCACTATGGAGACCAGACTGTCCTTGAACTCCCAGAAGTCCGCCTGCCTCCGCATTGCGTGCACTGGAATTAAAATTAAAGGTGTACAAAACCATACCTTGCTATTTTTCATCTCTTTTTTTTTTTTATTTCCAAGACAAGGTTTCTCTGTGTAGCCCCCGCTGTCCTGAAACCTGCTTTGTAAACCAGGCTAGCATTGAATTCACAGACATCCACCTGCCTCTGCCTCCTGTGCTGGGATTAAAGGCATGTGCCACCACTGCTTGGCTTCTTCCTCCCATCTTTAAGGTCTCAGGATCAAGCTGAGGACACCAGGCTTTCTTGTCTGGAACTTACCTGAGAGCAGTAGCTGGATTTGAACTTCATTTTTTTAAATATCAGAATCTCACTATACAGCACTGGCTGGTCTATGTAGACCATGCTGGCCTTGAACTCACGGACATCCACCTGCCTCTGCCTCACAAGCTCTGGAATTAAAGGTCTACACTATCACACCCGGCTTATTTTAACATTTTAAAACATTTATTTATTTAGTGGAAGGGGCATATGCTACTACGTAGTGAAACCCTGTCTCAAAAACAAAACAAAAACAAAAAACAAAAAAAACTCTCCAAAATAATAAAATGAACAGTGTGTCTCACCAGGTAACCCAGTCTATGCTAGAACTTTCTAGGTAGATCAGGCTGGCCTCTGCTTCCCCAAGTGCTGTAATTAAAGACACAGACCACCATGCCTGGCTGTTTCACCTAGCACCTGGTGAGTCAAGGCTACATATTAAGACCTAGTCTCAAGAAGAGAGAAAGTGTGTGGCCTGGGCTACATAGTGAGTTTGGGGCTACTTCTCAAGATTCTCTGCCCAAAACAACAGGGTTGGAGGGCTTCCGTGGCTAAGGGCACTCGCTGCTCCTGCAGGAGACCAGAGTCCAATCCCCAGCACCAACACTGGATGACTCACCAGGCTTGTCACTCCAGCTCCGGGGGATCTGACACACTTTCTTGACCTCTTTGGACTCACTCACACATGCGCACACTCAGCACACTACACATAAATAGAAATTTAAATTTTTTGAAATAGGATGACATTCTACAGCCCTGGCTGGCCTGGCACTCACTATGTATGCAGACCAGGATGGTCTTAAACTCACTATGCCTGCCTCTGCCTCCAGAGTGCTAAAGATCTCACCATGCCTAGCTCAAACAAATCTTAAAAATGACAAGCCTAATCTGTAATTGTTTTTACAGAGATCTTAGAATAAACTAGATAATCAGTTGAAAAATGCATTTTGTCCGGGTTCGGTGACACATGCCTTTTAATCCCAACACACACGGTGAGACCCTGTCCGAAGAGCTTCCCAGGCACTAGGGAATTTATGAGATGATGATTTGAACTCCCAAGAGTTCAAGGTCAACCTGGACATCATCCTGAAACTCCTTGTCTTAAAAGTGTAATGGGGCAACCTACATAGTAGTGCATGCCTGCCTATAACATTAGCACTTGGGTGGCTGATGCAAGAGGATTCCTTCCAACTTAGGGACAATTTGGTATACACGGTAAGACCTTTCTCAAAAAGCCAAAGGGTGCAGATCATTAGTACAGCCCACATCCACACCAACACATCCCTACAGAAACGTCTGCATTCATTACTGTACAGCAGACCCAGAAAGCAAGCACTTAGCAAATGTTGTCCTCCATCACCATCATCCAAAAGTTGTCTCTCCCACCTCAACTCACATAGGCCTAAACGGGAATTGTCTGCTGCCTCCACCTTCCAATTTTGAGGATTACAGAAGAGTACCACCATACCTGACTCAGACCTCTGCTCTGACAATAAGGAAAACCCTACCTCATGGCAGACAGTCTACACATTTATCAGCTGAAAATGAGTGAATGCCCATGTCTGCCTATCTGTACACGTGTGTGTGCATATGTGTTACTGAGTATGTACACAGTGTTAACAAGCATATGGCTACATGAGGCATCTTTGATGTACCTGGAAATATTAGATGTGTGCATCTGAGTGTCTACATGTGTACTTGTGTGTAACATACACAAGAATGAATATACAGGTGTGTTATAGCAAGTTTTAACCTGACTTGCAAGTTGGAGCATGAGAACCTATGGGCCTATGTGAACTTAGGTGAATGTGACTAAGCATGATGGGTAATTGTGCAAGAGTCAGAGCTTAGTCAGTGCCCTCTGCTGCCTGCTGCCCAAGTAGGAGCTGAGAGGTCATCTCAGACAGCCATCAGACTCACTTAGACTGCCACCTTTCCAAACGCAACTTGAACATACTTGTGACCAAGGTTCTACTTCCATGTATCACCAGTAAAAGCCACGGTTTTAGGGAAGACTCTCCTATATTCTGACTGTATTCCCAGGGACCTTTCAGAAATCAGCTGTCCTCCATAAACAGGTTGGTTCCTTAGCCACACATTGGTCCTAAATCCCCACCCAGAAAACTTTAAGCTGCTCTTCCAAAGGAGGACAGCAGAAATCTCATTTCCAGCAGATTGTCTAACTTGGGTGTCCTTGTCCCATATGCTTGCTTTCGACACGGTCTTTCCTGCTCTTTGGTCAAGGAGCAAAGGTATAAGCAGCCTGGGCTTCTTTCCTATTACTATTGAGCCTTACACTCAACAAAGCACCAAAGACGGCATGGGTCTAGGAGGGGAAGCCCTGAAGAACCAACCAGGCCAGTAGACCAAGCTGGAGTTATGAGGGGTAATATTCAAACCAAGGGTGAAAAATACCTGGGAACTAGGATGTGAGGTGTGGACACCAGGGATGGAGCTACTCCTGGGGGACTGGCTTACCCCTTCTCCATACCCATTCCCTGATGCCTAGGACCTGGGAGACAGACTGGGGAGCCAGAGTATCTGAAGCAGTTCTAACTCTGCAGACAACAATGATACAATAACACTTGAATTAGCCAGGCAAAGACAGAGTCTCCTAGTTCTCCATGCTCTGCCACCACTGAAACCATGAATTGTTTCCATGAGATTGGTGAGCATTGATGTCATTTGTATTTTTCAACAGAGAAAATCAAGTAGAGATGGTTTAGGTCACATGCCCTTCACAGTGTGCCACTAATTAGTAGCCAGGCAAGAATTTAGGCTTGTTCTGCCCAAATCCAGAACTCCACCCCACCCCATCCCCCATATATCCCACTATTCCAAACTGGCCTCAAATTTGTTATGTAGCCAAGGATGACATGGAACTTTTTTTTTTTTAAAGATTTATTTATTATATATGAGTACACTGTAGCTGTCTTCAGACACACCAGAAGAGGGCATCAGATCTCATTACAGATGGTTGTGAGCCACCATGTGGTTGCTGGGATTTGAACTCAGGACCTCTGGAAGTGCAGTCAGTGCTGTTAACCACTGAGCCATCTCTCCAGCCCCGACATGGAACTTTTGATTCTTATATCTTTACCGTCCACATAAAAATGCATGCCACCAAACTCCATCTATTGTGCTGCTGGGGTTCGAATCCAGGGCTTTATGTATACAAGTACTCTGTGCTACACCAACAGTTCCAGAGCCCACACTTTAAAAACACATCAGATAACAAATTAAAAACCCACACCAAATCTGGGTCCGCTGAAAGGAAAAGTAATATGTGCTCTTAACCACTGACACATCTCTGCAGACCTCATCACCTCTTATGTGTGCACAGGCAGACACACACACACACACACACACACACACACACACACCCCAGAGGTCCACATCGGTATCTTCCACTACAGCTCTCCAACAAGCTTTGCTTTTTGCTTTTTCTTTCCTTTCCTTGAGACAGAGTCTCACTGTGTAGCCCTAGCTGGCCTAGAACTCACTATGTAGACCAGACTGGCCTTGAATTTACAAAAATAAGCCCCAGGCTTCCGAGTTTGGGGATTAAAGATTCACGTGAGCCACACACCTGGCCTAAGTCTAGCTCTTTATGTGAGTGCTGGGATCCAACATTCTTGTCTAACAAGCATTTTTCATACTAAGCCATCTGTCACTGACCCTGAGGGCACACACCCTTTTTTTCTTTTGGTTGCACTAGGATTTATTAGGATATATCCTAACACAGGTGACAAGGCTTGCCCCTGGGGCTCTTGATGTACAAAGTCCAGACATCCTGCCAGCTCTTGACCAAGGACACCGAGCAGCCGACAGCCAGGTGGAGACTGGCTCATCATCTGTCTCCCCCACAAGATGAAGAGCAACAACTGTATTGGGTCCACCTGAAGCTTGAGTGTGGACTTCATCAACTTTGGCCTCCATGTTTTTGTTGTGTGTCAACAGGGAATGGAATTTTAGTTAGGCCCCTGCTCAGTTTTTCAGGAGATCAGCTTGATCAAAGCTTCAGAGGCCAAAAGGCACCATACTCCTCGACCATCTTCTTCAATGTCTCCCGAGCCCATACTTTTAGCCATTGAGTCCTTAGCTTAAAGAAAAAATCCTTCGGGCAGTGGTGGCGCACGCCTTTAATCCCAGCACTTGGGAGGCAGAGGCTGGCGGATTTCTGAGTTCGAGACCAGCCTGGTCTACAGAGTGAGTTCCAGGACAGCCAGGGAAACCCTGTCTCGAAAAATCAAAAAAAAAAAAAAAAAAAAAGAAAAGAAAAGAAAAAGTCCTGGACAGTCTGTTTGGTCAGTTCTCTGATTTGTGCAGGGTGTGCTTGATCCAGTAACCTTTGACCTCTTGAGTACTCATAGCATGCCTATCAGGGCCACCCGAGGGCTGACCCATACTTGCAGGCTGACAAGCCCAATGAATTCTCAAAATGGACGCCCAAAAAATGTGGAAACAGTCCCAGGAGCCCTTTTGGCGTGTGGTGGGCCTGAGTGTCTTGCGGGGAGGGGTAGAGACAGGGTTTCTCTTTGTGGCCCTGGCTGGCCTCGAACTCAAGAGATCCACCTGCCTCTGTCTCCTGAGTTCTGGGATTGAAGGCGGGCCCAACACCCCCACCTGGAACTTGTGATCTTAAAGCAGAAGGTGCTTTGAGATTTGGCTACCGTTAGTTAAATAGGCAGTCACAAACCGAAAAATATCTGCGTTCCAGACACATTCCCGATTAGAATAGGGACGGGAAGGAAAAGATGAGCGTTTCCCACCTCTACTCCCATCTCCCAGAACCAAAAAGGCACTAGAGTATGAAGACTCACTCTCTGGAGCCAAACTTGAGTAGAAGCAACCTGAACGGTTTTCAGAGTGGACAGTGACAGGCTGATCGGCAAGAAGGTGTGAAGACAAAAGCTGGCCTTGGCCAGGCCTGCGGCAAGCAGCTTGACGGGACTGGGCACCAGCTTCTTGCTCCAATGCTTAATTCAACAGCCGTGACATTACTGTCATCGGAGGCAAAAACAAGAACCCGGCCATTTTGACGAGGAACACCAGAGTGCTGGAGGAAGACTGGTAGAGTTGGTTCTGACTACACAGTTTCTTAACTACCAAAAACCCAAGACAGAGTATCTTCAAATGAAGGTTCCTGACAAGAAAGCTGTCCCCCTAACCACCGACTATCTTGGAAAAGTGGGGAAACTGAGGTCACGGTGTTGACACTAGCCAGATCTTGGGAAAGGAAAAAAATCTAAGCATCGAGAAAAGCATTGAGGAATGTCCAGGTAGGAGCGCCAGCCGGGGGAGACTGAGAGCTGACCTAGCAGGCCGCAGTGACCCATGCCAAAGGGCTCTGCACACCTGACCCCAGCCCTCACAGCCCTCAGGAGGGCGCTTGCACTGCGTCTCGTACTCCAAGCAGCGACAGGGTTAAGCTTCCTCCCGGTACTTGCCGCAGTAAGTGGAAAGGAAAGAAGTGTCAACTCCGTTCTCACCACAGCGGGGCTGTCGGATGGCACCTCCCCCCGCCCCGCACACCCCGCCCGGCCTGCTTCCCCGCCCTCCTCTCGGAACGCGCGCGCACACACCTCCCACCGCTTTGCCCAAATTATTTTCGATCCCGGGAGACTCCGGATGCCAGACGCGCTCGGCGGCGGCCGTGCCTGATTCATTGCGCCAAAGCTGCAGATGCGACCTCCCGCCTGCGCCCTGTGCCCCGGCCCGCGCTGGGCTGAGCGCGCGTCTTAGAGAGATGGAAGGGGGGCAATTTGTAGGCGCTTTCCCCTCCCCACAAAAGGCGGGCCCTGCCCCCCGGGGCCAGGTCCCCTGTCTCCAGCTCCCCGGGCTGCGCTAATTAGCTTCCTCCGGGGGCGCCACGCGGCGTGAGGGGCGGCAATTTCCCGGCTGGGCTGCGGGGGAAGCGCTCCTGCCGCCTGGGAAGGTGAAATGGGAAACTCGATTCAAAGAGACCTCCCCCACCCCTCCCGCCAAGCTCCGTAGAAAACGGGTTTGAAATTCCTCCTCTTTTTTTTTTTTTTTATTTATAGTGCACGGTCACCATGGCAACCGCGGAGGAGGTCACGGTAGCTGGGCCCCCGCGCGTCACCCCGCGCCTCGCCGGCTGCAGGCGCCGGGATTGCGGCCTCCCAGGCGCCGTGGCCCGCGTGGACTCAGCTCCGAGCTCTCCGCCCCCGCTCCGCCCTGCCGACAGCTCAGGCCCCTCCACAGGACTCCGCCGAGTCCCGACCGGGAATGTCGCACCTGGGCGCCAGTGCGCTCAGCTATGCCCCCCCGCCGCCCACTCCCGGCTTTGGCACGCGGGACTGCGCCATGTAACACGTGCCTATAACCAAGCTAGGGAACATGTGCCGCTCTTGCCGAGGGGCTCTCCGCACTTAACGGATGCCCCGGGGAATCGACCTATATTTGGTGCACAACTCCGTAGGCCTGGCCAAAGAGACCTCCGGTAACTAAAAGGGCCAGTTCTGGCGTCGGAGCCTAGACTTGCCTAGCAGACTTAGGATCCCAGCCTTTCTGTGCCTCAGCTTGCTCATCAGGGAAATGGACCTATAAGGTTTAAGTACTATCGAAGTACGTTTAATTGCTTAACGCAGTGTTTACCAAGTGGTCCCGAAAAAATGTCGTTGGGGTCTTTTTATTTTACAAGCTGGAAAAGCTACGGCAAAGGTTCTGACTAGGAGAGCGCGTTCAGCTTGGAGGCTGAGGGAATTCTGAGAGCTCTCCAACACCCCTTTCCTAGGCGCCAGGTGAGGGGATCCCTGGAGCAGCCCAGAACTCCGGCCTGCCTGGGGCGTGGCGAGCCGGGCCGAGCGGTGAACGCTCGCCACATCCGCACCGGGAACCCTGGAAACGCGCCCCCCATGGCGTCCTTTCCCGCCCACTCGCTCCAGCACCAATGGCAACAGGCCGGCCTGCCCTCTGTGGCAGGACTGAGGCCGCACCTGCCCCACCGGATGACGGCCGGGAGCCGGGCGGTGCCCCCCACCGCGCACACTTCCTCCCGGACCCCTGCGCCCCGTCGAGCGCACAGGGGGAGGGGACCGGGTCACCCCGGCCCCACCAGCTTCCCACAGTTTAAGCTGCCCGCAGCCGGGGAGGCAGGAAGTCTCAGAGCCGGGGCGTGGAGGCGGGGTGGGGGCAGGAAGTTGGGGGTGACTCTCCCAGAGACCCCAGACGGGCCCCGGCGTGGGAGCGGGTTGGGCGGGCGCGTAGGGATTAAGGGCGCCCCCTCCTCTGAAGCCCTAGGCCATGTGACTGTGGCTGGAGCATCCAGCAGGGTGAGGGTGAAGGCCGCTACCTCTGGCGACCCCCAGCAGCGCGCACGAGGAGGGAGGGGCCGCCTTTGTCTACTTTGCCGCAGAGGCAGCCCCCCCACCCCTCCCCCTGCGCCCCGTCGGCCCTGCACAGCCCGGGTTTTCCATCCGGCCTGGCTCGGCTCGGCAGCTGTCAGGGGACCGAGCTGACCTTCGCGAGCAGGGAGTTTCAATTAGCTGCAGATCAGATAAGCGGGCGGGCCCGTCTCTCTGGGCACCGCGGGGGCGCAGCTCCGCCCCCGCCACGCCGCGCCAAACGCGCTCCAGATGGGAACAAAGATGAGGACGCAGCTCCACCTGCCTCCCGGGGGAGGAGAGGGGAGAGGAGGCCCCGCTGGGAGAAGCTTCCCACCCGAGGCAGCGTTGCCCGCTCTCCCCGACCGATCTGGGATCCTGGGTCGGGCCAGGTCAGTGCTCTGGCCAAGATGATCTTTGCGGCTCCTCTTGCCTCCTCAACTGACCTCATCTCCAGTTGGGCATTGTGCCCTCTCTCCCCCGGAAGGAACATTTTGCCATCTCTGATCTCATGTAGAGGTTCTCTTGTGTGGCTGGGCGAATGAGTCGAAGGCCAACAACAAAAAGAAACTGAGGCACAGATGTACAGAAGCGGTTAGCAGTTTTTGGTTGGTTAGTTGGTTGGTTGGTTTTTCGAGACAGGGTTTCTTTGTGTAGCCTTGTCTGTCTTAGGGCTCAGTTTGTAGATCAGGCTGGCCTCCAACTCCCAGAGATCTGCCTGCTTCTGCCTCCGAGAGCTGGGATTAAAGGTGTTCGCCACTGCCGCCCACTGCAGTTGGGATTTCTTGCTCCATGGCACACACCAAGCAAACGCCATCTCGTGTTTATTGAGTACCTACCAAATGCCTGACACTGTTTAAATTCCATGGGCTTAGTGCCCATGAGGACAGTCTTGTACCAGCTTCCCAAAACTTCCATTCTAGTTCAGAGAGAAATCGTAATCAAATAACTAACGTTGAACAAAATCACTGAAGAGCCAAGACTACCTTAACATAGGTCATGTAGACTGACTTCAGGGAGGGCACATACACACTGCTGTTGTAGTCAGGGAAGGCCTCTCAGAGGATGTGACATCTGACCTGAGGCCTGAAAGACCAGGAAAAAAGCCAGTCTACCAAAGGAGAGGGTGTAGCATTCTAGTTGGAGGCTCATTTAAAGCAACGGTCTGAAGCCTGGGAAAGAACTGGCTTTGTGGAAGGTAGGGGAAGGCCTTTATGAGTGTGGCCATAGGCCCAAAGTGGGTTCCTGACAGATCTTCAATTCATAGAGATCCTCCTGCTTCTGCCTCCAGAATCCTAGAATTAAAGGCCTGTGCAACCACACCTAGCACTGACTTAGATTTTTAAAAGGTCCTTCTGGAACCTGTAGTCATCAAAAAAAAGTAAACATTTTTGGCAGAGAGGAAAGGGGATGATGGGGATAGAGAAGTCTGAGGAGGAAGGGGAGAGGTTTCTGCCTTTGTGGTCATTTGACAGGTGAGCTGGATTCAAGATAAGGCAAACTGAACAGGACAGAATGTAGGCTAGCCCTGGGGAGGATGGAAAATCTTCTTAGACTAGAGCTTGAGGGTACAGTTGTACTAGGGTTCCATTCCTAGTATGTGACTGAGCTAGCATCTCAATCAGTTTCCTCAAGGGTTTAAAAAGAAAGGGAAATCTGGCACGTTGTTCAGTTAATAGAATGCTTGCCCAGGATGCAGAGAGAGCTGTATAAAGGAGATGCAGAAGCACATTCCCAGCACTCTTTAATCCCAGCACACAGCTAGAGACAGGAGGATCCAGTTCAAGGTCCTCCTCAGCTACGAAGCCAGTCAGACCTACGTGAGACTGTCTCAGATGGGAAAAAAGAAATGCATGGCCATCAAGAGCGTCACTGTTGGGTGTAATAAATATGATGCAACACACAAAGTGTTTAGTAACCCTTTTCCTGAGGAGATTCAGCACCACACACACACAGGCACACACATCTCCTTACCCCACACAGGGAACTGCCAACAGACCAAAGTATGAATACTAGAAGTCCAGTTTGGTGAAACAATTAGTTTTACTGGAGTTACTAACAGGACTGGAAATGACTCAAAAGACAGCTGGATCACCAAAGGCCTCTCCAGCATGAGTAAGACATTATGAAGGCATGGAACTTGGAGCACATCATACAACCTGTAGGCAATTTGGTGGGGGTGGCACACACCTTGAATCCCAGCACTCTAGAGGCAGAGGCAGGCAAATCTCTTGGGTTTGAGGTCTGCCCGGTCTGCGAAGTAAGTTCAGGGCTACACAGAGACCCTGTCTTGAAAAACATAAAGAAAAAACAATAACAACAACAACGAAAAACTAACCCATCAGCAGTTCAACAAGTTAGAAAGTGTCCTTTCCTGGTTGCTCAGTTGGTCTGAACCTCTTTTTTTTTTTTTTTTTTAAATTTATTTATTTATTATATATGAATACACTGTAGCTGTCTTCAGACACACCAGAAGAGGGCATCAAATCTCATTACAGATGGTTGTGAGCCACCATGTGGTTGCTGGGATTTGAACTCAGGACCTCTGGAAGTGCAGTCAGTGCTCTTAACCACTGAGCCATCTCTCCAGCCCCTGGTCTGAACCTCTTCTTGGGAGATGGATGTGTTTCTATATTTCTTCTAGGTGGCTGGGCTTGTCTGAGTGACAATAAGCAAGTTTGACTGTTTGTATATTCTTGGAGAGGGAGGGAGCCTAGTGAACCTGGTCAGTTTCAGTAACTTCCTGAGTTATTTTGGGTTGCTTACTTCCTCTCTTAGTGAATTTCCTTGTAGGATGAAATGTTTAGGCCTGGGGAATACTGCTACAGTCAAGAAGATGCTCTCAGGACTGGAAAGATAGCTGGAGAGAGGGCTCGGCAGTTGAGAGCACTGACTGTTTTTCTTGAGTACCCAATTTTGATTCCCAGCATCCACCTGGCAGCTCAGAACCGCCTATAATTTCATTTCCAAGGGATCTGATATCCTCTTCTGGCTTTGGGCATCAGCCATTTACTTAGTGCACAGACACACATGAAGGCAGAGCACCCCCACACATAAAATAATAGAAGTAATAATAAGAAATAAACTGATCATAAAGCATACATGGGTCATCATTTACAGATGTACTCTGGAGAACTCTGGAGGCTGGGACTCAAGGATCAGGAGTTCAAGGCCATCATTAGTACCTTGAGAGTTTAAGGTCACCCTGGGCTACATGAGAGCTTACCCTAGAAAACAAAAAACACAACAGAAATCTCAAGATGTTCGTAAATTTGGCTCGTCCTCTAAGAATTGTCCCACCCATCCCTACAGACCTGCCTCTGAACCAGAATTTTCCTAGTACACTGCCTGACTTCTCCTCTACACTGCTGAGACCCTTAACTCCTCCCATTGACATTGCCTGCACGTTTGCAAGGTGAAGGTCAAACAGAAGGGACCACCCAGTCTGTATCGCATGCTCTATATGTCTGCTGGGACCCTCAGGCATGATACTATCCTGAGACAGAGAGAATTCTTGGATAATTTCTGTAGGAGCCCTTCCTTATTCCCCCTTCCCAAAAGTGAAGATGAGCCTTTCTCAGGCAGAGCTGGAAGAATAGAGAAAGTGACCCCAGACTCTACACACACTTGGGAAGAAGCCTGGAACTCAGCAGCAACCACTGTTGGGTGTGACATTTTGTCCTCTGGGTTTCCAGAAAAGGACAAGATCAAGGGAATAAAGCAGAATGATGTGTGTGTGTGTGCGTGCGCGCGCAGGCACATGTGCACTATGCGATAACCTGTGTTCAGTTCCCATCAGCCACATGGCGGCTTACAATGGCCTGTAACTCCAGGTCCAAAGCATCCCGATGCTCTCTATTGATGCCCAAGAGCATGAGATGCACATGGTACACATGCATGCATGCAGGCAAAACACTCATACATGACATAAAAATCAATCAACCTGTTTTTTTTTTTTTAAGATTTATTTTATGTATATGAGTACACTGTAGCTGTCTTCAGACACACCAGTAGAGGCCATCGGATCCCATTACAGATGGTTGTGAGCCACTATGTGGTTGCTGGGAATTGAACTTGGGACGTCTGGAAGAGCAGTCAGTGCTCTTAACCACTGAGCCATCTCTCCAGCCCCAGTAAAGAGGACTCTGGTTCATTTTCCAACATCCACATGACAGCAATCATCTGTAGCTCCAGGTCCAGATGATCTGACTCCCTTTTCCGACCTCTGTGGGTACTGCTCCCCTCATGTGGTGCATAGACATACCTGCAGACAAAACACTCATCCACATAAATTTTATATAGATATAGATATAGATATAGATATAGATATAGATATTCATTCATTCTAAGGAAAGAAGGCATTAATCTGATCTCTTGGGGCAGATTTTTTTTTTTTTTTTTTTTTTGGTTTTTCGAGACAGGGTCTCTCTGTGTAGTCCTGGCTGTCCTGGAACTCACTTTGTAGACCAGGCTGGCCTCGAACTCAGAAATCCGCCTGCCTCTGCCTCCCAAGTGCTGGGATTAAAGGCGTGCGCCACCACAGCCCGGCTTGGGGCAGATTTGTAATCTCATTTATTCCAGAGGCTGAGGCAGGAAGATGGCAAATCCAAGGGGAACTTGTGCTACAGAATGAGTTTAAGGCTATCCTCAGTAACTTAGTCTTAAAAAGAGAGGGTTGAATATAAAGTGTAGTGGTAGAGTCCTTGCTTAGCATGTAGAAGACCCTGGCTTTAATCCTTAGTACTGAGGGGAAAGGGGGGATATAGAACTCAGGCACGTGCCCTGGTCCGCCCATACTTTAATATGTCACTGAGTCCTTACACTCTACAAGACCTTTGTCCAATTATTGTTCCTAATGTATGAGCAAATAAACAGAAGCTTCCGGTGGCGACGTGGTGACTTGCCTTGCTGGAGGACACACAGTTAAGTGGTGGTGCTGGGAACCAAACCCAGGTCTGGCAGAGGCCAGGACAGAAGAATTTAGCTAGACTGCAATCTGCTTCACACATCATTAAATGTCTCTGAAAGGCCCTCAAGACTCCTGAGATAGACCAGCCCATTGGCCTCTCTACTTGCAGAGCAGCCTGAATCAAGGACAGGCAGTTCACCTACATTCCAGGAGCAGAGCCTGGGGCTATAGCAGTAGGTGCCACCTGGATGTGATACCCTCTCCACAGAGCATCCATCCGTGATGTCTCTGCTCACATCCACATCTCCCCTTGATTCTGGGCCTCCTGTAGCCCATTTCAGAACACTTCAGAGCTGTTGACTAGAATAGGAATTTTCTATTTTGCATAATATTTGTATATGCTTTTTGTGTTGTTCACATGACATCAAAATGCACAGAGGCCTTGGCACCGGACTTCTTGGCCTCTCTACCCATCTACCTGCTGATCCCCAGAATGAGCTGGGGGTTCTTGTGAACTTTTGGGCTTGTGTGAGGGGGGACCAGAGGGCTCTTGCCAGTCTACCAACTGCCCCCTCCCCATTCCATCTTGAGGCAATTAGAGAGATAAGGGAGCCAGCCAGCAAGCATCCCTGCCACAGTGTGTGCACACAGCCATGCAAGAGAAATGTTAGTGGTCTACAGCCCAGACAAAGGGTAAGAAGGGAAGAAAGGCATTTGCTGCAGATGTCACCATTGCTGTCTCAGCTGTCCTCTCAGAACGGGTCAGCTTCTCCCTGCCTCCCACCTATAGCACCTTCTGAGAGGCTGGCCTGGCCTGGGAGATGAGGGAAGGCAGGAAGTAATAGGATGAGAGGTAACAAAGCCTAGAAAGGAGGAAGCTGGTCAGGTGGTGGTGGTAAACGCCTTTAATCCCAGCACTCCTGGAGGCAGAGGCAGGTGGACGTTTGTGAGTTCAAGGTCACCCTGGTCTACAGAGTGAGTTCTAGGACAGCTAGGACTACACAGAAAAACCCTGTCTGGAAACAAATAAACCAACAAATAAATAAATACAAATAAAAAATAAAAATGAAAGGAAAAGAAAAAAAGGAGAGGAGGAAGCTGGCTGCAATCCTGGGGGTAAGAGGAGATAGTAGGCTCTCCTAAAACACGCTGACATATGTTAACTGGAGAAGTAGGCACCCACGTGATTGGCTGATGAGCTGCAGTCCAGTGGGTTGTCAGAAGCCAATAGCCTGTCCTGTCTGGACCCAGGATGTTGTTCTGTTTGTCTTGTAGACTGATTGGAGTCTGACTGGCCTTGAAGTATGAGCAGGTATGGACTGAGCCTGGCAGAGACCATCTGGCTGCCTACTCCTGGTAGAGATTTTAGGCTTGGACACCTAGTAGATATCGTAAGAAATTAGAGATCCATGGCCCCAGAACAGAGTGTTCACCTGCAGTCATGGATGGACAGGCAACTTCATAGTGGCTTTGCATCAGCCAAGTGAGTGGTGGGTGACATAGAACACTTGATTGCTTGGCAGGATGCCACCACACCAACACTAGCCTGGGCAGTTTCCTAGAGGAGGCAGCATAGATGCTAGGCTTCAAAGGGTGGGAAAAGAAAGTGGTGGGTGAGTGACTCGGGTACAGACGGCAGGAGCCTCTAGTATGGTAAGGACAGCGTGGGAGAGACGAGAGAGGCTTCAAGGGCTGAATGGTGCCAGGTCTAGGAGGCAGCGCCCTGCCAAGTAGAAAGGGACAGGTAAAGAAGATGAAGGACTGCCTAGCCTGTCCATGACATCCTCCCTCCTGCCTGTGAGAAGCCCTCTTAGAAGTCATCTGCCCCACCGGGCAGTGATGGCACACGCCTTTAATCCTAGCACTTGGGAGGTGGATTTCTGAGTTCGAGGCCAGCCTGGTCTACAGAGTTCCAGGACAGCCCGGGCTACACAGAGAAACCCTGTCTCAAACAACAACAACAAAAAAAAAAAAAAAAAAAAGAGAGAGAGAGAGAGAGAGAGAAGTCATCTGCCCACTTTGCCCAGAGCAAACCCCGGAACTAATGGAGCTCCCAGGAAACCTACCAGCCTGGTCACATCGCCCTCATGTGCAGAGGAATGGCCAGGTGGCCAGGAACTCACAGTCCCAAAACCCACACAACCCCCTAGTCTGGGGAGTCTTTTCCAATTACCAGAATTTATAATCTCCTTAATCCTTCATTTCCACACCTCAAAATGCAGACACATGATGGCCGAGTGGTTAAGAGCACTCACTGGCAGCTCTCACAGAGGTCTTGGGTTCAGTTCCCAGCACTCACATGGTGGTTCATAGACAACCAGTTCCAGTGGCTTTGGTGCTCTCATCTGACCTCCAAGGGCATCAGGGGCAAAGATGCTGCTCATATAAACATTCAAGGTAAAAAATTTTCACTCATAAAGTAAATGTGGTACACATTCATACTAGCAAAATACTCATGCACATAAACCTACTTTTTAATAGAAAAAAACTGGGGCAGTATCAAGATTTTTAGCTTTATGTGAGAAGGTGAAGGACTTAATTTCCTTTAATCACTATTTATGGCCTCCATGTGCCCAGCCTTGTTTGAGGCATTAAGGTTTCAGCAGTTATTCGCAGACATATATGTAAATGGTTTCATATTATGGGTGTCAATGTATGAAATGGGCTAATATAACAGGGCAATGTAACATAGTAACTGGAAGTAAATGATTTTGGATAATGTGGTCCAGGATCTGGTAGAGGAAGATGCTCCAAAGAGCAGAAAGAGTATGTGCAAAGGCCCTGAGGCAGAAACTATTTAGTGGGGGTGAAGCTGGAGGGTCTGGAACAGGAGACTATGGAAGATAGAGGCATGGCAGAGAGAGGTACAAAGGGGTGTTCAGGTCCTTGGGAATGGTGTGGCTTGAATTCTAATTACTATTAAAAACCCCATTGGAGGTTTTCAATAGGCATATTGATTTACACAGCAACTGCTCTGTAAAGGCTTAGTGTTATCATTATTAATATGAAGCTTAGAGAGGAATAGCAATTTGTCCAAGATCAGAGTCCTGTCCCACAGCCCATTCTTCTCTGCCTTCCTTTCCCCCTAAGGAGCCATGTGGATCAGCCCCAAGCCGGCTGCGAGGAGGTGAGGACGGCTTCTCTTCCCTCCTTCCCCCTCCTTCCCTCCGGCCATTTCCCGTGCTCCGGGCGCCCGCGCCCCAATTAGCCAGCGAGGCTGACTGCCTCGGCTCCGAATGACAGACACCTCCTGTCACCCCCTGACGGGCGAGGAGATTAACTCAGAGAGGCGCGGGCTGGAAGGGACGACTGCGAAGGGAGGAAGGGGGAGGGAATGACCAAGCCTCCCCCTACAAGGCGCTTTGTAAGGAAGGAGTGTGGGCTAAGGAGATCCGGCCGTCTAAGAAGAGCTCGGGCAGGCTGGGGAGGGCCACCCCACTGTCTTGACTGGGTGCTCCAAGGTGCAGCCACCACTGCCTCAACTTCCTTTTCGCTCTTCTTCCAGGGCGGAGACCTTGACGTTTCACAGCTCAGCCCTCGGCTCCACGCACCATAAATATCTGTGGGCTTTGAGCAGAGTGTGGTGAGTGACACCTGTAATACCAGCATTGGGGAAATGTAGGCAGGAAGGTCAGGGGTTAAAGGTTATCCCAGGCTACATAGGGCGTTTAAGCCCAATCCAGCTTGGGCTATGAGATCCTACCTCAAACAAGCAAACACACAGACAAACGAAAAGCACAAAATAAAATCCGTGTATTGTCCATAGTATTTTTAATGCAAACTGATCTAATCTTTTTTTTTTTTTTTATTGTTTACGGTTCATGACAGAGTTTCTCTAACCTAAAACTATGTAGACCAGGCTGACACTAACAGAGATCTGCCTGCCTCTACCTCCCAAGCGCTGGGATTAAAGGTGAGTGTGCCACCACCTCCTCCTGGGTCATCTAATCCTCTTAACACCCACATTTGACCATGTTTGGGGGTATATGATATTGGGGATTGAACCCAGGGCCTTGGGTAACCTAGGCAACTGCTCCTTTCCAATGAGCTACATCCTCAGGCCCAATGCTTTTAATTTTTCAGTTGTAAATGTATCAAGTGTGTATGGGGCAGGCTGTGCTCAGGATCAAAGGGCTAAATCTGTCCTGGAACTATGTAGCTTATGCTGGCCTTGAATTCCTGACCATCCTACCTCCACCTCAAGTGCTAGGATGACAGGGATACATGACTCTGACTGGCTTTGCTTATTTTTATGATGTGGGGGTTCTCATTGTTGCCTGGGCTGACTTTAAAACGCTGTGCTCAAGGGATCTTCTGCTTCAAGGAACCTTCTAGTAGCTTGGATGGTAGGCCTGCAACAGAAGGCCCATCTGTAACATCTTCAAACAAGACCAATAGTGCCAGCTCTCAGGAGGCTGAGGAAGGAAGATCATGAGTTCAAGCCCAGCTTAGACTACATAGGAAGATCCTTTCTTAAAATATAGTAAAGGACAGGACACTAGAGGCAGGGACTAGTTTCAGAGACCTTATGACTACAAAGAGGATGCTTGCCCTGCCAAACCTGACACCTTAAGTTTGATTCCCATGACCCAAAAGTAGAAGGAAAGAACCAACTCCCCAAAGTGGTCCCCCGACCTCTGCATGGATTACAGTGTGAACCAAGACTGCCTAATGTGTCCACGGAGCTTCCGACTATGGAGCGATGTCAATTGTGTTATCTGTGGCACAGAGCACCTCCTACGCCATTTAGGAATCTGGACTATGGGACTTTGATGTAGAAGGCCCCCAAAAAGGGATATTTATTTATCTTGAGGACAGGGTCTTATTCTAGAGCCCATTCTGCCCTGGAACTTGTGGGTGAACTTCCTAATTCTCCCGAGTGCTGGAACAGAGCAAAGTCAACAAAGCAGTTGTAGGCATAGACACTGAGTGTCAGGCTTGTGTGAGAAGTCCCAGATAACTCTCAAGAGAGTGCAGCCCAGAGAGAAGCAAGGAACAGAGGACAGTGAGCCTCTCGGAGAAGGGTTGACAAGCTGGCCTCCCATACCCATGTCTGGCTGGTCAGTGGAGAATGAGAGAAAGGCAGTCCACTTCCAGGCAGAGATGCATGGTGCAGACTTGGAGAAAGAACTGGGCAAGGCCTGTACTCTCTTGGCAGAGCTGCAGACTGTAAGTGCAGAACTCTATAACACACATAGCTCAAACAAAATGCCAACCAACTGGCTTACTCCAAGGCTAAATAATATTTCTTAAGGTACTGCAGATGCAATCCCTGAAGCCTTGTGCAAATGCACTACCTCTGAGCTACACTAGCCCAAGGTCAGTTTTCTTTGCTGGCTTGCTGGACAGCGCTGTGGATCCTGATGTGTTGGCTCACGCCTGTAATGGTAGCATTTGTTGGGAGGAATCAAATGGATGAGTACTTCAAGGACATCCTTGGCTGTATACCAAGTTTGAGGGCAGCCTGGGTGGCATGAGATCCTGTCTGATAAAGAAAAAAATTAAAAAAAAAAAATGAATCAAGGTGTAGTTCCCAAATCCCCAACTGCTAGATCAGAGAACTCCCTTAACTAAAGCCTTGGGATTCAACCTGACTGGCTAGACCCAACTCACATATCTATTTCAGAACCAATCAGTGTGGAACAGGATCAGAGGTAGGAAGAACCTCCTAAAGCCTAAGGCAGCTGGAGTGAGGAAAGTCCCTTTTCTGGGACTTCCCTTCATAGTTCCAGAGTGGATTAAATGGGCAGTGCTCTCCTCCCCCAAGATGACATACAGGAGTGAGAGCTGGGTATGGTTACACTAGCAGTCTCAGTCCATATAGGTGTGTATGTATGTGTGTATATGTATGTCTGCATACATGGACGTATGTATGATATGTGCTCATATGATTATATACATACATATGGAGGCATTTGGTGCCTGTCAATGACACCCTACCTCAGTCTCATGGCCAGACCCTGGACCTAGCATGACTCCTCCACCAGCAAGCTGAGGACCACATACTACTTAGCGCTCAGCTGCTAGATGACATGCATACCCAGCTCTAGGAAAGGATGCTGTAGGAAGGCTCCCAAGTTACAAAGTGTGGTGAGGGCTCTTGGATATCTCCTTGGGTCCACCCGATGGTTTCATCCACTTTCAGCC
The DNA here is from genome assembly GCF_004785775.1 of Grammomys surdaster. NCBI lineage: Eukaryota > Metazoa > Chordata > Mammalia > Rodentia > Muridae > Grammomys > Grammomys surdaster. The sequence goes on from NW_021604593.1 coordinate 1,378,695, forward strand.
TTAGTTCAATTCCTTCCTCTCCATTTGTGCATTTTACAGCATTACCAGCCCTGACTGGAGCCCAAGAAGGCCAGTCTTCTAAGAAGAAGACCATGGTCAAGTGCACCCCACCTTTTAGCTAGGAGTTAGGTATGGCTGTCAGTTTTAGGAAGCAAAAAGCAAAGCCATCAGGGCCAGCTCCAGGTTAGCGGATCAGCTTCCACCCAGAGCTAATGATGTTGATGGGTTCACCAGGACAACAGAGACCTTTCTACAATTCTGTTCCTCCTCAGCATTTGGATCAAGTACTTGTAATAAAAAATGACAAAACATTTAAATTCGACATTAGCTGGGTGGACTTAAGGTTTGTTCTCTCCAGCCTTGGCATTCCCATCTGTGAAATAGGGATAATGCAAGGACTGTCAGACTTCAAAGAGTAGTGCCACAGAGATGAGATAGTGCACAGCAGGTGCTGGCCATGCTCCTGCAGCAGCAACTCCTCCTTAAAGAGGCAGTTGTTGCTATGATTTTTCAAGCTCTGAGCCTACCCCTCAGCTTGCAGTTCTAGGTGGCCCTTTCTGGACCTCAGTTTCTCATTTGTCCTTCCAGCTTTCAGACTCATAGAGTGGGTGACTAGGATGATCTCACTGAAGGGAGGACCCCTCCCACATGGGTCAGTCCATGGGGGGGCAGGCGACAGTGCCCAACCAACATTTTCACCAGGCTGGGCAGGCAGCGCCAGGCAGGCGGGAGCTGGTCAGGTTTTTAATTGAACGCGATGCAAATGAAATGTAAATACCATGCAAATAAGCTCTTGCCAGGAGGTGCTGGGCTGAGAGCGGAGGGAGCAGGGAGGGGACTGCTGAGCAGGGATCCCTTCTTTGGGGGTGGGGTCTCTTTCCTTTGACTGTCCACCCTCCCACCTCCAATGTTGACCACCCAGCCTGGTCATTTCAGAAGGCAACAGAAATACTTTGTCCCCCTACAGCTCCCTCCAGACTCACTCCCTAACCCCACTTCCCTTGGCGATAGTTGAGTGCTCTAAGGAGAAGCAAGGGACCCCGTAGGTTGGATGAGGTTGACACAGTCACACACAGTCATACGGAAAGACACACCAATAAAACAGAGACAAGCATGCGGAAACATTCCCTCCCCAGGCCCTGCAACCCCGAGGCCCACTTGGACACTGACAGTCATACATACATATACTCAAGTGCACATTTAGTCACACACACAGTGACAAATCCCGTCACAGAGGCAAGTCTGTACGCACACACTGCCATGTCATGAGGACTGCAAACGGAAGTCCCTGTGCTGGCTGGAGGGAGCTGGGTGTGGGGGTGTAGGAGAGACACCCTGTGTGGTCAGAGCCTGGCGGTCTGAGGAAGGCCAGGCAGCCAGTAGGGGGGTTTTCAGGGTGGCCTGGGCTCTTTGCCCATCCCAACACATGACCGAACCCCAGAACTCACAGTCACGAGATCCCAGGTGCTAGATGTGGAGTCTCTCTATGGCCCCACAGCCCCTACTTCTAAGACAGCCTTTTAGGGAAGGCTAGTCCAGGATGACAGGATCACCTTCCCAAGGGCTAAGGGATGTGGTGTAGGGGAAGTGGGGATTAGGGATGGGGATGAGCAGTATGGCGAACGCTATTCACCCTTCACATCTGAGGGTGGTCCCATCCCCCTTTCCGAGGTGACTCACGCCCTACATTTAACTCTCATTACCGCTTCTGAGCCCAGCTGGAGGGACAACCGGCAACTTCCCCCAACAGACATAGAGCTCTGGGTGGGCCGCCCTCGCAGCCTCAGTTTCCCCCTAGGGGCCTGGCCCAGGGACAAGAACTGCGTGGGAAGCAGTGCTCACAGTCCCTTTGGCCTTGGCAAGGGCTGTCCTCCAACCCAAGGAATGAAGCACTGGGTGTGGCCTCTTCCAGGAACCACCCTCCCCAGACCCTTCCGGATGCGTTGCAGCTTCGTACAGCCCTAGCCTAGAGCTTGGCCCAGAGCACACGACGGGAAGGAGAGGAGGAGGTGACGGCAGCGGCAGTCCCATGGGGCCGAAGTTACTGGGGATCTCGCCGCCAGTGCTTCTCCGACACCCCGCTGTGTGCAGGCCGGGAAAGGGTGAACTGAGACTAGCCAAGGATCCTTGGGAGTCCCGGCCTCAGTGGCTCCCAGTGCGCCCGGCACCGTGCGAGGGCCCCGGCCACCTCGGGAGGCCTAGTTGCGCTCGCCTCGTCTCCGCCCTCCCCTTCCACGGTTCTGTGGGAAGGAGGCAGCTGGGGCGGGGGTGGCCGCGGGAGCGTCTTGCTCGTGTGATCGTGCCGAGCAGGGAACTCGGGGCCATGTGGGAAAGACATTAGTGCCGGCCGCCCTGCCAGCCAGGAATGCGCCCCCCGCTCCGCAGTCGCCGCCTGCCTGGCCCAGAAACGGTGACTCACACGCTCCGCGTTCCCACCCCCTCGGCGCGCACCCTGAACAGCTCACCAAGGGCCTGGCCAGCGAGCCCAGCCTCCCTGCCTCGGCTGCTGAGGGCCCTCTACCTGCCTCGCCCAGCTTCCACAGCTTCCACTGGGCCAGGGTCGGGGAATCGGGAAATCAGGAGTCACAAAGTTCTTCCAGGGCGTCCTGAGATGCACACGCCTCCTCCTCCACACAGGCTTGCCTGTTCTGGGCTTGCTCGGAATAGCCACCTCCTTAGGGACTTATTACACAGGGCTGCCTCTCTCACTGCGGAAATATTCACCTCGGGCTCCCCACATTCAGCACAAGGCCGAGAACACAGGGAAGATTAATAATAACCAGGAGTCAGTGCAACATCTTGAGGCAGGAAACAGGCCCTTTGTGTGGGAGGACTGTCCCAGGACCACTTACTACGTGAACCTGATAAAGCATGACTGTGGACCCTGACTCCCTTGTTCTAGCCTAGCTTTGATCAACCCGGAAGTACCCATTCCCTGTAGCTAACTAAAGCCTATCTTGGAAGGCCTTAGGCCTCAGCTAGGAGCCAGCTGCTGAGAACTATCTTGATGGTTTGAGTGATACTACAAGTAATCATGGCCCTACTCCTGGCTAGCTCAAGACAAGTATGGATGCATGCATGCATGCATGTATATATGCATGTATGTAGATTCAGTGACTCTCAGTAACACATGCTGGTCTGCAACTAGTGGAGAGTATCCTTGAATTTCTTAATCTTCTTGCCCCCACCTCCGGAGTGCTGGGATTACTAAGTCAAGTTGTATTCAGTGCTGGGGACTCAATGCAGGGTTTCCCAGTCACTGCTAATATGCACTCTCCCAACTGAGCTGCATCTCAAGTCCCTTGCTTTGTTTTTCAGATAGGCTGGCCTGGAGTTCCCACGATCCTCCCCGTGCCATGTTACTGTCATCTCTTTCACAGATGAAGAAACACAGGAACTCTAGGAAGAGGCAGAACCTGGGTCCATATTCAGGGCTGTGGACAGCCATGCACTCTCTCTGTAGATTGGATGCAGGAGTATCCTGTTTCCCCACCTACTGGATTTGAGAGACCAAACTGGGTTCCAGTATACCGCCTTTGCCTCTGCCACCCTCCTCAGAAGCCCTCAACCAGCCGCCACCCAAGGCCACCTCTCATAACTTTTAATAAGAGGTAATAGCACCAAGCAGCAGGCATCAGCTTCATTTTTAATTATCTAATTTACATTTAATCTTCCCCAGCAATGTGATGCAGTTTATTAATGTTTTACCTAAGAGCACCCTTTTATGGTCTAAAAATGCATCCACAAAACTACTGGGCATTGGTTCCCTTGGAAGAATGATCTAGTTCAGAGTGGATTCCAGCTGGGGTATCTTATCGGGGCCACAGCATCCAACAACCAACAGTTCTTAGCCCTAGAATAATTGATGAACAAATACCCCAGAATTCTTTCAGCACATGTCTCTTCCCCGCCAGCTGCCTCCAGAAATCTAGATCGTGCTGCCATGTTTATGGGACTTGAATCTTTGTACCTACTTCTTTTTCTTTCCTTTTCCTTCTCCCCCTCCCCTCCCCTTCCCCCTCCTCCTCTCCTTCTTCTTCCGCCTTCCTCCTCCTCTTCTAATTTTTTAAGACAGGGTTTTTACTATGTAGACCAGACTCACAAGGATCCCCCCTGCCTCTGCCTCTTGAGTGTGAGGACTCCAGCAGTTCCTCTTTGCAGTTCAGTAGACATGTTAGAGAAGGATGCTCTGACCCAGGGCACAGCTGCTTATGGCGCATGGCGGCTTCTGAGGGCCTCAGAGATGACAGCCAGGGCCTAGATCTCCCATCCCTGAGCCACTGCATTTCTATGCTGCTTCTTTGTTTCATAAAGGAAAACTGAAGCTCAGAGAAGCCAAAAGACTACTCCAAGATCACACAGCAAATTGGGGTCAGAGGAGGAAATAGAATCCATATTTTGATTTCACCCAGAATGAGGACTTTGGAAAGTTCAGACAGCTCCTCGGAGTAAGGTCCAGTGTGTGTGTGTGTGTGTGTGTGTGAGTGAGTGTGTGCGCGCGCGCATGTGCACATTGCTGGGGGTGAGGGGTGGGTGGATGGGGTGTCTAGGGAGCTACAGCCGCCGCCTTCTTGGTATTTTTAGCCTTGAGAATGAGCTGAGCTCAGGGCTCTGAGCTCTGGTTGTTGTTGGCAGTGAGAGAAATAGGAAGGTCCCCACCAACCTTCCCTGTCATCACCAACCTAAAGCTGAGTCAAGAGAGGAGGAGTGAGCCTGGAAAAGCACAAGACTCTAGGGACCCTTAGCCCTGACTGTCTTCACTGTAGCCCATCCCTATTCAGATCTTTTTTTTTTTTTCCCCCTTTTTGGTTTTTCCAGACAGGGTTTCTCTAGCTCTGGCTGTCCTAGAACTTGTTCTGTAGACCAGGCTGGTCTCAAATTCACAAAGATCAACCTACCTCTGTCTCCTGAGTACTGGGATTAAAGGCACATGCCACCACCGATTGACTCTTTTTTTATTATTATTACATTTATTTATTTATTTATTTATTTATTTATTTATTTATTTAGTGGGGGTACATGCCATAGCATCTGTGTGGAGGTCAGGGAACTTGCCAGACTTGCCTCTCTCTCCAGGATTTGGGTCCTAGGGATCAAACTGTTAGGCTTAGTGGCAAGCACCCTTACCTGCTGAACCATTTTGTTGGCTTCAGGTCATCCATCTTTCTAACACTCTCTTCCCAAGAAGAAAGCCAAGCTGGTAGGAACAGAAACCCCAACTCCCCACCCTAGTACCATTGGCTTTCCTTGCTATGAGCTCTAGGCCTGCTCTTGCCTATGCTAAGTCAGAAGTATAGGGTTCCCATGACAACAAGTGAGAGCAGTAGAGGCTGCCGGCCTCAAAGTCAGAGGTGAGAGGGGTGTGGATAGAAGAGCAGAAGAAAGGTAGCCTACATGAGAATGGGCGAAGGTTGGAGAGCTCTAAATTTAAAGCCTACTCAAGCCTTGATTGCCCAGGAAACGCCTAGAGCCAAGGCTGACTGCTGCTGGATGATAGTCTGCCACACCAGTGAGGAGAGCTGGGTACCAGAAGGGCAGGCTGGCTATGCCTTAGTTTCAGATCATGAAACCAGCTTGAGGTAGGGCTCAGATGGAAATCCTAGACCCTACCACCCAGCCTACCATCCTGCTGCTTCTAGGTTAGAATCTCTTGAGACACAGATATTTCTTACTTTCATCTCCAGGAAGAGTCCTAAAGTCTTCCCAGTTAGCCTGGTTACTCTGTCACTGGGATTCTTCCTAAGAGGACAGGTCACTTCCTGAACCTTAACCTTCTAACACGGACTGGAGTGCTTTAGTTATCCCACTGTATTGCTGAAGTTTGAGAATCATCCCTGGCTCCCACTGTCCCAAGGTAAACTTCTGTCCTCAACCTTGACATTAGTTCTTGCCTGGGTTCCCACTAGCATGGTCTCAAGGAGTTTCTAAGGCTCTTATGAAAGTATGGCTGCAATGTGGTACAGGCCTTTGATCCCAGCACTTGGGAGGCAGAGCTCTAAGCTCAAGGCCAGCCTGGTCATTCTATTTCAAAACATCAAAATCCTAAGGAATGACATATGAGTTTGACCTTTGCCCTCCACATGAACACACATGTGCTGGTTCATATTAATGCATATGCATGCATGCAAGCATCGCTCCCACACAAGAAAAGAAGCCTGGTCCTTTGCTTGTCTCCAGATAAGCCATCCTTGTTCTTCGCTCCTGTGTCTTCTGATCCACTCCTATCCCTTGTGCTCTGTGATGTGAGGGTGAGGGACATATCTCTGTTACTCTGTCAACACGGTCATGCTATGTTACAGTCCAACCTGACCTCGAACTTGCAGTAGTTCCTTACTGGGTTTATAGGCATGCATCTTCACACACAGCTAGTTGAGGGAGTTCTCAGGACTTTTTCCACAAGCTTCTTTCTATCATTGTGTTTTGGAGACATGGTGTCATCCACTGATGTGTAAACTGAGGCTGAGGGGAAGCAGCCTCTTGGCCATCAAAGAACCTACACTGGCAACACAATGTTCAGATCCAAGCAGGCCTGCCTAGGCTTTTCTCCTGTGTCTTCTTGGAATCGCTTCTTAGTTTCCTTTGTTGCACCAACTCGCCAGCTTATGGCACCAAAGTTGGGATCCTCGAGCTCAGACCCAACAGGTTTTGCCCTAACCCCTTGTTTGCAACAGGCCCATGTAACAACTTCCAACATCACTTAGCAACTGCTGTTCACCAGAGGCCAGTCCTGCCTGCTTACCATGCTGCTCTTTACCCAGGAAGCCTAGCAAAGCATACAAGTTAATTCACCTAGTGGCGTCTCTGTGGGGCCATGGAACTCTTAGATGGAGGAAGGTAAGCAGAGGAAAGCAGAAGGCAACTCAACCTAGTTACTGGTCTAACCGGAGTCCCACCTGCTGCAATGTGTTGAAGATTGAAGTGGGGTGACTAGCTGAGAGGCTTGCACTTTGATTCCTCACTCTAGGGTATTACCTGCAGGTGGTTGCCTTGTTTCTACCCAGGATGTCCCCTGCTCCCCATCTTTAGTCATTCAGGGTAAGTGGGAGGGGCAGGGTGAGGAGCTTAACATCAGAGTCTCCACACTTTCCTTTGAGTTCCCAATGAGAACAGGTCCTGGGGTGCCTCACTCTAGCTCTACTTTGGGAGGGTATTGCCTGGCAGTAGGCAGCCAGGCCAGGACCTCCTACTCTCAGGGCTGCAGAGCTAGACTAAAACCAAGGAGACCACAGGATTGCTGCTTGGTCCTCAGGGTCCCTGAGGCCTCCAGGAAGAAACCAGAAAAAGCAAAAGGAACTTGTCCTCAGCTCCTAAAATCCTCCCACAAGTTAGAGTGGCACTGTAGGGACTTTGAAAGGCAGAGAAGGCAGAGCCCCTCCTGGGGGCGCCGTGGTGGTGGTGGTGGGGTGTTGAGAGCTGGGTGCCCTTGTGATGAGGCCAGCTGCAGGGTGATTAATCTTGTGAGGCTTGAACGTCAACCCCCCCACTACTACTCCCGGGCTCCCAGGGCCAACCCCACCCTCACTGCCCCAGGAGTTAATCTCTGCTCCAGGGGCTCCTCAGCGGCTCTTGACGGATGCTGTATTAACAATTCTGAGGAAGGCAGGAAGCAAAAACACAGTGGGGGGGGGGGGGGGCCGCCCGTGTGGACAGCCTCCCTGGGAAGGTTTTGTGACTAGCGGCCAGTGAAGAGTCACCCCAAAAGATGGAGCTAGGGTCCCCTTCAAGGCCCAGCCCTGAAGGAAGGTATGGGACACCCAAACCATCTCTTTCATATTATCAGAGCCTGTGCACCCCTGGTCTGTATTATACACAGTTCACAAGCTCAGCCCCAAATGCAGTTTGCAGTTTTGACAGCAGATGTCTCTGCTATTATGATTTATCAAAATGCTTAAGGTAAATAATGCACACATATTTATAGTAGAGGAGTGGGTAGCAGACTGGAAATAGCTAAATGGGGAAGGAGGCTTTGGTGGAGCACCCTGTCTGTCGTTGGTCTTAAATACCAATGCCCCAAAACTGACTGACCCAAGTCTGACCCTAGGAAAACAGGCTGGAGTGATCCTTGCAGCCACCAGCCCAGGCTGACCCCTGGGAGGGCAGGAGGAGACATAGCCTGTGGCTGGACCTGTCTTGCTGGGGCCCTGCCAGGCCTGGGAGGCAGCCACCTGGGGAAGCGGCTGAGCCAGCCTCACACTTCAGCCGTGTTTCCATGGCTTCACTGTGTCCCTGCTCCCGAGGGCTCCGTCGCCTTATCAACGGCTGCAGAGCGGGCACTGCCCTTGCCCTCACCCTCACAACCGCCACTCTTCTGGGCCCCCAGCAGCTGCGTGTCAATCCTATTGTTGTGGGGGGTGGGGCTAGGAGGGGCCATGGGTCCTCCAGGGTGAGGAAGGATAGGAGCTGTGTGGGCTCAGGCTATGCCGGTTCTGCGCCTCCAGAATTTCTCCTCTTGCTGCTCTAAGGTTATGCTCTTATTCCCTATACAGTACTTTTATTTTCTTTCTAAATCTTTCTGGACTTTTAAAGACTTGGTTAAAGAATTTTATAGGTCGGGTGTGGTAGCACATGCCTGTAATCTCAGCACTCAGTGGCTGAGGCAGGAGGATTCCACATGGGTTAAATAGTAAAACCTCATTTCAAACAAACAAATCCCCCAGACTGGCTCCAGTGGGCCGTGACCTGTCAGGGGAGAGGTCAGCTTTGTTTCCTGATAAAGTCTGAAGCATAACCAGGTGATTAAAAGATCAGCTGTGTGACTTTGCATCTCTCTCTCTCTCTCTCTCTCTCTCTCTCTCTCTCTCTCTCTCTCTGGGTCTAATTTTGTTATCTACAAAGTAGGGATAACTGATCAATGCTGTCCTCATGGTATTCTGGGCATATGAATGTAATGGACTGGCCCAGTGCTTGGTTCACCAGTCACAAGCTCGGCGCCCTGTGAGGCAGGAGGACCTCATCACCACCATCAGTATTTCTTACGGAGGGCTATGGAAGCTGGGGCCAAACCCAATGCATTGTACATGGTTTTTAAGGAACTGAGCCATACTCTCTGCACAATGATGTTCTTTTCAATAAGTTTTCATTTATGGATGGTACCTCAATTATGATAAAAAAAAAAACCTCATACAGAAAAAAAGTGCCCAAGAAGGAAGGATGGTTTTTATTTAGCTCACAGGTTTGTTGTGAGACAGTGTCTTTGACATGATGCTCAGGCTGTCCTTGAACTCCTGATCCCCTTGCCTTCACCTTCCCAGTACTAATTATAGGCATGCGCCACACATCTGGATCCACAGATGTTTCTTAGCACACTTCTATGTGCTAGGAGCCAATGATGCCCTTCATGGCCTCAAGACTACAGCGTTGAAAGCATGTGATCTCACCCAGAGTGGCTAGGACTGTGACTGGGGAAACATGGACACCTGAGGAGAGCGCACACACACACACACTGGAGAGGGTGAGTTAGCATCAGTCAGAAGTAACAGGAGAGAGCAGTGTATCCTAGAGCCTGGCATCTGAGATGGGGTTAGTGACCACCACCTTTAGATCAAATCCTCAGGTACTCAGACCTGTAGCCTGGGAGGACCTGATCCACCTCGTCTTTATGGCCCCCACTGCCTGGAATCTGAAGCCTGCTCTTGTTCTCTGGCAGAGGAGTAATTTAATGCTGCTGGAAGGTGGTAGGTCTCAAGAAGAAAAAACCATGTCTGCTCAGTACCCTGGCTAGCAGTCTCAGGAGACCTTTCCATCCTTCCTGGAAAGCAGAGACCTCAAGGCAGATGTGGGGCCTTAGGAATAGGAGACACCAGAGCTATGTGGTTGTGGGGGACAACAAGACTCCCTGTGGCTGGTCCCATCTACAGGGTGGTGGGGTTGAGATCTATATTTTTACTGTTGCCTGTTCCTTCTACAGCTTTTGCCTGTTAGGCAGGCAGTGGGGGGCCAGGGAGGGCTGTACAAATGACCTCCATCTGTGTATCTCTGGCACCTGGGAGGGAGCGGGAGCTGGTAGTGCAATCAGGTCAGACCCAAATGGCCTTGCTTCAACTGAGCCATGCCGATATCACGTCCTTCTTTGTAGCAGTGTGAGCTAGGTTGGGCTTAGAGTGGAGGCTGGGCCTCTAAGCTCAAATCTACCTCCAGGGTCACCAGTCTCATGTCCCTGCTGTGGGTCTTGGCAGTAACTGTGAGGTGACCTTGTCAAGTGTTCTACTCTACAACCGCTGGCTATGCTGCCCCTTTCCTAGGAATACAGAACAGAGGCAAGGGTACTTGTACAACCAAGGTCATCCAACAAGAAGAAATACACACAACATGGTGGCTGTGACACATCATGATCAGTACATGGGAAGGAACCCACATGTCCAGACTCCCAGGCCCCCTGCCAACTGTTTTGGAGGCAGCTGGTCCTCCTCCCAAGAGAGCCGAAGCTTGGGTGCTGATCACCATCTTGGTTCTGCTGAGTCATGCAATTTCCCTCATCTATAAAATGGGTCATAAGCCTGATGGTTTACCTCAGCCAAAGAAACATCGACCAACTCAAAACGGAAACCAGTCTGGACCGAAGGCTGAGCTTCCAGCTTGGCCATGTGCCAAGGGGAAGTTGTACCCTTCCAGAACCCAGGTGCTGACCCACAATCACCCAGCACAGCCCCAGGAACTGGTGTTTCTTCCTTCCTGCACACCAGGCTTAACAGCTCAGGGCCAGTCTGAAGCATGGGACAGACTCAGAGGGGTGTGTGTGTGTGTGTGTGTTGTGTATGGTGGTAATGGTTTCAGTAGGTAGGGAGTAGGTCATACCAAGCTGGCTGCCATGGGAGAAGGGTTGCCTGCCTGGCAGGCACTGGGCATTCTGGGGTTGAAATGGGAGGCCTTTGGCGGCCACAGAGAACAAAGGAATCAGAGTTGCCAAAGTATTCTGTGGTGCTGAAGCCAGCAGTAAAAGGTCTGGGAGACAGACATTTCAGCTGTGGGAAAAGCCTCCTGTTCTCCCATTCCCCCATGCCAGCACCCAGTGCAGCCTGGGCTTCTGGACCCACACTGGAGAATGAATTGTCCCAAGAACCCTGTGCTTTCTCCAGAGTTGTACAGCTGTCAGGGGCAGGAGGCAGGAAATGCTATGGGTAGACACACATGAACGATTCTGTACCCGGGATGCCATGGGGACACTGACCACATGTATGTATGTATACTGCACATCCACAGCATCATGTAGGCAACATGAAGGGTTACCACACCGTCATCACATACATCACACACTCCTCCAATGTCAGTCTCAGGGCCACATGTATGAGACATGGACACAGTATTGTGAAGTGTTGTCCCATGGTCACATAATATACAACAGTTTTGCATATTCAATACCACAAACAAAATCACCCAATGTTACATTCAGCTATATACATCTTGATATCACCCTGGGTCTGCTACAGGACTGTACACGGTCACAGGATCACACAAACAATATCACTGAACATCCTAATGACATCAGTCATATATGAATCCATGGACACATGACATCTTAAATGTTTTACACGTCATTTCAAGCCCACTATCATGTCACATTCAGTGGTACAAATAGTCATGTTTCTAGACCTCATGAGGTTTTTCTAGGCTCCAAGTCAGTCTCCCTCTCCTTCTCTTGCGTGTGTATGTGCGCACATACACACAAAGACCTTGTGTTAATGGACTTGTCTCTAGGTGTGTGCCTAGCCCTTCCACCTCATACCTTGCCACCCTCAAAGCTAGTTCTGGTCATTAGATTGTTAGTAGGGATATAGGATGCTGGGATGAAGGCTCCTAAATCACCAGGAGACCACACTTCCCATCCTGACAAGGGAAGGAATGAACCATTCCCACTCCCCCAAGAGTAGAAGAGAGGTCAGCACAAGAGAAGTCTAAAACAGAGATAAAGGGACAGGAGAAAGACTCTGAACAAAACATGGGGATTCAAAGGTGTATAAAGACAAACTGGGTTCCAGGAGTTTGAGACCTTTCAATCAGATAGCCAAAAAGTAGGGCAATAGGCTGGCTAGCCAGGGTCAGGACTGTGCTGTAAAGGTGAGTGATATGACAGAAAAAGTCTTAGGAATAATGCTAAGGTCAGGCCCACCCAGAAAGGCCTTCTGGAGAGATCTGATGAATTATTTTATTTTAAGGAAATATCGAGGGTGGGGCTAGGGAGGGTGGTTCAGCAGTTACAAATACCGCTCTTCTAGAGGACCAGAGTTCAATCTTCAACATCCATAAGATGGCTTCCAACTGTCTGTGACTGTGGTCCCAGGGCATCTGACACTCTCTGGCCTCTACAGGTACTGGGCCCCTTTGTGGAGCACAGATTATATTCAGGCATAACACCATATAAATCAATACACAGTAAAGCTCAATGGACATTCCCAAAAGTGCAAGTGGGCTGTTGAATGGGGGAAAGCACACATTCAAAACAAAAATCTTGTTTTGAGACAAGTTCTTCCTACATAGCCATGGGTGTCCAGGAACTGTGTAGACCAAGCTGGCCTCGAACTCACAAAACATTTATTTTCCTCTACCTCCTGAGTCCTGGAATTAAGGCACACACCACCATGTTTTTTTTTTTTTTTTTTGAGCCAGTGCCTGATGTGGCTCAGGATAATTCCACACTCACTAAAACTAAGGCTTTTGGTTTCCCAGTTCCGTGAGTGCTGGGATCAGAGGAATGTAATCACCTTATTAGGTTGTTTTGTGTTTCAGACAGGGCTGTCCTCCCATCTTAGCCTTCACAGCTGGGGTTTCGGGTCTGTGCCACCAGAGCTGACCCAAATACACATATTTTTTAACCTATGTATGTGTGTGCTTATGTGCTGGTGACTGAGGAGGCGGAAAGAGGGCGTTGGATTCCCCAGAGCTGGAGTTACAGGTCACTGTGAGCATCACATGCTGGGACACAAACTCTAGACCTTTGCAAGAGCAGCAAGTACTCTCAGCCAGTGCATCACCTCCTCAGCCCTGTGAATAGTTTTAAATCAGCCGTTGCCATTGACCACTGCTCAGTAGACACCAAGCCCCACCTTCATGATGGGGGTTCCTCCTTGACCATTTTCTGGAATATCACTTCCAGGGCAAGGCATGACTTTGAAGTGATCTCTTCCCTTTGCTTCCCTCAGAAATACTCTGGCTAGTGTCCACTTCCACAGTGGCCCTGGGTACAAGAAGCAGGAACTGGAAGTGAGGGGCTTAGAACCTTGGGTTTCTGCACCGTGGGGTGGGCTCAGGCCAGCTGAGTCATGACATCCCCTGCCATTAAGGCTGGCACCAGAGCCACCCATCCCACACCTGGAGATGTGCCAGAGGGCCGGCCTAGGCCATCTGCAGTCTGTGTGCTGCCAGCGCAGGCCTCTAGCCCAGTGCCCCCTGCTGGCCAGGCTCCCCACTTCCTCCTAACCCCTCCCTCCCCACCCCCCAAGGATCTGGAGGTGCTGCAGTTTGCCTTGTGCTGCAGTGAGGGTGCCCCCAGCTGTAACACCTCCCCCTACTCCCTGCTGGACACCCCCTTTTTTGCAAAGCCGCCTGGAGAGATCACAGGCAGCCACATGAAAGGGAATTTTCCCAGGCAGGGATGGAGTTGAAAGCTCCCTCCCCCGCCCCTGCCTACCCCTGCTGTGCCAGGCCAGGCTGCCGAGCCCTTGGTGCTCCAAGGGAGCCTGTGACACAGGTAGAGGGTTGGGGTCAGGATCCCTCCTCCCTGCTTTCCCTTTCCAGGAACAATAGCAGACAGCCCATCTCTCCCCACCTCACCACCCACTCAGCTTCAGAAGCCCCACCTTCCTTTGTTCTGAAGTCCTCACCCTGAAACCTTGTCAGGAAGTCCTTCTGCAAGTCTAGCTTCCATCTCTGCCAGGCTCAGAGCAGATGAGGGGATGGAGAAGAGCACTCCTCCAGTGGTTGCCTAGGCCTTATCCTTCAAGTTGGCCTCTAGGATGTGTGAAAAGCAGCATCCAAATCACACACCTTTCTGATAGTTACCCTGGCCTAGAACACAGCATGGGGCTTTGTAAAGATTTCCCCAGACAGCTAGCTTCTGAGGTTCTAGACCACTGCTCACCAACAAACCCTCTGGAGGTCAGAGCAGGCAGTGCACTTCTTAAAATCAGGCTGGAATGGAAGGGATCCAAGACCAGGATATACAGAGGGCACAGCTGCAGTCCAGAAACCCAGGAGAAAACTGCTCCCAGAGGAACTGTGTAGGTGGCTGGGTGTGTGGGAGACAGCTGCCACACAAAAAGACCCAGGTAGCCCAGGCCCACCCCAATGGTCAGGCTCAAGAGCTAGGGGAGCCTGGGACATATCAACCCTTCCATATAAACATGGTTGCGTGCTGTTTCCAGGACACTTGCTCCTGCTCTCAGCCTACCTCCTGGGTCCAAAGGCTTCTCCTTTCCAAGACAGTCTAGCTATCCCCAGCCCAGCCACAGCCCCAAGCCAGCCCTCCAAAACCCAAGAGCAAGAACCCAATAGTGTTATCATGACACAAACATGCATTCAGTTTTATTCACAAAACAGCCTGGTCTCCTAAACAATACAAACAGCATGTTCTTCAGCAGGGAGCTGGCCATGGGCAAGGGGCCCCCTGGGCACCCACCCCTACCAGCAGGGGATCACGCAGAGAAGCCCTTTCTTCTTCTGCTGTGAGCAAGGCTGAAAAAAGAGGGCTTATTTTCTCTAGGGGGAAGTAGCCAGGATCAGAAATACTGACATGTGGGTTCCCCAGATCTCAGTGGATGAACGAATGAATAGAATTTTCATCTCTCCAAAATCCGTCACTGTTGGGGTGGGGGATCCCAGTCAGGGGACGATGGGTGCAACATGGTCAGGCCTGGGTCAGGAACTCCCAGTCCCAGTGGGCTCTGGTCGCTTTGCACACGTGGATGGATACAGAGGGGCTTCTACACGGTGCCATCAACATTTCCTTTATAAACGGGAGTGGATTCTCCAGGCAAACTATGCACTATTTCATGGTTGGAAAGAATCAAAGGAAGTTTAAATGAGAGTGGAGTTAAAACAGTGCTAAATTACAGTAGTGCTTATTAGTAACTAGATTGCAAAAGGTTACAGAAAATGTACATTCTCTACACAAAAACAGCATCTCCCGCACAGACAACATTGACATTGACACAGGAAGGAGACTGATTGTCCATTCTTTGCCCAGGAAGTCTCAGTACTTTATAGATTCGCCTTTACCTCTCTTGTTGTTGTTGATGTTCTTCTGAAAAAGCAGTTAAATTTTTTTCTTTTTCTTTTTATACTAGGGACGTGGAGATGTTAAAACGACAACAAAAAATATATATATATAAAAACAGGAATGAAATCTGTGAGAGAATATTTTTGGTTCTAAAGACGGGTGCATCCGTTTGTCTTCGCCCGAATCCCTTGCCGGAGACCACGCGGGCAGTGACATTGCACGGAGAGGGCAGCTTTGGGTTCCCGGCCGTCACTGAAATCACTGAAACCACCGGAAGGCAGCTCCCGACGGAAGCATCACCTTCTGGCGGGGCGGGAGACAAAAACAAGGAGAGAGTTCAGTCAGGGTCCCGGCGGGCCTGGTGCAAGACGCTCCCCGTGGCCGGCTCAGTGACGGAGGGACGGGCACGGAGAACGAACGGGCAGGTACCCCGAAGAGTTCCTGTCATCTTGGCCAGGCAAGGTTGGCCAAAGAAGGAGCCACGACCCGCTGGGCTACCCAAAGGCCCAGAGCACCCAGAGGCCTCCTGAGCCACTCAGGTGCCCAAAGGCACCTAGCACCAGGTGGCCATAGTATACCTGGGGCCATAGCTGCGTTCTGGCAAGTGTGAGCACTGCTGTGTACATGTGACAGGGAGCAGCCAAGTCTACGATGGAGGATGCCTACAGGGCAGAGGTCCACACTGGAGTGGGTGAATGGGTGTGCTGGTAAGCAAGACACATGAGAGACTGCCGTCAGAAAGGTGGCCGAAAGGCCGTGACTAGGACGCCTTCCCAATCATTATGGAGTCAAGCCTACTTGCAAGAGGAGTGGAGACTAGAAGGCGGGGATGGCAAACTGCAAAGCTGCTTCTGAACTCAGCTAGTTTACCCCATCTGGGACAGAGAGCCAGGCTCTGCTACAAGGGTAGACAGATCCCTGCAGGTATACCAAGCTCACAGTTATGAATGAGCCGCCTATTCCCACCTGCAGGCAGGGCAGCCAGCACTGGGACTGCTCTATCTTGGGGGAGCTTTGGGTGGAAGTGGGAGTGGGGGTAGGTTGGGAGTTTAACAACACATGATTCTTCTCAAGGCCACAGGGCCCATAGACAAAACCCCTCAGATGGGGCTAGGGACAGAACCAGTCTTAGGTTACAGACTAGATGCTTAGGACATGTCTACGAAATAGAATCTTGGTACCTATATGGAAATATCTGACAGGGCCCTAGGAGGGGCATCAGAGTCCCAGGGCCTCACTGGGAACGCCAGGCCCCTACCTGCAAACCATGGCTGGCTGGCATCTCAGGATGTGGCTCTGACTTTTAGGGCACTGAGTAGGTATCTTGCAGCCAGACCTCCAGGCCCTAGGGGCTGGGTATCCCCCACACTTGCAGACAGGAAAGGTGGGCTCCAGGACTCAGGGGTAGGTATGGACCGCCAGACAGATGGGAGAGCCCGCACACCTCCCTCTACGGTGCTGTTACCTCCAGAGCAGCGGAAGGCTTCTTTTTGAGTTCTTCACACTTTCTGAATTTGCAAATCTGATGGCCAGTCTTTCGGTTCCTACAACTGCTGCACTGCTCGCAGTTGATGCGCCGCCGGCAGGGCGCACACATGCCGCAGCGTTTCCGCTTCTTCTTGCCTGAGCTGATAGCAGAAGCCAGCTCTCCCTGCATGGGGTACTCGGTCAGGCCAGCCATGTGCAGTGCACTCTCGGCCAGGAACACGCCAGCTGGGGTCATGATGAAGAGGCCTGGATTGATGGGGAAAGCGCCCAGATAGGGGAAGTCGGACTGGCCATTGAGGGCTTCGGCGCCGGCCACAGCCTCCATGTCAGGCAGGCCGGCCCCAGCCTCGCTCATTAGTGGCAGGTGTTCCTGCACCACGCGCTTCAGCATCTCTGTGGACTGTGCGAACTGCTGCAGCGTCAGCTGTCCCTCGGCTGCCAGCTCTGTGGCCCGCTCTGCCTTGCTCAGCAGGCTGGCCACAGCACCACTTTTGTGCTTTGAGGTAGGGTTGCTTTTGTCCACTGCCATGGCCGCAGCCAGGTCATGACCATTGGCCAATAGGGAGGCTGCGGCTGCCTTGTCAGCAGACTCCCCCATCATGCTTCCGGTGCCACCACTGCTACCAAAGGAGGAGTAGTGGGAGAGTGGGCGGGAGCGACGTAGGCTCTTGTTGAGGGGTTCACTGATGATACCACTCTTGTTCCGCCGCTCAGGGGGCGGGGCATCGTCTGCCACGGAGGCCGGTGCCACGGCAGCCACCGCGGTACTTTTGTCTGTTCCTCCTGCCTTTTGGCCACTGCCACTGCTGCTATTGGTGTTACTGCTGCTGCTACTGCCACCGGCGTCCTGGGAGCCTGGGAGGCTCGACATGGTGGGGCCGAGGCCCAGACTCCGCCGCTGGGAGAGCCTGCAAACTGCTGGGGGCTCAGAGTTGAGCACGTAGCCCGGTTGCCCACAACAGAGATGCCTGGAGGCCCTCGCTCAGTGTAGGCACATGGTCAGGTGTCCACGTGGAAACGTCTTTACTCTGTTGGGAAAGGTAGGGACAAGGTTAGTAAACCCTCCTCCAGCATCACCACCTGTATTGCCATGGTAACAACCAGAAGTCTGATGAGGCATTAAGTGCCAAGCCTATCTTGGTGAAGAATTTATTTGTACCATCTCGCTTAAGACCCAGAAGAACCTTAGGAAGCAGTAGGTGGTAATCCTCTATTTCTTAGCCAGGGAGAACAAGGTTTATTAAGAGTTATTAGCTCAAAGGCACATGGCCAGAGAGGCACAGGGAGGTTTAAGCCAGGTGGTCCCAGCCAAAATCTGCCCTGTGTAGACTTTGAAGACCTAACTAATGAGGCCAAGGGGCTGCTGTCCTTGGTGAGGTAGGAGATGTGGAGAGCCTAACTAACCCAGTGTATTAACAGCCTCTCTACTCCTACCCATCTAAGTAGAGGAGTAAAGATACAGACAACACCCGAACTGCAGCCCTGGATGCTTGTTTGGAGATTGTGGGTAAAGGAATTAGGCTGCTTCATTTAATCCAAAGTCTGACGGAGCACAGCACCCTCATTCTATGGAGCACCTACCCTCTTAGAAAGCAAGCAGGGGCTCTCGGCCTGCAGTGCTTCTCCTGTAAGAATGGGAAGTCATGCATGTATCCATACACACTTCGCTCTCTGTTCCCAAACCACAGTCATCATCTCAGATCCTGCTCTGGTTTCAGTGTGGTCTCTGCTGTGCCCCAGCCTGGCTTTCAGATGGAAGGAGGGTGCAGCCATGACAAGGGGTGCAGAGCAGAGG
Source organism: Grammomys surdaster (assembly GCF_004785775.1). NCBI lineage: Eukaryota > Metazoa > Chordata > Mammalia > Rodentia > Muridae > Grammomys > Grammomys surdaster. Next base: position 1,397,189 of record NW_021604593.1, read on the forward strand.
TCACAGTGAAGACCCAGAGGGCTGGGATGGAGAGGCGAGGGAGGCAAGCAAGAGCTTGTCTCCAGGCCACGTCCATAGTTCTGAGGCCTGGGGCCTTTCCTAGGACAGGGGGCTTCTAAACACAGGCATTAGCAGAGCGTATGAGTGACCAGCCCCCTTCTCCCAGGTCCAGATGGAGCCGGGTAGCAATGTCCCATCAGTCTTGGCTCTCTTGAATCCCTTCCCTGCAGGCCTGCTTCAGTCTAGCATCCCCGAGGAGAGGCTGGGAGAGCACAAGGCCCAACCCCTGAGCAGCTGGTGGCTCAAGGGGCAGCAGAACATCTGGTGGACTCCGCCCTGCCCTGGGCTTGAGTGTTAGGAACACATCAGATCTTTGTCCCTGGACAACCCCATCACACCCACCAGGCTGCCCTGGATACTCGGCCTGTACCAGAGGTCATATAGTCCAACTCTTTGCATTTACAAAGGGGTAAGCCCATCGCCTATAAGCCCCTTTGCTCCAGGACAGAAAGCAGTTAAGAGTAGCCAACTGAACTGCTTTAGGGGGTGGGGTGGGTGGGGCCACCTACAGCCTTACTCACCTCTCCATGGATCTACATCTACCCGGGGCACCTAGATGAGGAAGAACCAAGCATGATGGGAACCACTATGTCCCTAGGAGGGCATGGCTGGGGGTCAGAGGTCAGGGCCGTAACAGGAAGGGGACCATTCTGAGGATTTTGTACTATCTCACCTCCAACATGCCAGCCTATACCACCTTTCCAGACCCTCTTCCTGGAGACCAGTGACCCCCCTTGGCACCGTGACCCTGGGTGTGCTAAGAGACAAGGGTCAGAGGACATCAAGCACCCCTCTGGCTCCTGCCCATTGAGCTCCACTTCCTTGCCCAGGGCCACAACCTAGCAGCCCCAACCTCAGAGATAGGGAAGAAGGAGAGATCTATGGGCTGGAGCGACAGGAGCAAAAGCCCATGTGTCCCCGCCTCTAAGGCCTGCTGGCTGGTGGCAGAAATCGATAGCCGCATTAACGCTGCTCTTGCTTGCTCAAGCTTGCCCCCCCAGCTCCAGGAGCTGGCTCTGCGTGCAGGGCCGGCAGGTCAATTAGAAGTCAGCTCCCTTCAACACAGCAAGCAGCACGGTTCAGGGCTGTGCTTACTTGCTCAGGCTGAGCTCCTGCTTTTGTCTCCATCCCAGTCTCTCTATGTTGAGAACAGTCTTTGTGTTCTAGTCATCTCTGGTCCCTCCTAGAATTTGTCTCATCTCTCACTTCGGTTCTCCCGGGGACTATGTGGTCTCAGTCCCCAAGTCCTAAAGCACACTGAGCTTGGGATGGAGAACGTGATATGTCACTGAACAGGTGCTGCAGAAGAACACTGTGGTTTGTTAGCCCTGGAAGGTAAGGGAGGATACACAAGAGGACTGGCCACAGGGGTAACAGTCCTCAAACCCAGATAGCAGATATGCAAAACCAATCTTCATGGCCTACGTCTAGCTCCCAATCTTTTTCCAAACCTGCTTTTGTGGCTGTGCCATCCCCTTCAGACCTAGGGAAAGGCTGATGCCCTCCCTGATCCTGAACTACTACAGGTTCCATCTAACCTGTTCACAGAAGGAGAGAACAAAGGGGTGACATTTTCCTAGGCCCCCAGCCTTCTATGGCAGGGCACACTGCAACCCCTCCAAGGCCAAGGACGGCCTGGCAATACCCAGGCAGCAGGGGAAGAGCTGGACTGCGTTGAAGCGGAGCGGGAATGAGCGGGAGGGAAAGCTGGCGGGCAGGCAGGCGGCAGCGGCGGGCGCATCCATCATCAGCCCTGCCAGGAACGCATCCAGCCCCCAAAAAGAAATACTGCGCCTGAGGAGGGACAACAAAGGGCTCCGTTTCATCAGCAATGCGGAGCCAGCGCCCCGCCGCCCCGCCAGCCGTGGTCAGCCCACAAAGGACCCCTTTGTCCATGCAAGAGCCCGGCGGCCTGGAGCTGGGACCAGGGGCTGACGGGTGGGGATAGGGCCTAGGGATGAAGGAACTAGTCCCCAAGAGCTGGGGGAGGGGGAGGGGGGAGGGAGAGACAGGTGTTAAGGACAGAGAATGTTGACACAGAACTCAGGAACGGGTCAGAGACAAGACCTGGTGGGATGAAGCAGACTCATGTTAGAGGTCAGAGGGTACACAGGGGAGCAGGAATGGGAATGACAGAGCCAAGAGAAAGCTGGAGATGGCCACGGGGGAGGAGCCTAAGTGACATGGCATAACGTAAGCTTGGGGAGAATACATGGAGGGAGGAGTGGGGACAGAGTTCTTGCTCCAGACCCTAGCCTCAGAAGCTTACTGTGGTTGGAACCCTGGCTGCTGGGAAGAGGGAAAGTCATGTGACCACCTGACAGCAGTGGGGACTACTTCAGCCTCTACCCCCTGAAAGCAGGCTCTCTTCAAACCAGTACCTCAACTAACTTTCAACTAAGAACCCTTTGGTAGGGGCTCACATTTATTGAGCACCTATTGCGCTGTGGTATTTGTATGCTTCACATGTTAAGATAGTACCCAAGAGACAAGGAGTTTTAACCAGTTTCAGAGATAAAGAAACTAAGGCTCACAAAAGTTCAAGCTGTCAGCCTAATGTCAACTGATGTAGAACTTGAACCCAGAGCTAAGTATTGGTCACCTGCCTATGACTGCCTTTGTTCTACTTGGACAACTGACAGAATAGCCCAAGGCAAGCTGACCCAGTTATCCTACTGCCCTGCCACCAAATTGTTACCATGCCTGTCACTTCTTCCTGGTCAGGGGTGAGCTGTCACAGGCCCCCAGGGGAGTCCCCCACCTGGAGGCTTAGAGATACACATGTAGGAACTCAGAATGCTAGGCCAGTGACATCACAATGCCAGCTGGCAATGAGGTCACCAGAGGTAGTGGTGATGGCCTCACCCCACCCTCAGCCCCAGAAGAGCCTGACTGCATGGGGGAGGAGCTTATGTCCTGGGAGGGTCTGGCGTTCTGTTCCTGGGAGGCCTCCAGCCAGATCTCAATGTGTAGTGGTACTGCTCCCTTCCCTACCATTGCCCTGTGTGGAGGGAGGGGCCTGCCTGCGGGAGCACTGGGCGGGTGGAAGGTCTCCAGTGAGGCCAGAGGCCTTCTCGGAGGACGAGGTTGGCAAGTAACGATAGGGAGGCATTACAAGGACACACAGCTGAAAGCGGGTCAGGTATGGATGACCTTTGCAGGGTCAGAACCACAGTCCTGAGGCCAAGGACAAGACATTTACAGGACAATTCAGTGCTTTTTCTTAGGTGTGTGTGTGGTGGTGGTGGGGGGGGAGGCAACAACTCTAGCTCCTAAATACTGGGATTATTAAGTGTTAGCTACCATTCCTGGCCCTAGTTCCATATATTTTTTTCCCTTTTTTTTTGGCTTTTCAAGACAGAGTTTCCCTGTATAGCCCTGGCTGTCCTGGAACTTGCTTTGTAGACCAGGCTGGCCTCGAACTCCCAGAGAATCACTTGTCTCTGTCTCCGAGTGCTGGGATTAAAGGTGCACACCACCACACTTGGCCTAGTTCAATGATTTTTAAGTGCATTTTTAGAATTACGTCCAAGAACAGGTTTGCCCAGGGCATTACGCCTCATCTGCTGCACTGACTTTGATAACCTCCTAGGTCTAGCCTGCTTGTGAAAGGTAGGCGGCTTCCTGAACTAAGTCCAACTGCCAAGCAGAATTCAGCATGGCTTAAGCGGGCTAGCTCTATAGAGTACATTCTGGCTTAGAACTCCTTATATCCACTTACCTGGGATATGGGGGGGCAGTGCTGATGAGCACTATAAGGAGGTCGGACAGACAGACAGACAGCAAGTTGGCAGGTAGCCAACCACAGGCTCCAGTGATTGAACTGAGCTGACCCACTGATGCTAAGGAGGGCTCTGTCTCGGATTCCCATAATTCAGTTTGGGAAGTCTCCAGGGTTGAAGAGCCCCTGTTGGACCCAAGAGATACACGTGGACTGCTGATCTTGGAGGCAGGAAGACATGCAGCTGCAGCCTGACAGGCCAGGGCATATAGCCAGTATGGAGGGAGAGACCTGATAGTCATTAGCAACCCCAATCACCTAGCATTTGGCCAGAATGAGACATGCTCTTGACACTACTGGGTGGGGGTGGCTAAAGTCTTAACACTCCAAGACAGTCAATAACAGAAAGTGAGCAAGGTGTGGTAGTGCACCCCTTTAATTCCACCACTTGGGACACAGAAGAAGATGGATCCCTATGAGTTTGGGGCAAGCCTGGTCTACAGAGAGTTGCAGGGCAGCCAAAGCTACATAGTAAGACAGTGGTTCTCCACCACAAACAAAAAATAAAATTCTGGGTCTGTGGCAGTCATACTTGTTAAGTTTACACCCTCTGACTTAAACCTGTTTCAGACATAAGGCTTTGAACCCAGGCCTCTGTTCTTCCCCAAACCATCTCTGAGAACCTTCTTGGAGTGGCACACTGAGTCCCTGGCCAGGAGTGCTTTCAACTGGACAGTGAGATGCAGAGCCTGGTACTGTTAAAGACTTACTCTATTGGCATCTCCTGAGCTAGGTTCCTCCCAGAATGCAGCAAATGTCCAGGAATGTCCTTCCTTGTTTTGTGACTTCAGCATATATGACCTTTGAGCTCTTTTCTTACATGTTGCATGGGACGCTATGGACCCCAGCTAACACAGACATAGCCTTTCTTCAGTGTGCTTCAGCCCATATACTCCTCAATAGACGCCCTCTGAGTATGTTCTGTATTCTACTGAGAGTAGGCAAAATGGTCTGTGGCTAGGATGGACAGATTGATACTCTGCTCTGGGTATCTCCGGATCTTGAACTAACTGCTTCCCAGAGTGATGCTGTCTAAGCAGACACCCATCTGAGACGATAGCTCGAATCCCTGCTTAGCCTCTCTATCCTGATGGGTTTCATCAGACAGGCAGCCAAAGCTAGCTCAGAGACACTTGAGTCAAGGAGCCAGAGGGGGTAAACTGTGCCAAAAGAATAAAGCTAGGCACTTGAGTCGTAAGGTCTGTGTTGTGGCTCTGTCTTGGTCTTCCTTCACCACGGATTTGAACTAGCCCTTTCTCTGCATAGAGCATCAGCTTCCTATTTGTAAAATAGGAAATGCCCAAAGACTGTTTTGTTATGTATGAGTGCCTACGCTGTGTGCATCTTTGGTGACCAAGGAGACCAGATCACGGTATCACCTAGAACCAGAGTTACAGGAAGTTGTATGCTGCCATGTATGTACTGGGGGTCCACTGCAAGAACAGCTAGTACTCTTAATTACTGAGCCATCTCTCTAGCCCTGGAGACGGCTTCTTGATCCTCGATTCAAACTGTAGGACTCCTGCCCCTGGGCTCAAAGAGGGAAAGAGGACAGACAGACAGACAGACAGACAGACAGACAGACAGACAGACACAGACACAGACACAGACACACACACACACACACACACACACACACACACACACACACGTTAGGGAAAGTGACTTCTCATCCAGCTACCCAGAGCAGTCGAGACCTAGTGGCCTGACAGGAGGCACAGCTAGTCACAGGATTTGCAGATGAGGAAGCCTCTGAGCAAGCCACGGCTGGAATGTGACTTACTGAGGGGCAGGAAGACATATGGTGTCCTCTAGCTCTGGTTGCCTAAGGGGACGTGACAGCAAGCCAGGCACTGTGCAGAACATTCTTCTTGTACTTTGTTTTGGTTGTAGCTGTTTTGAAACAGGGTCTCTCCTGGAACTCAAGCTATTGCCTGCTTCTGCTTCCCAAGGGCTGAGAGAAAAGGCATGAGCCACCACACCCAGGCCTTGTAGCTTAGTACTGGACTCTCTCTACACCCTTTTAACTAAAAGATGTGAAACCATCTGCCTAAGGTCACCAGGTCAGTAGGTGACAGAGTCACAGTTTGAACCCAGACTCCAAGGCCTGGCTTTCTAACCCTGGCTTAGGAGGACAAGGCTCCTCCTGGGGTCTTTCTGGTGGCTTTCAGGCTCCAGGGACATTGTATCAAGCACTACTGCTGAGAAGTCTGCAACTGTACCCCGAGCCCAAGGAAAGCCAGGGGAAGGGGCTACGGGTGGGCCGGACGGGCCTGGCTGGGCAAGAGCTCCGGGCATTCCGGCAGCCTCCGCAGGAAGCAGAACGGGGACGGAAACCGGCTCTTGCTGCCTCCCCCAGAATCCTGTGGGCAGCCCAGCCAGGCTGCACAGAGGCCTTCTTTGTGCCTGCCCCAACCCGCCACCCGGCTGGCCCAGGGTTTTGAGTTTCCTGGGGGGGGGGGGGGGGGTGTCCAGCCACCACTAAGCCTCCAGCTTCTCCCCCCTCCCAGTAACAACCACAGCAGTCCACAGCTGGAGGAGGAAGTGAGTGGATGGCTGTGGCTGCCCCGAGACTCTAGGGGATCTGGAACAGGCCCACATCCCAATCCCCCATATTTACATATCCTAACCAGAAACTGTGGCACCTAAGTTGTCATGACCCACCTGGAACCACCCCCACCCTACTCCACCAGGATGCTCTTGAGCCAGGTGGGTAAGACAGCACAACTGCCAAACCATCCTTTCCCACACTCTGGACACAGGGCACACCAAGCAAAACGCCTCTTTGGGTATGTAACTAAGACACACAGGGTACCTGGGAAGAAGGGTGTATGAAGTAGAATGTGTATCCTGAGGACCAGGACTCTGTATCTACCAGGGGAAGCATGTCAGACATTTACTTCGTCTGGTGGGCTGTGGGTACGGCCAGGTGCGGATGAAATCCAAGGTGCCAACCTTTGTGGACAAGAACACTATTATACACACGGTTATGCACCAACACAGGTGGAGGTACTTGGAATCTAAGGTCCCAGTGTGCAAGGGTGTGCTTTCCATACCTCAGGACATACACAGCCATCAGTGTTGTTTGCAAGTAGAGCATTGACTATGGTGGCTGAGAGTCTGCAGGTTCTTCTGGTCTGTGTGTTAACCTGCCTTAGCTGGGAGACAGCAGTATGTGAGCCTGGCGGGGCGACTGTGATGGGGATGGTGCAGTTGGGAACTGGTGCCAGCTGCTAGGGCCCTTATGGAAACAGGAAGCTGCCCACAGGTGTGCCTGCGGTGCAGCGCGGTGGGGGCTGGGCTGCACCCAGGTTCAGTTTGTCCCTCTGAGAAACCAATTCACTGTTTTTAACTGAGAGTCTCAGCCCTGAGCGACGCACCTGTCTGCTGTTTAAGGTCTAACAGCTCTGGTCAGCATCTAGCTGCCTGCCTGCCAGCCTGGCCTTAGCGCGGTAAAAACTGGAAAACAAAAGCCCCTAGACCGCAGGTCCTCCCTGCAGAGGCGTGGGGGAGGCAGGCAAGACGCAGGAGACTGAAGGGGTGGGAGGGAAGGAAGGAGGGAGGGAGGGAGGTGTCGTTGCAACCCCGGAACACAAAAATAATGAGGCGAGAGGGGCCATGGGGCCAAGCTGGCTGGTTCCGGAGTGGAGTCGCTATCTGACCTTGACAGATGCCACAGCTGGGCGCCTGGAGAGAAGCTACAGCCACCCGCTGCCTCTATGCTCCAGCCTGCCGCGCCCCCCACCCGACTCCCCCAGGCCAGGGTCGATTGAGGCTCTTACAGGCCAGGCACAGGCAGACCCCCATTGGGGATGGGAAAAGAAAAAGCCCTGGGTGTGGAGGTGACTGGGAGGGAATCCAGTCACAGGGCCACCTGAGGGTACCTCAGCCCTCAGGTGTGACCAAATGTGAGCAGCATGGAGTTGGCCATTGTGCTGCAGCTTAGCTGTGTGTCTAAGTGTGGAAGTGAAGCAAAGTCCAAGTCTGACAGGGACAAAGATAGTACCTGTATGCTTATGTCCTCGGGGGTCATACAAACAGGACGGATGGACTAACATTCCTGCTGTTGATGTGGACATATTCTCGGGGATGGGTGCCAATCACTCCCCTAACCTCTTCCAGAGACACAGCCAGCCAATGCAAGCAAGGTTGGGACCAGGGCTGGAGTGGGAGACAAAGAGAACCTCGGCTGCCTCCCCCCATGACTCTTTCTAGACCACACTCCCTCACAGGAACAGTTGTGTCCCTCAGCATGCAGTGATGGGTATATAGCTGGGTACTGCCCCTTGGGGGGTTGGCAGCAAGGGGCTGGGGTGTGAGCTGCAGCAGGGGACGCTGGGCTAGAGGTGGATTAGCAATTCCGAGCACTAGCTGCATAATTAAAAAATCATTACGGCAGGCAGGCAGGCAGAGCTGAGTGTGAGCTCACGCTTGGAGCAGGCGGGGACACAGCCACAGCGCTCCCCCTCAAAGTGCTTCCCCGAGGAAAAATCCCACCTGCTAATATAATTATGGAAAAACACAAGCACGGAAATTCTGTTTCAGCAAACAGTGTGCCTGAATGCCCAGGGCTTGCATGGCCCCCCAGCACAGCTAGTAGGAGTTAAGGCTGGCACCTCTGGTTCCCTGCAGTGAGGCAGGTCCTGCTGGGTTCAGATTCTGACCTCCACCTGCTGGAATCCCCAAATGCAAGAATCTGCATAAGGTCATCTCTGTCAGTCATGGCAAAGCTGACAGGCATTGGGTGGTCCTGCTCACCAATGCAACACCCCAGAAGCTCAACAGCCAGCCTCCTCTGTCCCCAGCTTGCCTTTCATTAGGCTCTGCCCAGCCTTCCGGCTGGCTGTGTGGACCCCAGGCTCCAAGGACACAAGGGACTCTGGGCTTGTCTGGGTTAAGCCAGGCGGGCAGCCATTCAGCCTGGGAAAGGCGGCCAGCTTTGGGGCACATGCCCCAGAAGGGCAGGCTAAGCCGCCATCACCTCGGGCCTGGAGCGGGCAGCGCAGGAGGGAGCCGGGTCTAATTAGTCGGCCTGGGAGGACGGGGCGGGCGCCAGGCGGCTGCCCAGAGCAGCGCAGGCACGTCCGAGAGCGGCCAGGAGGTGGTGGCGCCCGGAGACGCACCCGAGACGCAGCGGGCAGGAAGCCTGGGAAGGAGGGCTGGGGCCAAGGAGACTCGGCAGCGAGCAGGACTGCCGCCCCTCACTCCTCCATGCCACCAGGCGCGGCAATTAGAGGCTTTCAAAGTTTGTCCTTAATTGGTTTCATTTTTGCCTCATAAATGATTCATGGCCCCAGAGGTCTGGGAGGCGGAGGGAGTGGCAGGGGAAATTTGGGGAGGCTTTTGCCTGGGGCCAGTCCCTCTACCTGAGACTGGAGGAGAACTCTGAACCCACTGCAGTGGAGAGGGACTGGAGGAAGCACTTGGCGGGTGGGACCCTGTAGCAAAATTTAAAAACTCAGGCCGTCTCTTTGGAGTTTTAATTAGGAGCTGCAAAGTCTCTTCAGTTGCCGAGGCTCAGGCTCTGAGTCTAGGCACAGCCACAGCAGCTGCTGGGACCCAGGAAGTATGAATAACGCCAAGATAACAACCTCCAGCATCAATGGTGTTAACCATGAACACTTTAGAACGCTTTTAACTGGAACCGGCAGAGGCTCTTTTAACCACTCACTGCCCCAGCACCACAGGGTGAAGAAGTACTGGAGATCACCACTTTCAAAGAAACTGAAGCCCAGCAAGATTAAGACTCGCCCTTTAACCGCCCCACCCCCATCTCATGCTAAAACCCCTCACCCCCAAAGCTCTCAGGGCTCAAGAGATCTTGTCTTCGTGGGGCCTTGGCCTACCTGTAAAATGGGAACAGAGAAGCCCAAAGTCCCTAATGGAGTGATAACTCTGTGACAAGCCCGACACTGAGAGGTGCTATGGACACCATCCTTTGAGAGCTCCTGGTCTCAGGGACACACACATGTAACAACATCCAGAGAACAAGTGAACACATCCCAAAGCTAACATGGTGGGATAATAACAGGTCTTGAAGCAAGCAAGGTATATGTTGAGGATCTCCGTCCCTCTGGCTAGCCCACGAGATGCTCAGGGAGGGATGTGGTCCACTTAACGAAAGCCCCAGGTCAGATCTCCAAGAAACCTACAAGTTACAAACTGTTACTGAGATGCAAATTGCTACTAAGTACACTGGTTGGTTTGTTTGTTTGTTTGTTTTAAATGCAGACCTGAGAGCTGCTTGCCTCTGCCTCCCAAGTGCTGGGATTAAAGTACTACACCTGACGTGTGTAACATTTTTAAAGATTGTGAGCGCGTGCGCGTACACACACACACATACACACACACCCCTGATGAGCCCAAAAGCTTCCTCTCCCTTGGAACTGGAGTTGTCTATGGTGGCTGTTAGCTACCAGATAAGGGCCCTGAGAATGGAACCCAGATCCTCTGGAAGAACAGCAAAATGTGCCTACCACTGAGCCATCCACCCTCCATACTAAATTCACAGTATGGCCTATTAGGCCCTAGAAACTCTAAGGATGAAGTAGTATACCATAGACTGACTGCCCTGGGTCCAGGCCTGCTAGCTAGATGCTTGGTCTTGAATGCCTCACAAACATCTCCTCTTGTGCAGTGTATACCAGGTATTCCTCCAAAACTCTGCTGGGGCAGCAGAGCCCCAGAGCTGCTCCCCATCATCAGTCAGACAGAGGAGACAGTGCAGGTTGGCTACAGCTACCCAGACCCTTCCACAGCCTATATTTCCCAGATGAAGAAAATGAGGCTTAGGGAAGAGAAGGGGCTACCCCAACACACAGGTTTAACAGTTTATGGAGCCCATGTCCGTATCCCAGTGATGGGTCCAGGCAATGAGTAACCTCAACTTACCCATGCCTAGGAACTTTTTGCCCTAGCCCTGATCACACTTTAAAACCAAGAGTATCCACATTTCCTCAGACATCAGAACTTAGCCCAGCTGAAACATGTGGTCAATGGCCTCACAGAAGACCTGAGGTTGGACAGAGGTTTCTATTACTGTGGTGTGCACAGGCCTCCCAGCCCTGTCTCGTTCAGCTAAGTCTTTTGACAAGAAGCTGGGATGGTAGGAGAGAGTAAAATGGCACCAGGGTGACAGCTGGAGGGTGGTGACTACGATCCGTGGACTGCTTACCCTCACCTAGGACAGTAAGTGCCTGCAGGATTCCAGTGCTGAGCTCATTCTTTGGGAGGAAGACTCAGCTATTCTCTGCCCCATGTTGATGGAATCCTAGCTTGACAGCCTGGGTTGTTTAATACCACAACCATGTCACTCTTGGAGGAAGTGGACACTCAAAAGATCTGTTCTTTGAAGAACTGGACATTTGTGGCACTGAGATCAGTATACTATGGAAGCTGACTATGGCCATTAACATACAGACAAGTGGCCAGTTCTTAGGACCCCAAGTGTCATCCTCAGTAGACCTAGCTAAAAAACCCTGCAGCCCAGGTATCCACCGTGGGCCAAGACACAAGTGTCCCTCTGCTCCCAGCTACCTGTCACAGAGCTGTACAGTGGGGTCACTGGGGCCCCTCTTCGCAGCTTGCCCAGGAAGAGGCATGTCTCCAGTGGGTCAGTACTGACGTCAGCAAGGCCAGTCGGGCGTGGAGCCTGCCACCTCCGGAACCGCCAATTAATTAACTTTTTCAAATTAATTTCCCAAGCAAAATTCCATAATTACATCTGTCTCCATCATCCTCCTAGCTGGGCAAGCAAGAGGATGACCCCACATTGAGGTAGTACACGGTGAGGGAAGACTATTACAACCTGGGAGTTGAAAAGGACACGGGAGGTTTGCTTTCATTATAACTGGGAGTTTGCCTAGTGTCCTTATGGAAACGGTGTTGAGGAGGGATGAACTAAGACCAGAACCCCTCAGCTCCAAAGTGAAGAGAGTTCTCAGAGATATCTGTGTCCTGCTGAGCCCATCTTGCTGCTGCTGTTGGTACCCCATCAACACACACACCTCAGTGCCCCCCAAACATAGCAGGTCTTGGCCCAGTAGCAGCGCAGGCTCCATGAGCCTGAGAACGCGGCTGCGGTCTAATTTCCCAAAGGGGCTGAGATTAATTAGCTCACACACAGGCGCAGAGAGGGAGAGAGAAGAGTGGGAGCAGGGGCGGGTGGCGTCAGGCGAGGAGCTGCCTGGCGCTCCCTGCCACCCGACCGGCAGGCAGTCAGGCAGCCTTGACAGCCTGGGTGCTCTGAAGGTCAGTGGCCAAGCCGGCTGAGCTAGCAGACTGGCACCATCTCCTTCCCAGAATCCTCTCGATCAAGGCTGGAGGGACAGAAACCAGGAGGCCAGGGTTGGAGGAGGGGCTTAGTTACCATCATCTGTGAATGTCTAGCTAGGTACTGTTCACACTGTCTTGTTTCATCTTCATGTTCATAGCAACCCAAAGACAAGGGCAGCATGGTTCTTCCACCTTACAGATAAGGATGTTGAGGCCCCGACAAGGGCAGTGACTGGCCAAGGTCACTCAAGCTTGGGCACCAAAGGTAAGGCTTTTCTAAAGGTTGGTTCATCCGACTCTACAGCCCATGCTGCTGCCCCATGTCTCCATGATAGCTCGGGGACAGCAGCAGCTGAACAGTAGCACGGGGCGTATGAGAGGATCTTCTGCTTCAAAGGGGCAGGAGGCAGCCATTTCACAGGGGGACTCTGACTAAAAAGAGGAAGTGACCTGAGGTGGGGACCAACCTGCAGCCAAGTCACCTAACTTGGAGAAAGCTTTAGTGATCACTAGTAGCCACATGGAACTGGGGAGCTCTGATTGGTTAAGTGGCAAACCAACCAGGGCATGGGGGGGATAGGGACATGTTTTCATGACTGCCAGTTGTGTACCCAAAAGGAAATGTTTGCTTAAGGGACCTCCCGACCACTCTCTGAAGAAGTTTCTCATAGAAAAGGGAGGCAACAGGCAGAACTGGGAGAAGTGAAAGACCCTCTCAGCGGGTGCCTAGGTGGTTCAAGCCCGGTACTGAAATTTCTCAGAGCTTGCCACATCCTTGTGGCATCCTTGTGGGTGCTAACTGTCCTCAGGCCCAAAGGACCAGCAGGAACAACAACCATTACTCATTCATTACCTGTGATTCTGTTATCGGGGAAGCGCACCTCCCCTGGGAGGCACAGGTTCAGGCGGCTAAAGGGTACACTTGGGCTTTGGAGTCAGGTCCTGTCCCTGTTCCGCCTAGGAGATCTAGTTAGTCTAGGGGATCCCAGACAAGGTGCTGAAGCTTGCTGAGCTCAAAGCCTAGTCTGGATCACAGCAAGTAACAACCCCAACTCATTGGGTTCTGCAGGCCACATACCTGAAGCTCTTGATACTGGGCTGGCTTGTTATTTTCAGTCGTCACTTGCTCAGGCCATGGATACTCCATGACCAAGGCCCTAGTTTCCCTGTGAGCTGCCAACTCCCCTATTCCCACCTTCTGCTCCTCCCACCCCCACACACAGCCCCTGCAGACCCCAGGAGATGGGTGTGTGTGTGGGTCTGAAGGTTGTTAGGAAGGCAGTGCCAGCTGGACAGGCCTGTGCCTCTTCTGACCACAGGAAGAGCCCACCTACACTTACAACTACCCTTTCCATGACCACCCTGTGTTGGCACTGCTGTGTCAGTAGCTCTGGAACCATCATGGCTGGCTTTTTCCTTCCATGTTGTGAGGCGTCAAGTTCCTCTATTCTGAAGCTAACCGATCAACTCCCTTTTCTCCTGCCACTCAGCTGAGCTTCCTCACTTCTGCATGCATCTGAAAACAGCATGGGCCAAGCCCATGACAATCTAATTAAGGATGCTTCTTGAGGATGCTGGCCCCAGGAAAAAAAAAAATTTAGCTTTGGTAGAGCAGACAGGGGCTCAGTACTAGCCCCTGCAAGGCTTACTGGGGACTAAACCCAGAGGTTCACACAAGCTGGGCATGAGCCCTGCCTGCAAGCCCTACCCTCACTTACTTTTGGTCATGTAGCTGTAATTCCAAGATGGCACTTGGTTCATTTTATAAACAAAAATGATGACAGAAAACCTGGCAGGCAGGGTGTGGTGGCACACATCTCTGATCCCGGTATCTGGGAGGCAGACAGATCTCTATGAGTTTGGAGCCAATCTGGTCTACATAACTGGGTTCCAGGCAGGCAAGGCTATACATACAGTGAGACTCTGTCTCAACAAAAACAAAACAAACCAAAGCTTGGGCATGACACAGCAGGTAATAGCCAAAATCAGGGTCCCCAGCTCAGGGAGAAGCCTAATTTTCTGAATGTCTGAGCCTTTCTGGAACCCTCTCCTTCTCCCTGACCATCTTACACAGGAGACCTGCTGCACCCCAAATGATCTACAACAGAGGTTCTGGACAGTGGTGTCAATACCCATCCTGATTACAAGGCCATACCCACCCCGCTCACTTCTATGTATGTCTGTGTGAACATTCTGTGTGGAAGGGCAGGCAAGCCCTAGCCCCAGTGGAGCTAAGGCTTAGACACCACTTCAGGCACCCTGCCAACCTCACAGCCCAGGCCCTCTTGTCAGACCAGCGCCATGCAGACTAAGAGGTGTGGCCAAATCCCAAGTCTCAGGGTGGAGGGGAACAAGAGGACAGAGAAAAATGAATGCCAGGCTAAGCGGCACAGACTCCTTGGACACAGCTCACTTTGACAGAAGAGGTGTCCCTCCCTTCCCAGGCCCCAGCATGCTCCCATCTCTCACAGACCCCACCTTGATGGGGGGGAGAGTCGGCCACTTCTGGGAAGATGGATTTTCCACAGCATTCCTTCACCATCCTCTCCTCCTCCCAGCCCGGCTGCCTCTTTCCCTTGCCTACACTTAAGTATACTCTGCTTGAGCTATAGTTCCCTATATAAAGGCAACTGGGTCCCCAAATGGGTCCGACAGTAGCCTAATGACAGGGAAAGCACTCTCCCACTCTCACCTCAGAATCAGAAGACTGAGGGGAGGTCTCTTGTGTAAGCCTCAACGGAGATAAGCAGTCTGACTACATGAGCGTTGTGTATATTCAAGTGCATGCAACAGGCACTGCTGTATTGGTCCTCCAGGCCTAACACTGCAGCCTCATAGAGGTGCAAACCATGGCCCAGAGACCACTGCTTGAGCCTGCATGGGGAGGTATGCAAGGTATGTGAAGGTGAGTGTGGCTTCCTACCTATGCCTGACAGAGACCGGGCATGCCTGATTGCCGAATCTGTGCCAGCATATACATGTACCAGGACCGGGTGTTTCTGAGGTCCCCACACGTATGTGAGTCTGGAGCACTCGGGCAGTGGGTTCTGCTGAGGCATGTGGAATTAGGTGTGCTGAAGCCGGGTAGATCCTCTCTGGCCCTGTGTTGAGAGTAGGATTGCAGTGAGTGTGTGCTCTGCCTGCTGCTAGGGATGGGGTGACTCACGTCTCCTGAGCTAATCTCGCCACCCGCCCGCCTAGCTCACCCTGCTCTGCTGGGCTCATGGCCGCCAGCACAAGAGGTGGGGAGGAGGCGCGCCGGCAGACGCTCGGCGGGGAGGCTGGCTTGATAAATAACCTGCTGCTTCCCCAGGCCGCTGTGAAGGGGAGGCTGCATCAGCAAAGAGCAGGAGAGGGAGGCTAGAAAGGCGTCCTTGGCCCCCCCGGGCTCTGACTGCCCTGGCCCCCATGGCCCAGTCTCCGGCTGCGGTTCCTGTTTCATAGAAACCTGATCTGGGAAAAGCCTATCGGGTCATCTTGCCTGTCCTGGCGACCCAGCAAGCTGCCCCTCAGGGAACAAGCCTACAGCCTGGCTGCCCAAGCAGTGGGTGGGTGGGTGGTAGGATATTTCTGTCCAGACTAAATGCAGCTTTAGGCCTCTGTCTATGCACCAACAGCTGCTCCCAGAGGCCTCAGCTACGCAGTGATGACTAAATTTAGCCCCACCCCACCCTACTCCCCAGCAAACCCTAAAGCTCACCTCTTCATACTGGCTCCACATGGGGATAAAGGGAAGGATGGATAGTCTACTGTCACCTTGGGCCAGGGAATGCCTCTCTGGGTCTTAGTTGTAGAAAAAAAAAAATCAAGTATTACTAAGGTCTGAGCTCTGTCCTGCTTAGCAGGATTTATTAAGGATAATCCACAAAAGCAACTAAGTTGGGGTCTTTGCCTAGTGGTTCAAAAGCTGAGAGGTTCCTTTCCTTTCCCACGGTGTCAACTTTAGCTTATAAACTCGGCTTCCTCCCTCCTGCCTTTCCCTTGCTCAGACTGGGCAATACCAAGCTTCTCCAAGCTACCAAACCAAACTCTGGCCAGGAGACAAGTTGTGCCAGGCTGGGAGTGTGTATTTGAGAGCATGTGAGCGTGTGTGTGTGTGTGTGTGTGTGTGTGTGTGTGTTTGCACGCATGTGACAGCTGCTATTTCCTGGAGGCTACAGCCGAGTAGGGCCAGAATTCCTGTCTGGACCCGAACTTCAGCAGAGGAGCTTCTTCCAAGTTGGACCCTGGAGAGGATCTCCAAACCCACACGGCTGTGGTGTAGCTGGGGGTGGGTGAGTGGGGGTGGGGGTGGGGGGTCAGTCATCTCCACAGGGTTCAGCAGGCCGGGAGGCAGCTACAGCTTCCCTCCTGCCCACCCGCTGCTTCCCCCAGCCCCACATGCACCGAATTCCCCACGTGCCTGTCTGTCTCTGACAGCTCGTGCAAAATACTTGGCTGAGCAGGCGCCCGCTGTTCTGAGCCCGCTGTGCCTCCTCCCCATCTTCCCAGGGGGTTCTGCAGACACAGCCAGGGATGGGAAGGGACCAGAGCCCAGAGCTTGGTGGACAGTTGGGGGAAAGAAAGGGCCGGAAAACCCAGCTCCAAATCACACAACACTATCCCCAGTTCCTGGCTCAGAGTGTGGGGGACAGGGGAGGCTACTGTGAGCAACCCAATCTTGTCTGGGTGGCAGCTGCCCACATCGCTTCTGCTCTCTCACCCTCTCAGGAGGCCTTTCCAGGGGTTTCCCAGTCTCCTGGGCAAATGAAACAACACCTGTCACTTTGTTGCCCGCTATCCCCCCCACCCCAGGTAGTAACTTAGGATAGAGCTGAGGGCATCAAAAGGCTTTGAAATCTGGATGAGGGCCCAACCCCTCTTGGCAGTCATAGCCCCCCTTAACAGAGCATGAAGGGGGTGCGATCCAGCTCTCCTGCAGTGAGGGGCACACCCACCCAGCTGCCAGGCTAAGATGACTCCATGTAGGCCTGAGGGGGGCCAAGTCTGCTCCTCACTACTTCCTGTCCAGCCTGTCAGGTCTTCCTAGGAGAACAGCTGGGATTTTCCTCTGGCCACTCCTTCTCTGAATCACCCCTGTGACCCAATCAGATCCCCTACCCCATTTCTACACCCTAGGACTCCCCTCTCCCTGGGACATGTGCCACTTGACTAGAGTCCCCAGCCCAGATCTAATTGTGGACACTGACTTGTGGGATAACATGTTCCATTTTACAGATGGGCACACTGAAGTCATGAAGGAGTCCCCTGGAGAGGAGGGGCAGGCTTCCTATCCTATCTTATCTTGAAACTGGCTGGTTCTTTCTTATCAACCCCATAAACCTACATCTTTTGCTCAGGAATCTAGCCACCCCTGGCCCAGACTGCCGACTGGGGAGAACAGAGGAAAGGACTCAGTGGCTGGCAGAAGGCCAGTGTCCCAGCCTCTTCTGGACCATTCTGTCACTCCCCACAGCCTAACAGTGGTCCTGGGAAGATTCCTAGCCTTACTGTTGCAGTGAACCACATACTGTGGGACAAAGCCTCCTCTCCCCATTGCACAGATGGGGTTGCTGAGGACCCCAGGGGAGGGGAGCTGCAGGCAGCCATGAGTCAGAGGGGGAGCTGGGAAGCCGCCCGGCCCTGCCTGCTGTCGCTGGAAGCAACAGCCTGCATTTCCTCCTCACACTGGTGCCTCGGGAAGCGTGGGCAGCAGGCGGCAGGCTGCCACAGGGAGGACCCCTCCTGTGTCTGCAGGCCAGCCACAGCCCCTTGCTGCCTGACTGGGCCCAGAGCCCACCCGCTACATGTAGAACTGGCCTTTCAGTCCCTGGAATGGGTTCATGTCCCTTGAGGTCTCCTGGCTCTGCAACCTCAGGAAAGCCCCCAATCCCAGCCCCACTCTCCGTGACGATTGAGGCATGGCCATTCGTGTTTCCTTCCCACAGGAAAACCTACTCTTTGGTGATTCCAGAATTCCAACACGACAAGAATCCCAACTTAAAACATCTTTTCATTGCTAACAGTCTATAATTCTAGACTCCTGTCACTAAAATTCTAGACTGGCAAATCCCTACAATTTGGGGAAGGGGCTGCTGTGCCCACCCACCTCCATCTCCTGCCAATCTCCCACCAAGCTCTGGGGAAGAGGGCTGGGCAGGAGAGAAGCTGGGTTTCTTCCATTAGGGTCAACAGGAAATGACATAAAGCTGGGGTATACTATGGGCTGGGGGAGGAGCCAGTCTAACCCCAGGGGACAGGCCACCTCCTCCTGGCACACAGGGCCACTAACTGCACAGATGTCAGGAAATGAGCTTGCGCTGGAGCAAGAGGTGGTAGCTGGGGTGGTGGTGAGCCTGTGCTTGCCCCCAAAGGGAGGGCCAAGCCCACATCAGGTCAGTACTGGTCTCCCTGCTTCTCAGGTTCCAAGCCAAGCTCTCTCAGCTTTATCTTCCTGTCTTCACCACCCACTGCTTCCTGCTTCCCACCACAGTCCCTTCACCTCCCAGGCTGGCCACAGTCTAGGCCAGCTGGGAGTCAGCCAAAAAAACTCCAAATTGGAGCCCAATTGACAGATCAAAACACTGAGGTTCAAGGAGAAGATACGACTTGCCCACCAGTTTCTTCCCAGAAGGTCTTTGGTCACATCTCTCAGTCCTGGCCACTCAGCACATCACTTCCCACTGAGCCAGGAGGTGACCACATTCCCGCCCCATCTACCCCCTCACTCCCACCCCAGTGTACTTTGAGAGAGTTCACTCATACTGCCAGATCATCCATTCATTCATTTACCCAACTAGTCAAGCCGTCTTTCCTGCCTCATATCAAGATCCCTGCTGGGATGATGGACCTGGGGTGGTGGAAAGGATGAAGGCCAATCCATGTTTGGTAAACATTCAGGCAGAGTGGAAGGTGCAAAGAAAAAAAAAAAAACAGTCACACACTGAGCAACTCCAGCTGTCTTTAGGGTCCTCACAGCCTGGCATACCTCCCCTGCCAGTGTCAAGTCACAGCCACTCTATGCTTTACTTGCTTCATTTGTATACAGCTAGGCACAAACAACAAAACAACACCCATCTCGCAAGTCTATGGTGGGGATTAACAGCAGAGAAAGGCCAGAGAGATGTTGGCATAGTAGCATCACTCAGGGGCTTAGGGTGGGCTAGGCTTTCTCATGTCCATTTGGGGGCAGGGCCCGACGACAGCAATAGCTAAACTCTTTTGAACACTTACATGGTGCCAGGCACTGGGGTACACAGAGAAGCCACTGCCACATCCCATTTGCAAGGCTGGCACCGAGCGGGCTCAAAACCCTTGTAAGCATCTGATGAATGAGGGAGTTAACGACAGGAAGTACAACCTAGTGATGCTTGTGACTAAGCAGGTCTCACGGTTCATGTGTCTGTGTATACCCACTCAGATGTGTGCACATGGGGCCTGGGTGAGGGCACCGAGGGATCCAACTGCTCTGGCTCTGCAGCTTCCTCACCCACCCCTGCCCATGATCTGGGCAGAGCTGAGGGACGGTGCCAAGCACAGACACTAAACCCAATGAGAGTGGCCTGGAGTGATGTTTTGCATCATTCTGCCCAGGAGACTACAGGCCTAGGCTAGAACCCCTGGGTGGAAGACAGGGTGGCTGTTGGGTACCTGGCCTCCAGTACCCTCACTGTAGGCTCCTTCCAGCATGGCAAATAAGTATTCCTGCTGGCAGGCCAGGAGAGCCTGAGGTCAGAGGAGGTCAGAGGCAAGGGTGGGGTTGGTCCCCCAAAAGCCACGTGGGGTCTGCCAGACAGGACAGAGTGAGTCCAAGGCTCCCCAGGGGCCACTGGGCAGGCCTGGCTCTGCCCTGTTGAGCCCAGCAGCTGGAGGGGAGTAAATACAGCGCAGGGCGTCCCAGCCACATTCCTGGGAGGCCAGCAGGGCTGCCTGCCCACCGCTCTAAGCGGAGCAGAGCGCAGCAGCCAGGCCTAGGGCTGCCACTGCCCTCTTCCCAAACAAACAGAAAAATAAATAAAACCAGCTCTCACGCCAGCCAGCTAGCCAGCCAGCCAGACCGGCTGGAGGAGGGGGCAGGAAGGGGCGGAGGGCGCAAGGACAGGCAGACAGACCAGTTGCCACGGTTTCTGTTCCACTGGGAAGGGGAAGCCCAACAAAAGAGGAAAATGGAGGAAAAGCAGATCAGACAGTCAGAGATGTGACGGAAGAGATCAGATAGGAGTGTGTGTGTGTGTGTGTGTGTGTGTGTGTGTGTGTGGCCAGTGGAGGTGTAGAGTAGGAGGGTCAAGAAAGACAGGGAAGGCAACAGGGGCAGTCACAGTGCCAGAAGGTAGAGACAGCCTCTGGGTCAGTGTAACTCAGTGACAGAGATGAGGGGGAGGGGCAGACAAAGGGGGCCCTGTGGGCTGGGGCAGGGGGTCGACTTGAAGGGCTATGAAATATTAAAGAGCCCAGGCCAGTGAGTGACAGAGGTCACAGAATTCAGAAGACTAGCCAGTAAGTGATAGGGGAGCCTGAGGCTGAAAGTAGCCCCCACCTCTGTCACAGTCTGTCCAACAGAGGACATGCAGAGGGCAGGCGGGGCCACGGGGACTGGGGTTAGGAAGAACTTTATAGTTCCCTCTCCCCTCAGGCTGAGCTGGGCACAGCCAGCCTTCCAGAGCTTCCAGTCACCCTAGTATTAAAGCCCAGAGGCCTGTCAGCTCAGTGGCTGTCATGGGTGCCTCCTGGGGCAGGAGGGGGTGGACTCCCCTTCTCAGAAAAAAAAAAAAAGACAGAAAAACAAAACAAAACAAAAAAAAAAACAGGCTAGCTACCACTTTTCAGTGACCAGCAGGGAGGGAAAGGCTGTGCCTCACAGGCCCGCTGAGCCAGCAGGCTATTCCCTGGCCCCATCACCAGCCTCGTGACCTTGGCCAGCCCCTTGCCCTCTGTGTCTGTGTAGCTCTACCCACAGCAGAGCTAATGTGAGGGGGAAAAAGGAGAGAGCAAATAACATGTGGGAACCAGTGGGGCTAAGCATCCTGCACGCTTTCGGGTGCCGAGGAGGCCGGTCCCATCCATCCACTTTGCAAATGGGGAAGATAAACTCCAGTGTGGAGTAAGGCGACCAAGGTCACATACCTGGCTATTAGAGATACAGGTTGTCCTCCCCGCCCCAATTCACTGGAAATAGTTCTTAACACTATAAATGCCAACTTCTAAGACTTCAATCCCAGCAGAGGGAGGCAGATCTCGGAGAGTTTGAGGTCAGCCTGGTCAGTCTACATAGCAACTTCCAGGACAGCCAAGGCTATTTTTTTTTTTTTTTTTTGGTTTTTCGAGACAGGGTTTCTCTGTGTAGCCCTGGCTGTCCTGGAACTCACTCTGTAGACCAGGCTAGCCTCCAACTCTCGAACTCAGAAATCCGCCTGCCTCTGCCTCCCAAGTGCTGGGATTAAAGGCGTGCGCCACCACCGCCCGGCTCAAACCCTGTCTTAAAAAGACCAAAAGAGGCCCAACTTCTGTTGATTGCTGAGTGGATGCATCTAGGCCCTCTCCTCATGCGTAATCCTTGCATACAATCTAAAACTGGTCTCACGAGGTAGTTCACCACTTATTGACCCATCGCAGAGATAAGGGAAGAGGTTGGTAGAGATAAAACTTGTCCATCTGTCATGCAGTCAGCCATACAGTGGTCAGGATTCACAACCAGGTCTAATGAACTCTTGAGTCCTGCATGTGCATTTGTCTATGTTGAATCCAGGGATGGCTATTAGGGGGGCCAGAAGAAAGCCTTGGTGGGCCCACGGGCCCCTGAAAGTATTATGACTGGGAACAGACATCATAAAAGGGTGAAAAAGAAGACTACTGCTGAAGAGCTGGACAAGCCTGTAAGTCCCTGCACTTGGGAAAATCGAAGGGTCTCTGCAGGCGTCAGGCTGGCCTGAGCCACACAGTAAATCCCAACTTGCTGTGCTAGGTAGGCTGTAACTGCTGCAGGAGCAGGTGGTGGGCATAGTCCACGGAGGCCATGGACAAGGCACAGCCTAGGAACCTAGCTAAAGCGGTCGTCCTATTCCACAGGTAGCCCTGTACCAGCTAAAAGGGATCCTGTTTCTAGACAGAGGGATTCTATGGTTGGCTCAAAAGGGCTAGTGGAACCCTGTCTTGCTGGTCCCCGGGGTTCTGACTTCAGGGCTAAGGCTAGTGTACAAGGAACTAACCACCCTCCCAGATTCCCTAGTGCTAGTAGAAGGGCAGTTGGGATTGCCCACCACCCCCAATCCCTGCAAACCCAGAGGGAGGTCAGCATCAAGAGGCAGGAAATGAAGAAGAATTTGCAATCTAATTGAGCTGGCGGGGGATTAGGCTGCAGAATGCAATTACAGAGGCTGGAGCTGGGCCAGGGGCAGGCACTGACACCCCAAGATGTGGCCTTGTCCAGGTGACTCGGCCCAGCTAGTCTCAAAGCTAATCTCAGAGGATTCAACTAGAGGAGATGAAATTAAGTAAGCAAGGCTTGAGGTTAGACCATTCTCCCTTACAAGACTGTCAAAAGTTCCAGCTCTGCAGGGTGCCCAGCAGCATGGAGTTTAACTGGGGATCACTCCCCATCCCCTGGAGAACCCAGGACAAGCCCGTGGACTGTCACAGGTTCTGCTCATGCATGGACATACGTGATTATGCTCTCAGGAAAGGCACACACACTGTTCACCTGTGTAGGGACATACCCCAACCTGCAGACACACTGCCGAGGACCTCTGCTGCCATCAGCTCCAGCAAAGGGGAGAAACATAAGAAACACCCATGACCTTAAAATCCTTTTATTCTTATAATCACAGGCTGCCATCGCCGTGGATACGCGCTGTCACCCTGGCCCCAGCCTGTCTCCTGCCACAGCTTCCAAAACTCCCAGAGGCAGGCAGACCAGGAGGCTGCCCAGTTACTGCTGCTGGGGGAAGGGGGGGAAACTGAGTGGAAAAGGTTTTGAGTCTCTCGGCTTCACAAACAGGGTGTAAGGGACTCAAAGTCAGAAAGGCAAAGGGATTATACAAAGCGACAAAAACACAAAGCCACTAGCCACTGACAACTGCCCACCCAGCTCAAATACACCCACTTCTAGGTTTGCCCAAATACTCACAACCCAGACACATACCACTAAAGGAGTGGAGACTCACACTCCCTCTCCTCCCCGCCCCATACATACATACGACACATGCTAGGATCCAGGAGTTATAGGGCATATCTTTAATCCCAGAATTTGGGAGGCTGAGGCAGACAGGTATTTGTGAGTTCAAGGCTAACCTGGTTTATATAGTAAGTTCCCAATCAGCCAGGGCTATACAGCAAGACGCGGTCTCAAAACAAACAGATACAAACCAAAAACCCTACAAAATTCCAAGTACTCGAAACATACAGTATATATTATATAGGGACATGGCCAACCTACAAACATACAGTTTCAGACTTAAGTGCATGAAGTGTACATATAGTATTATAATATGTAATATATATATAATGCAGATATGCAGCCATTCATTTATATAAAATCATACATCTTAGACTTCCACATCTTCAGACATACACATTCTAAGCACAGACTTGAAGACAGAGAGATGCCATCCAGGCTGTCACACAGACCAACAGACACAGTGTCACACAACCCCATCATTGCCAGCTGATACTGCCTCTGGATTTTTGGGGCAGATAGATGAAGGCTTGGAGCTTTCTGGGTCTCTGAGGGGGCAGTCTTTTCTCACTGCCAGCAGCCTGGGAAGGTGGGCTCAGCATTGAGGAGAACAGACAGAGCAAGGGGGAAGTAAGAGAATGCAGAAAAAACTTTAGTGGGATATTCTTGTTGGGCAGTAGCGCGTGAGTAACAGGGGAGGCTTTTTTGTGGTCTGGTGAGTTCCAGCTATGAGTGAGAGTTTAACTATTAATATACTTAATCAAGGACACTACACACATACACACACACACACCACACACACACACACACCTTCAGAATGGTAGGGGTAGGAGAGTAGGGGCTGGAAGACCCTCTACTCTCTGGCCCCTCCAGACCGGAGGCACAATGTGCACTCCGGAATGGCGAGGTGCTCAGTACCCTAAAATGACAGAAGGTAAAGCTGCTCCATCCATGACCACTGAAGGCAAAGCCTGGAGAATTACCTGTGACTAAATGATTACAGCATCCCATAGAATTAAGAGCAGGTCTGTCCCAAGTATATCCCTCTATTTCTTCTCTCTCACCACGGACCCGAGGAACTCAACCGGCTTTAGCTCAGTCCAAAGCGCTCTCCGTCTTCTTGGGAAGAAGCACTGCAGGCTCCCATGAATAACTAGGTGGGGACCGAAAGAAGGTAGGACCTACTGAGACAAGCATGCCCTCACATTCCTATGGGCCTCAATTTCACACTTGCCATCTGGGTATCAAAAAAGAAACAACAGAACTGAAGCCCTTGGGCACGTAAGCCTGTGAGGGGCTTGAGCCCTGGATTCAGAGCCCTCCCCCCCTTCCCTTCCCCCAGGCAGACCAGCTCAGTCCAGCCTGGTGGACATTCCAGGCCTCACGTGATAAAGGGGAGGCCATTGGCCCTCCGGTAAGTCAACAGGAGAGATAGGAGGCCCAGGCCAGGGTCACCTGCTGAGCTGGGAAACCGGGCCCAAACACACACATAAATAAGGCACTAACCAGCCAGGCAGCCAAGGGCCTAGCTTCTGCAGAGGACCCTCTGCAGCAACTTAAAAGGTGGGTGGGGGGTGGGGGTGGGAAGACGACTCAACCTAGCTAGGGGCTTCCCCTAGAGAATCCAGCTCCTGCTAGGATGAAGGGGAGGCACCTACAGAGAGCTACCAAGACTGACTGGTAACCTAGAGGCCAACCTCCCTCAGCTGTTCCCACCCCTCCCCGGGGCAAAAAAAAAAAAATCAAACTGTCACCCCCCCTCAGGAGGACAATTTCCGTTCTGAGGCGGGGGGGCGACAGCTGCAGAGCGCGCCGCTACCCGCCCCCCCAACAAGCTCCAGCCTGACTCTCATCTAAGGAACTGCTAAATCAACATCATGCAGTTACAGTCATAGGCGAAGACAAGTCTCCTCGTAGTACTCTCAAAAAGATGGGAAGGGTTTCCACCGAGAACTCAAGGCACCTTAGTCTTTCAGGAGAGGGTCAGGTCAAGCTTAGGCCAATAGGCGCCCCCTACTCATCTCATTAAATGGTCTCCACCGCTAGGACCGTACACCCCAAACCCCCCGGCTGGGGGCAACTGAGGTGGCGCTGGGCGTTCAAACCGCGCTCCAAACAAGTCCGCAGCGACCGCGCTCGCAGCCCCCGCCAGGCGGCCCCAGCGGAAAACTTAAAAGGGACTCTGTTTGCCGGCGGCCCTGGGGCGGCTCCGGCGGGGGCGGGGGCGAGGGCCAGCGATCACACGCCCCCTTCCCTAGTGCTTCCTGGGCAAACCCGCGCGACGGGGGGTGGGGGTGGGGTAGGAGGGGGACGCACTACAAAACCAAGGGCTCCAAACTGCAAGGGGACACAAGGAAAGGCGAGGATCAAGGGCCTAATCCGCATCTCGTTTTGGGTATTCCCATCTGGAATATTCAACTCTCAGACCACCCAGGGTCCCGCGAAGCATAGTAGGGTGCGGCTGCCAAACCTTCATTCCCCCCCCACACACACTTTTCAGGAGCCTAGGGGAGCAAGTCTTTCCAGATGAGTCACTACAAGAACCCCCCAAATCTAATGGTACCTCCTTGCAACCCATGGCACCAACCCAACTCTGCGCACCCCTTACGATTCCCCAGGGAGAAAAAAATTTTGCTTGCTCTTTCCGGTGCGCCCCAGCACTTGTGACAGGTCCCCTATTTTAAAAACGGGGTCCCTCACTTTCGGTCCGACCTATTCATAAACAAAGCCAGGCGCACCCCGCGTTCCCCGCCGGAAAACAACCCATTCCGGGCGAGGACAACTTCCCCCAGTAAGAAAATTAACACATTCCTCTCGTGGCGGTTCAGCCCGGGCTCCAAGGATGCGAAAGGGAGGGGGCTCGGGCGAGACTTCGAGGGTAAATTCGGGGCCAGAGCAGCGTGGCAGGAGCCTGGGATGCCCGCCCCCTGCAGACCTGCAGCTGAGGAACACCCCCCCCCCCCCACCTCGAGTCCCCGGCTTTGCACGCAACTGGGCACACGCGGACAGGCAGTCCGAGACTCCCCAAGGCCGTAAAGGACAGAAGAGAGGCCGCCTAGCCGGCGGAGGTGATATACTTTGACGGGGTGAAAAAAAAAAAAAAAAAGGTCAAACTTGATCAGCCCGCCAGGCACCCTGCAGGCAGCGGGGGCGAGGAGTCCGAGGGGAAAAACAGAAGTAGCCGCCGCCTCTTCCAAGTCTAAGGGGAGGCAAGGCCACGCGTGATCCGAGCGCTCGGGGCAGTTACGATCGTCCCTGATCAGATACAGGGCAGCGAGTGGGGTCTGATGCGGGGAGTGTGCGTCGCAGACCTGCAAGCAGCCACCCCCGCAGGCGCAGCACCCGCCCAGCACTGCGAGGTGAGGACCCCCGGCGCCCGCAAGCTACAGTGATTGGGGAAGGAAGCGTTCCCCGCAGGGAGAGCCCCGGCGCCGCTTCTCCGCTCCCAGCCCGCCGTCCTCGACCCTAAAACCCCTCTTTTTGTCTGAACTCAGTGATCTGCGACCGAGCATACTGCGGCTTGGGAAGGCTTGGATATAGCAGCGGCTACCGAGCGATCACCGGAGCTAGGTCTCCCAGGCCCTGCGGCTCAGGCTGCGGGCGTCCCCCGCCCCTCCCAAACACCGACCCCTCCTTCCCCATCCCTGGCTCTCCGCACCTGAACTTCGGGGGAACCCGCGCCGCCAAACTTTCCGCGGACTTGCGGCGAACTCCGGCCCCGGCCGCGCACGGAGCCCCGGGGGAGGAGAGGGAGGGAGGCGGGGAAGGGGAGGGGGCTGGCCTCCCGGGGGGGCGGGGGAGGGCCCGACACCTACCGGCTCCGCGAGTCGTCCGAGCCGCCACGGTCGCCGCGAGGCCGAGGGGGAGGGGCGGGGCGGGGAGCTGCGCTCCGCTCTGGGCACCGCCGCGGTGCGCTCCGCTCCAGTCGCCCGCCGCGCCCGGGGCCAGAGCCGGAGTCGCGCCGCCGCGGCTGGCCCGAGGCGGGGAGGGGGGGGGAGCCTGCAGCACCTGCCCCTCCTCCCCCTCCCCGCGGCCCAAATTAAAAAACAACAAAAAGCAACTAATCACCCCGGAGCGCTGCGCCTCGCGGCGCGGCGGGCGAAGGACTCGGCGTGCGGCGCCCGGACTCAGCAGGCGGCGCGCATGGCTAGGCGCAGGCTGGGACGCGGGGCCGGGCTGTCGGGGGTGAGGCTCTCCTCTTCTGGCTCTGCTCGGACGCCTGCTCTCGCCGCCGCCTCTACATCCCAGCTCAGGCACCGCCGCCTCTGCCGCCGCGCCGCGCGCCCGCCCGGGCAGGAGCTCCGAACGCTGCCCGGGGGCTGCCGGCAAAACCCGGACCGGACTAACGGCTCCCTCACCCCCCCCTCCACCTCGGATTCCCTCCCTCCTCCGCGGCCTCCCTCCCAGATCAGCTTTGGCCACTTGGACGCCGCAGGCTCTGAAGCTGGAGTCGCAGCCGCTGCGCCTCAAGATCCCCGCGTCCTGGCGAGGTCCTCCCAGGTTGAGCTTCCCCGCAGGTCAAGCTTCACCTTTTTCCCCCATGCAACTTTACAAATACATAAGCAAATAAATAAATACCACACAACCCCTTTGTAAGAGATGCCTGGGCTTCGAGACGCACCTTACGTGGAAAATCCGTAGACCTTCTGCTCCTTGCTCGACTGTTCAGTAGGGCAACAAGCTACAGAGATTGAGAAGGAAGGTTTGGCTGCTCATAACCCCCCTCCCCCCAGCTCAGGTGATGATCGGTCTGCCAGACTCTCAGTTCAAAGACCGCACCCTTCCCAAAAACACTTTCCTGCATTCAGTAGACACTAATTCCAACGGAAGAAAAAGAGGCAGAGTCCTGTTCCCATTTCACAGATGAAGAAACTAATCAGAAAGGGGACATTCTGGTTTTTTAGGAGGCAGGCTCCTACCCAACTACAACCCCGGGGCTAAAGCATGCACACTGGTGCCCTAGAGCTGTGGCCTAAGAACAGGGAGCCTGTAATAGCACCTGGAGCCAAGCAACAGTCAGTAGATAACTAAGAACTAAATCTCGGCCGTGAGCAAGAGTTGGTTCCCGATGGGAACCGAGCAGATTCGAGACAGCATTTCTTTGCACCTATTCCATCTGTGCCTCTGCCCATTGATAACGACAACTTCCCCTCCCTTATCTGCCCAGCTTGGGCTAATCCTACCTACATCTGATGTCTTCTCAGAGAACCATAGAATGAGCTCTGGGCTCCTATCGTCTTGGAGTAATAGGTATGCAGTCTTGAGGGATTGGAGCGGGAGGTTGGGGTTGCAGCAGTCAGACCTTCAGGCCAGAGAAAACACAGCCTCTAGACCCATGGAGAAGCAGCAGTGATGTTTTGGGCATTAGCTTGGTGCTAAGTATTACCGTCTAATATCAATTGGAGTCCAGGTAACAGAGAGTTAACTACAGTGACCCGGGTGCCGCCAGCCACAGACTCTGGCCTCTCTGGGAGAAGTGAAATCGCCTCCCACAGATGCTTCCTCTCCGGTTATGGGTCTCCCTAGAGCCGCCCTCCAAGCCATCTGTGTATGGACTTACCGGCCAGTTGGGGTGGGGGGTGGGGAGGTGGAAGGACAGCGCTCACCTGGGTTGTGTTACCTGCCTCTCAATCCTGACATCCCAGACCACAAGGTGACTCCTGCCAGTTCCAACCTACTGTCAAAGAATGGTCTCTCGGAAGAGATGTTTAGCTCCCCTTAACCCCTAGCTGGTTTCCTCAAGTCACCCCAAATAAGCCTGTCAGCTAAGTAAAAAGGTGCTTGCAATGTAGACAGTTCTGTTTGTCTTTTTCCTCTTGTGACAGGGCCTCATTATGTAGTCCTGGCTGGTCTGAAACTCACTACACAGACCAGGCTGGCCATGAATCCAGTGAGAGCCACCTGCCTCTGCCTCCTAAGTGCTGGGACTAAAGGTGTATGTCACACATCCTGTATGAAAACAATCTTAAGACAGTAGACACTTCCTAAGCCATCTAATTTTTGGACCCACTACAGGTAGCCAGAGGGTTCAGGCCTCATTTCCCTGCTCTGACTTCAATAAAGACTTGTTCATCAAAAAAAAAAAAAAAAAAAAAAAGACAGTAGACACACTGTGCTATTCTAACCCCCAAACTGCTTGCCAGGTGCTATTTTGGCACAGACCTTACAAGGAAAAAGGAGGCAGAATCCTGGGTGTGTATGTTCTAGGATGTTCCAACACTTACCCCTCCTCACTTACTGTATCTGGGGAAGCCAGGACACTGACTGTGAAGAGGGACCTGCTCCCTGGGGGTGTGCAACAAGCATGAGCTTCTGACCCAGGAAGTAAAAGGACCTGTCCTGATCCTTGAAGCCTAAAGCCAGAATCAAACCCTGCACCACTGGGAAAAATCTCTGTGCTGAGAAGTCTCAGGGCAGAGGGTCTTGGTCACTCGGTAAATAAAAGTGCTTTACTTACCAGTAGGAAGACTTGAGTTTAAACCCAACGTTGAAGAGGCAGAGACAGAAGAGTCCCTAGGGCTTACAAGCCAGCTATCCTAATTAGTGAGCTCCATCCAGAAGCCCTAACTCTGAGAGAGTGGAGAGCATTCCGTGTGACTCCTGAGGTTGTCTTTTAGTTCACACGCTGCTATGCACCCAAACTCCGACCTTCACGCATGCAGCCATATGCATTTAAAAGAAAACTCTAAACCAGAGTCTATCTTGTCTCCAACTCGTCTGGCACTATTTGGCTCAGGAAATTGCTATTAAGCATTTTTCTTTGAGACTCCCTACCTCCCAGCAAACTAAAGAAGCCCAAGGCCAAAGGGTCTGTGGTGGAGGGAGCCAAGAGTCCCCATGGGCTTGCCGTCCTTGGGAGGAAATGCTACCTTGCCTGGCCTCCTTTGATCTCAGAGTCTTCCCATTTTATACCTAGGCAACTGGGAGATCCAGATCCTTGCCTGTCCTATCAACTGTGGAACCAGAGAGAACACTGTTCTCATGGAAAATACGATATGAACAGTAACTGCCACAAGCATGCTGTCTACTCGAAACACTGTCCTGTGAGTGTGAGCTTAAGAAGAGAAATGGAGCCGGGGAGTGGTGGTGCTTTTAATCCCAGCACTTGGGAGGCAGAGGCAGGCCGATTTCTGAGTTCGAGGCCAGCCTGGTCTACAGAGTGAGTTCCAGGACAGCCAGAACTACACAGAGAAACCCTGTCTTGAAAAACCAAAAACAAAAACAAAAAAAGAAGAGAAATGGAGACAGGGCGGGGCAGAAAGACGACCCACTCTGAAGATGGAGGGAAGACACCTTGGTTCTACCCTTCAAAAATTATTTTTGTTTACATTGTTTATTGAAGTTTCTTCTGAGTTTTCAACCAACCAATCAGCCTTCAAGTCTTCAGCACCTGTGTGAGGGACAGCCCCCCACCCCAATATCCACCATTCCCTTCCAGAGGGGAATGTAGCAGTCTAGGACCCTAGATTACTGTGTCTCTGTCCACTCTCGCCCCACCGTGTGTGTGTCTGTGACTCTCTCCTTTCCCTCCCTCTCTCTTCCTCCTCCTCTCAGACCTCCCGGCTACTCCAGCCTGACCACGCCCTCTTGAATCCCACTCCGAAGCCCTTGCCAATCCTTTTTTTCATCTCTATTTCTCAGCTGAAGAAACTGAATGGTTGGCGCCCAAGTTGTCTAACCCTGAGCGAGCCTTGCTGTCTTGAGACGTCTTCCCCACAGACTCCTTGTGGGGCTCGTATGTTCTGCCCTGCAGTGCCTCCCTACAGCCATAGGGTCAGCTGCTGTCCAGGACTTTATGTATGCTTTCTTCTGTGTAGAAAGATTGATGCAAACTTATCATAAAAGGCCCTGTTTTAGACCCAGTATAACTCCACTGAGAACCGTGTATAGGGGTCACTACAAACCCGAGTTTGTCACATTCCAGGACAGCCAGGGCTACATAGAGAAATCTTGTTTTGAAAAAGAAAATTCTTAGCCAGGCGGTGGTGGCGCATGCCTTTAATCCCAGCACTTGGGAGGCAGAGGCAGGTGGATTTCTGAGTTCGAGGCCAGCCTGGTCTACAGAGTGAGTTCCAGGACAGCCAGGGCTACACAGAGAAACCCTGTCTCGAAAAACCAAAAAAAAAAAAAAATTCTTTTATACATATGGATGTTTTATCTTCATGTATGTTTATATACCATGTGCATGACAGGCCAGAAGAGGGTGTCAAAGAATCTTTGGAACTGGAGTTACAGCTGGATGGTTTTGAGCCACCATTTAAGTTCTGGGAATGGAACCCAAGTCTTCTGGAAGACCAGGCAATGCTCTTAACTGCTGAGCCATCTCTCCAGCCCCACTAGGTACCCTTTTTGAGATATGTATGTATTGTACTCCCATAGTACGGCCTGGCTTTGTGCAGGTCATCTCTTTTCTCATAAGGCAACTGAGATCACATACAAGTGGGCTTTTTCTCTTTTGGCTGGGATGCGGATGAAATTTGCTTGTATTAGGCAAGTATTCAACCACTGAGTTGCATCCCCAATCCCAGAAATAGATTTATTTATTCATTCACCAGCTGTGGAAAATCTCTGAAGGTAAGAGAGTGGCTCCCACTACCCCTACCCCTAAAGTCTACATCTTCCTAAGTGAGAACTTACTATAAATTAGGCACCAAGCTAACTGCTTTCTGTGCATAATTAATCCACAGGTTCTGAAGGACACGTGCCCACGTTGACAAAGCAGCCAACCGAGTTCTCAGCCCAACCTTTTCTCACTGCACATACCTATCATTAACCAGACAGCTAATAGCTGGAAACGTTGGGACGGAGGAGTATAGGAGTGAGCCTCCAATAAAGATGTTCCACTCAAGCTTTGCCTAATGTCAACTCCTCTAAGGCCCAAGTCCTTTACCAGTATCACAAAGGATGGGAGTAAGGGCGTTTGGGAACTGTCTACTCGAGAATACATTTTAATGGAAGTCACTGTGGATTCTGATTGCAGCCGAAATCCCGATGTGGTGCAGAAGGGAAGGGTTTAAAAGCCATTTGTGGACTCAGGCTTTTGTGGTCCCAACCATCACAGTGACCACTAGTCTGTGTTACCTCTGTCACCCCCACCCTATGACAACTGACAATAAGAGTGCTATAAAACCAAAGGAAAATGTCAAACCAGACAGACCTGTCTCCCATGTGGCTTGCACTTACTACTTAAAATCAGTCTCACCCTGATCGAGGTCTGGAAAAACAGAAGAGAATGGGGGGGGGGGGGGCGGAAACTGGACTCCAGACCCAGAACGGAACAGCTCTGGGGACAGACTAGCCAGTACCCACAGCCACACACACAGTTTCACACGTGTGTAAATAATCACAGACACAATTCTACACCCCTACCAGGAACTGGGAGTTGAGCCTATATATGTGTGGAGGTGGGGAGGGAGACCGGAAGGTCTGATGACTATCATGCTCCTGACAGCCTGTATCCCTGTACAGTCATGGGTCAACTATCTGTCCAGTAGGAATAGGACAGAGTGCTCACGGAGGCTAAACTGTTTCCTGGGCTCCCGGGCCAGGAAGGAGTAACTGAAGGAGAGGCCTAGGGGAGGTGGAGGAGGGCAGAGTCCTGTGCCAGGGGGAGGATGCCCTGGGCAGTGAGAAGCCAGTCTGGCCTGTAAGAGTTCTGCCTAAGGCCTACAGGCTAGGGTGGAGCAGAAAAGGGGAAACCTGCTGCAGGTGATCGGGTGGGACTTCTCTCAGACAGGGCCCCAGAGGATAGCGCAGAACGCTGGCTGTGTTCCATGTTGAGGTTTCTGAAAACTACTCAGCCTCTCAAAGGGGCTCAAAGACCCCACCTACCACCCCCTGCACTGTTTTCCTCTTCAGACTCCAGAGAATGGGGTGCTTGGTTCGCTCTTGGGGTGGGGTCTGGATGAATTGCTCTTTGAACTGGTGGGACTGGTTTTGTGTCTAGCCACCTGGGCAGTCACGGGTTGCCTGCTGGGCCAAGGAGAGAGGCCTCAGGAAGGGGCCTCTTGTAAATCGTTAACTCTCAGAGCCACCGCTGGGTCCCTTGGGCCCCACCCCCAGTCATGACTCCGGCCCTGAGTGCTCACCCACAGGCCAAAAGTCAGAGGTCAGAGGTCAGCACTAGAGGTCACAGCACCTAGGCAAGTCCTTCCCCCAACTCTCAGTGGGAGGGGGTGTTTCTTAGGGATAACCCTTCCCTTTAAATTCTGAATGCTGTCAGTCTGTTTTGCCTTCTAGCCTTCCTGTTGTGGCCCTGACCTTTGTCTCTGAGGAACTCTGGGTGGGCCTCAAGACAACCCCAGGGCAAGTCCTAGCCCCACCAGCCCCAGATAATTATTCCAGTCCCACCTACTCAAAGGAGTGTCCAAGGCTAGATAATGAATAGGGTGAGGAAAACCAGTAGATAAGGCTCTGCTCTGAGAGCTCTGGATTGAGATAAGCCCCTAAGCATCGGTCCAATCCCAAGGAGAACAATAATGGCTGCCTTTTTTGAGGCATTTAGGGAAACTTAACCTGTTTAGTAGGTTTTGATTGATTGCTTGGAGACAGAGTCTGGCTGGTATGAACTCACTATGTAGACGGCCCCAGAACTCAGAGAGCGCCACCTGCCTCTGCATCCAGTGTGCTGAGATTAAAGATGCTAGGTAATCTTTTAGCATGTGCCACTAGACCCAGCATAATTTATTCTTTTTTTATATTTGTTTATATATGTGAATGCTCTGCCTGCATGTTTGTTTGTACCATGTGTGTGCCTGGATCCTCCAGAGGTCAGAAGAGGACGTCAGATGCCAAGACTGGAGTTGTGGTTGGTGTGAGCCCAGGTCCTCTGCAAAGGCAGGTGTGCTGACGCTCTGAGCCCTCTCTGCAGCGACTATTATTTATTATGTGTGTGTCTGAACATGCCAGTGCCTGCAGAGGCCAGAAGAGGGCATCAGATCCTCTGGAGCTGGATGACAGGTGGTCAATGGTCAGCAGCCTCTTGATGTGGGTGTGGAAACTGAATAGGGCCTCTGAAGGAGCAGGAAGCAAGCACCCTAATCTGTCTCTCCAGCCCCACAGAACTTGGATTTTGACCCTAGAGGGGTCTACGTCATTTCATTTTCTGAAGCTCTAGGTGAGAAGATACAATAGCCCTTTAACTCAGTAATAATGCTGTTGGAAGTTTCTGATGTGAGAATAAATAGGGGACATATCTAGGCAAAATTCCATCAACATCCCCCTCCCCTAGCACATCCTCAAGTGCCGCCTCCGTCCCCAAGAAGCCTTTTCCAGACAAGGCAATGAGGGAGGATTAATGGTGCTGCCACCCTTTTTTATAGGGAGGTGTCTTAGAAGCTAAGGAGACAGAAAGAAAAAAAAAGCCAACATCAACTTTTAATCGAGATTGCAGATTCAGAAAAGATTCATAACTGAAATGATTCCCTAAGGAAATATAAAAAGTTACTTACGGCATGGCTAAATTGGGCACACTTCAATCAGGGGCTGTTGAGAAGCCATTAAAATACACACAATGATCTACATGACTCTATCAGAAAAGCCGGCCACTACTTCAACTAGAGAGAGCATCTGTTTCTGGGCTGTCTTGGCTCCAATCCAGAGCTAGGGAGAGAAAGAACCCCTACCTGATTGGCACCAAAGGCCATTGCCCAGGGACCCAGAAATTCTAGCAAGAGAAAGCAAAACAGGAAATAGACCATTCTATTGTTGGAAACTGTTTTCTCTCCAGTAGTGTAATAGGAAGCTGCGGGGTGACTGCTTCTCTTGTCAAACATTGACGAAGGCCAGAGTGTTGTGGCACACACCTTTAACCCCAGCATTCAGGAGACCGAGGCAGGCAGATTTCTGTGTTCCTTCCCAGCCAAGGTTATATAGTGAGACCCTATCTTAAAAAACAAAACAAAGGACTGGAGCAATGGCTCAGCAGTTAAGAGCACTGGCTGCTCTTCCAGAGGTCCTGAGTTCAATCCCCAGCAACCACATGGTGGGTCACAACCATCTGTAATGGGGTCTGATGCCCTCTTCTGGTGTGTCTGAAGACAGCTGCAGTGTACTCATATACATAAAACAAATAAATCTTAAAAAGAAAAAAACTAATTCCCAGCACTCACATATTGACTGATAACTTTCTATAACTCCAATTCCAGGGGACCTGACATTCTCTTCTGGGCTCCATGGATGGACACACACAGAGCCTTTAATCCCTGCACTCAGGAAGCAGAGGCAGGAGGATTTCTGAGTTTGTGGTCAGCCTGGCCTACATAACGAGTTCCAGGCCAGCAAGGTCTACATTGTGGGACCCTGCCTCAAAAATAAACAACAAAAACAACCTAAAGAGGGGGTCCACTTTTCATGACCCTTTTCCTATTCCTCAGGTCAGCCTAAGGAATTACTTTTGTAAAGGCTAATTTAGGGGCTGGATGAGATGGCTTAGCCGTTAAGAGCACTGGCTTCCAGAGGACCCAGGTCCAATTCCCAACACCCACATGGCAGCTCACAACTGTCTGTAACTCGTTTCAGGGGATCTGACATCCTCACACAGACATACATGCAGGCAAAACACCAATGCATATGAAATAAAAATAAGCAAAAAGCTTGTTTATGTATATATGTGGGCCTAGTATATGTCTATGCAAATACATCTGTTGTGTGCATACAAATACCTGCAGAGGCCAGAGTAGGTGATACAGCAGAGTGCTGGCAATCGAACCTGGGTCCTCTGCAAGAGCAGAAAATGCTCTTAGCCAATGAACCGTCTCTCTAGTCCCACTCACACTCTACTGGGTTTGAAAGGCAAGGTTTCTTTACATAGCTATGGTGACTTGGAATTTTTTATGCAGACAATGTTCTGCAGGCCTCTACCTCCCCAGTGCTGGGATTAAACATACACACCTCTACACCTGGCTCCAAAAAACAGTCCTGAAGCTGCACCTGAGGTCCAGGGCTGGACAGTGAGACTGAAGGAGGGGGTCATTCTCTTTGTTCTTTTCCAGGACAAACAGGATGGGAACCTTCTGGGGTAAGCTCTCAGACAAACAGCTTTTGAGACCCCTCCTCTCCCACTGCAGTCCCCTTCCCGTTCTCTCTCTAGTGCTAGCTAGGGTTACTGGGGTCTTTTCCTGCGGTCTGTGAGTATAGTTCTGGACTTGACTTTCTTCACAGGACTGACCTCAGGCTTCATACATCTCCATCTCCCACCAGGGTCTGGCCTCCAGTTGATGCAAATGTTTCTTAGAGGAGGAATGGCCCTGGTTATGGCTGAAATATAGCTATCTCATGTCGGGCAGGGGATGACAAGAGAAGCCAATGGGCCAGTAACTGGTCAGGGAATTGCAGTGGCTAAGGCCCACTGCTGCTTCACTGCCTAATCATCAGGGAAAGCAAGAAGCCTTAGCTAGATTAGATGGTGGTGGCTACGATACCTTGTGGGTGACCTGGACTCCGCCCAGGCCATGCAGAGGCACTGTTTTAGAACTCGGCCTCAAGCTGCTTGCTGCCTTAGCCTCCTAGGCCGACTATGCCCATCTCTGATCACAAAGCTATTGCTCACCTTCCACTATTCTCTTCCTTACCCTGGGACCCTGTATAATGGGATCTCTGGATTTATTTTTTTTTTAAGTTTTTCAATTTTATGTGTATACCTGGTACCTGAGGAAGCTAGAAGACACATCAGATCTCTTAGAACTTAAGTTGTAGATTGTTGTGAGCTGTCATGTGGGTGTTGGGAATCCAACCTGGAAGAGCAGCCAGTGCTCCTAACCTCTAGGGCATCTTTCTAGTGCAGGCCCTTGAGTCCTTATTAAAGGCTTATTTTATTATTTACTTATGTGTATGTGTCTCTATACGCAGGCATCTGTAGAGGTCAGAAGAGGACACCAGATACTCTGGAGCTGGAGTTACAGGTGGTTGTAAATTGTGTATTTTTTTGTTTTGTTTTTCAAGACAGGGTTTCTTTGTGTAGCCCTGGCTGTCCTGAAACTCACTCTGTAGACCAGGCTGGCATCGAACTCAGAAATCCGCCTACCTCTGCCTCCCAAGTGCTGGGATTGTGTATTTTGTTTTTAACAAAGATTTAAATTTTGTTTCATCCCCCCCGCCCCCCCCCCGTTTCTCTGTGTAGTCCTGGCTGTCCTGGAACTCACTCTGTAGACCATGCTGGCCTCGAACTTATAGACATACTTTTGCCTGTTTCCCGAGTGCCAGGATTAAAGATGTGCACCATCACCATCTAGACAAGAAAGACTTGAATTTTATTTTTAAATGTTTTACTGTTATGAATTTTCCAGAGAAAATGACTCCCTTATGACTTGCCCAGAGACATCCTGTCCTGCTTTGAACTACCTGTTAGCACATCCAGTAGTGATTGTCTGACTGCCTTGATGGCTTCCTCTCTGGCAATGGTACCACTTAAGGGATGCTCTTCTTGTTGCTTTCATGGTAGACATTGTTGGGAGGATCACCTACATTTGTTTGTCTTCTTCCCTGCACCCTTAACTTGTGTTCTGGAGGCCCACTGGCTCTTTCTGCCATGTGTCCCCTCTAGCTACCTTGCTTCTTCACAGTTCCTGACCAAGGGTAGTATGATTTCTCTTCCCTTCTATTAGCTAAAACAAAGTCAGGAAACTTTCCCTGAGAACCATTTCAGTGGGTTAGAGTCCATGACCACCACGGCAGGGAGCATGTCAGCAGGCAGGCAGGCATGGTTTTGGAGCAATAGCTCAGAGCTTAACATCTTTGTTTGTTTTTCGAGACAAGACAGGGTTTCTCTGTGTAGCCCTGGCTGTCCTGGAACTCACTCTGTAGACCAGGCTGGTCTCAAACTCAGAAATCTGCCTGTCTCTGCCTCCCAAGTGCTGGGATTAAAGGCGTGCACCACCACCATCCAGCCTAACATCTTCATCCATAAGCACACGGCACAGTTTTTATTTTTAATGATGTGTATATGTGTGTTTGGTCTTGGATTCCCCCCAGTGGAGTTCCAGGTGGTTTGGTTATGAGCCATGACCTGGAGGTTAGGAACTGCAGTACGTACAGAAGTCAGAAGGCAGCAGATCCCCTACATTGGAGTTACAGATGGCTATGAGCCACCATGTGAGTGCAGGGAATCAAACCCAGGTCCTCAAGCAAGTGTTCTTAACCACTGAGACATCTCTTCACCCCAAATAGTCTTAATCTCTTGTCAATGCCAATCTCAATGACAGCCTTGTCCACTCAGGCAATCTTATCCCTCCAGCTACAGAGGCACCTGTTGACCTGTGTCCTGATATTTGCCCCTCAGAAGAAGAGTTCTCTTCCCTAAGGTCACAACTCAGCCAGAGAACTGTAATTCTGCGGCCAGAATACAGGCCAGGATAGGAATGATTTAGGAAAGAAATGGTCTAGGTGGAATTAGGGACTTTCCAGGAGTAAGACAGCACTAAGCTGTCCCCCCTCTGCCTGTCTGTGCAAGAGGTGACTCCAGAGGGCATCCTCGTTTCAGTTCTCTGCTTTAAAGGCTGTGGATTGGTGCTGTTTAATCTGCACTGCCTTTTCCCCTTCTGCCTTCTGGAACAGCTCAGTGTTCAGGTGGCCCAGCTGTCAGCTGTCTGGGCCCACTGGACCTGTCTGTGTTCACAATCCCTCTTACATCCCCAGCAATAGAGAGCTAAGTTCTGCCAGCACCACCCCTAGCCAACTGTGACCTTGGGGGAAGCAGCCAGGACACCATGGGAAGGGGGCAGATCATCAGTACTGGTGCTCCCACGCTGAACTGGCTGGGCAGGTCACTATGGCACCTCAAGCAGCCCCATGACCTCATCTATTCCCCGGCCTCCATGACTGGGAGTTTTGGCAGTACAGTGAGGTGTTGGCACCAAGCCTGAGAAGGATAAGCAAGAATACCAGAAACCCTGCCATCTCAAGCAGTTTATTGCAAGCTAGTGGTGGGAGGTATGGGCAGAGGGGACATTTCTGGTAATTCTGGACCTGAGAAGCCTGGGACAGGGCTGTTTGAGGAGATCACTTTCATTATTGCAGATCTTGAGCACCCCCACGGTATTTTATCACCTCCAGGTGTTTGGTGTTGAGGTTAGATTATGGCTATTTGGCAATTCCTGGGGACCCACTCCCACCAATCCCCAGTGCTTGGCAAGTGCTCTAGCACCAAGCTGTATCTCTTGCCCTCGGAGACTTCATTGTTATTGAGGCAGGGTCTCGCCTTATTCTAGCCCTGGCTGACCTAAAACTGACTATATAGACCAGGCTGGCTCTCAAACATGATCGATCCTTTGCTTCTGTCTTCCAGGTGTTGAAACTACAGGTGAATGAATGCTCCCGTATGTAGTCCCTGACTACACTTTTGTCTACACTGTTGTTACTAGCATCTAATAAGTAGAGATCACAGAGGGGAAAAAAAAAAAAAAAAAAAAAGCCGGGGGGGGGGGGGCCCCCCCTTAAACCCCGCACTTGGGAGGCAGAGGCAGGCAGATTTCTGAGTTCAAGGCCAGCCTGGTCTACAGAGTGAGTTCCAGGACAGCCAGGGCTACACAGAGAAACCCTGTCTCGAAAAGCCAAAAACAAGCAAATAAACAAACAAACAGAGATCATTGATATGGATAAAGAATTAGGACCTCAGTCCTCAAATGTCACAAGTGTTGAGGCTGTGAGACAGCCTGGCAGGAGGCAGGGGTATTTTCCAGCCCCTACTACCCCATGCATAGGGGCTACAGTTCATCATTTCACCAATACAGGCAGAGAAAGCTGCCCTGCCAGCTTCAGAACCCCCACCCCACCCCGGCCTTAGGGATGTGAACTGGCTGCTCACCTAGCCACACACCAACCTTCAGTGCTCAGGAAGAGATTCACTCATCCCAATACCAGGCAAACCCTATACTGCTTGACCCAAAGATGATTCTGGGCCTAAAGGAAAGGCTGGGTGAGCTGGAAGGTGGACATACAACTGCCCTGCCCTCCAAGCCCATCTCTTTTTAAGTTACCCGAGTCTGTGGCTGGCAGGAAGCTCTGCACCCCACCCCCCATCCCTTCTATTTAGGAGGCGGCCATGGTGGCTTAGCTCTTGTCTCCGGTTTCCTAGGGAGCTGTGGAGAAACAGCACAGCCTCCGTGGGTCCATCTGTCAGGGAGGCTGTTCCGCCCCATCGATTGCTGTTCCCAAGGGGCTGTGTTGCTCGAGGGACCCAATGTGGCCGCCAGATAGGAGGGAACCACACGAAGAGGCAGGGAGGGGGGCAGCTTGGCAGCAGGAAGAGCCAAGAGGGGCTGACACTGCAGAGAGAAGGGACAAGCATGAGAAATGTAGGCAGGGCAGTGCGGCAGCAGGCTGGCTGCGATGATCTCTGAAGCCAGCTGGCACCCTTAGGACTCAGTTTTGCCTCTGGACACACCAACTTCCCACTTGTAAGACAACAACAGCAGCTAACATTTATTGAACAGGAACGATGTGCCTGGCACTGGGATGGGGCTTCACACCCCTTGCTTTCACCTGAGGAACTGCCCGTGCAATGCAGGTGTGCTTTATTCTCGAGCAAGAGGAGAGGAATCAGAGAGCCTGCGGCTCTGTCAGTCACACACACACAGGAACTGGAGCAGTCTCTGACGCGAGTCAGCTGGGCTCAGTGGTTTCGCCCAGCTCCAGACCGACAGAGCCAGGTCGAAGGGGGAGGAGGTAGTCGTGCCTGGCCAGAAGCCCTGCCCGCCCTCCCAGGGAGCCGCCTCCTCCCCTGGGCTGCGTGACATCTGCCCCGCTTCCCGGCCCCAGACAGCTGCCCAGAGCCACGTCAGCACTTCCACCAGGGAGTCTGGAAACTGGCTCTGGCCCCTGAGAAGGAAGGAGGAGGAGGGTTGCGGTCCTCCAACCCCCCGAACCCGACGGCTTTTCAGAGGGGTGACCCCACTCAGCTGAGCAAGAATGGGGGTATATGACCTTGGTCTTTTACAAGACCCAGTTTAACCCAGCTTAGGTGGCTATGTAGTGGGGGCCCTTCGGCAAGGATATTAGTAGCATCCAGAGTGGATAGTGCATATATTCCCACGCTGCACAGACACAGTTCCAGGGACACCCGGACAGCCTGCGACCCTCACGACCTACTTGGGGCCGTATGGTCATCTGGTGGGGAGCCCAGAGGTGGGAAAGTAGAATATGGAGTTGTATGGATGGCCCAGCTCTGCAACTGGCCGGCTGGGACCAGAGATAACCAGCGCCTCCCGGAAAATCATTAGCATCTGTTTGGGCGAGCAAAGTTGGCCCGCAGGCACCTCTGCCTACAGGAACCGGAGGCTACAGCACAGCCCTGTGGGTGCCCAAGCCCACCTGGATCTAAGTCGGGTGAGGACGACTTCTATTTGCCCACCCAACTTGGGAGTGGGGTGTCCCAGCCAGCAAGCAGGGGACAGTGCTTGTGTTGTTAGGGGTGGGGGCTTCCTTTGCGAAGTAGGAGGTTCACTCCGCACTCTGGGTAATCCAGGCCAGTTCTTGGAGATGCCCGTGCTGGCGGCAGCCCAGGGAGTGTGTGGAAATGACACCGCCAGGGCGGCGGAGATCCCCCCCCTCCTGACATTGGCTGGAAAGTGGAGCAGCTCGTCAGGGACAATCAATGGCGATCGATCGCTGCGCGGGCGCAGGCGGCCAGCGCGCACGGGGGTGAGGGGAGGGGGGGGCTAGGGGGGAGGGGCAGCGCGGCCAGCAGGGGTAGGGGCACCCAGGGCTAAGGTCAAAAAACAGACTGCAAAAGGGCATAGTTGGGTCGCATGGATACACAACTGTACAGAAAGGCATTACAAAGAAGGCAGACTCACCACACTAGTCTGGGACACAAGTCACAACACAACACGGTTAAATGTTTGGTCTGCATGGACTCACGATGGAATCAGTCACATGTAAACTGCACCATGATATAG
Source organism: Grammomys surdaster (assembly GCF_004785775.1). Taxonomy (NCBI): domain Eukaryota; kingdom Metazoa; phylum Chordata; class Mammalia; order Rodentia; family Muridae; genus Grammomys; species Grammomys surdaster. The sequence continues at coordinate 1,439,346 of NW_021604593.1, forward strand.
TGTATCACACTACCACACAACCAGATCCACCACACACACGGCCCACAGCATCACAACGGATGCTCTAACCCTACACTTACCCACCAATTGCCAGGATATAAAATTACACTGACACTGCTCTCAACTAGTCAAAAAATGGGAGAGTTGACACCCAGGGCTATACAGAGAAACCCTGTCTCGAAAAACCAAAACCAAAACAAAACAAAACAAAAAAAAACCAAAAAAAAAAAAAAAAAAAAAAAGGAAAAAAAAAAAAAAAGGAGAGGGGGGGGGGAGAGTTAATAAGTCTGGCTGCACAACAAGGCAAAAAGTCAGATGGCCATATTGTATGTCATACAACCTCAAAGAATATTGTTGAGTCTGTTAGCTACCACAATGGACCCAAGAGCCCAAGTGGAATACAATTGGGCCACCCATTTCTTCATAGCTCCCACCATGAATACAACTTTTCATCATGTGGCATCCCCTCTCACCCCCCAAACACCAGAGACAGGCAAACTAGTTTTCTCTAGAAGTTTTGACAGTACTACCAAGTGAAAGCCCTTTTACAGGGTCACCTGAGACCATTGGAAAAGATATTCACATTATGATTCATAATCAAAATTAGTTATGAAATAGCAGCAAAAGTAATTTTATTTTGGAGGTCACAACATAAGGAACTGTATTAAAAGGCCATGGCATTAGGAAGGTTGAAGGGCACTATGCTAATAAGTTATAGCTATACAATGGCTGATTACTTAGCATCACTCTAAACTTCAAGCTTAGCGTTCCTCTCTGGGAACCTGACTCACCTTAGCAGCAAAACTACTTCTGTCATTACATCTGGAAAACACTACTCAAATGTCACAAACTCAACTCATATGGTTTTCACCCACAAAGAAGCCACATTCTTAACCCCACCTAGCTGGACACGTTCTAGCAGCAAGGTGAGCCCAAGTAGCTATCCTATCACTCTGCCTATAGGACCTTAGTGGGAAAACCACCCCCAACCTCTCAACAGATGAGACTCAAATACAGCTGCTGATCTTATTTCCTGTTACCTCCACAAGCTTTAGAAGACAAAACATTTTTCTCTCAAAGTTACCCATCCAGAGTCTCCCAAATTCCCTAAGGATTATCCCTACTTAAACTTACTCTCTATCCCTTTATTTTATCCAAGAGAAATAGAAGTACTAGTTAATGTCCTAGAAAGGCAGGTGTGGTTGCACACACCTTTCTGGAGGCAGAGGCAGGTGAATCAGAGGCCAGCATGATTTACAGAGTGAGTCCCTGGACAGCCAGCCAGAGCTACACAGAGAAAACCCTGCCTCCAAAATCAACAAAAAATCTCCAGAAAGATTCTCACCATTCTAAGTGTAATGCAGCAAAACAAAGCTGGCCACAGATCTCAGCAGTATCCTCACTCCCACCCACAGGAAGCATGTTCATGGGAGCAGGACCAAGATCTTCAGTCCAACACTCTATGCTGTGAGCTAATGCAGGTCAGCTGGGGTGCAGCCCTAACTTCATGTATAGGTCTGGGCCCACCCAGGGACTTCCAGGAATCTCTGTTTAGAGCTCCCCCTAAAGGTTATGCCTACAGTGACTCCCAACACTCCCAGTTTTACCTGTGACAATAGTTCTCAAACTTTGTGACTCAGGTCTCACACACTGACCCAAGATCTCTTCTAACAGACATCTTCCTTGATTAGGGAATGTAGACTGTTGTGATCTAGGATGAGGACAGCAAGGATCTGGCCATAGTGAGTGTTGCAATCACCCATTCACCAGGTCCTTTCCCTTCCCTTTCTAGAACAACACATGGAGGAAGAGATCTTACCTGCTGTGATCATGCCTCACCCAACCCCCAGCCGAAGGCAAATTCTCTTAACATTATGGCTTTCCCTCCAGGCTTTATAGCTACCAGTCACAGGAGGTTGGCAAGACCCGTGTACCTAATCTATGTGCCTACCACACTCATGGGCCTTGCTGAAGAAGTATGCAAGCCCAAAAGCTGGCCTTACTTAAAGGTTTGCCATTAAAAAACAAAAAAACAAAAAAACAAAAAAAGCAGGGTATACATACAACTGAACATAGCTACTTCCTGGCTCACAATTCTTTAATTGGTAAGGTCATTTCCCACCAAGTCTTACCTACAGACTGTTTTTGTTTTTGTTGTTTTTTTTTTTTTTTAGTTTTTTGAGACAGTGTTTCTCTGTATATCTCTGGCTGTCCTGGAACTCACTCTGTAGACCAGGCTGGCCTCGAACTCAGAAATCCGCCTGCTTCTGCCTCCCAAGCGCCACCACTGCCCGGCAACCTACAGACTGTTAAGTGACCAAGTGTTCATCTTCTATGAGAAAATTCAAAGGGTATATAAATTATTAGCCCTAAATTGTAGGACCAAAAAGCATATGATTTCAAACCTAGATCTAATTTCTCTTTTGTAAAGGCTCTGATTTCGGTTCACACCCATATGCATAAACACTAAGGAATGTCCATGCTCACAATCTTCTCAAAAGTTCCTAACAACATGGACAGCCCTTCCTGCACATACAGAAGCTGGTCTATGCTCTCCCTTGTCTGGAGTCTGTCAGCCACATTCTCCATGGTTCCATTCTTTCCAACAGGGACAGGGCAGACAGGAAGTCTACAGACTCCCTGATCCTGAACCACCTACCCTTCGCCACAAGAGCACAAATTCCTCCTGCTACTGCCAGATAATCACATACTCCCCCCCCCCCACACACACACGCACAACAAACACACCCTGAGGGCAGCAGGAGGGAGATCTGGAGGACCAATCTGCTAGCCCTCCTCAGGGCTTCCTAAGATTCAGTTCTATTGCCTGTGTTAATAGCAAGTCAACCTTTCCTTCAGGAAAGTCATATCCTGATAGAATCAAGACATCTGTCTTTATTAAAGGGTCTTTCTTTTTTTTTTTTTTTTCGAGACAGGGTTTCTCTGTGTAGCCCTGGCTGTCCTGGAACTCACTCTGTAGACCAGGCTAGCCTTGAACTCTCAACTCAGAAATCCACCTGCCTCTGCCTCCCAAGTGCTGGGATTAAAGGCGTGCGCCACCACCGCCCGGCTAAAGGGTCTTTCTTAAGTCTAAAGTTTAAGCTAAAGCAGAACTTAGGGAGTCCCCTAGACTTCCCTCTGTAGAGGTATACAACCAAAAGCCCGACCTCCAGGCACCAACAGCCCCTAGATACTTTCCTAATCTGAGGGTAGGGTAGTATTGGTTCTAATAGCTCTGTCTGGGTTGCAGCTACTTGGTGACTTCAGCAAATCTAAAGTTATTTGCATATCCAGATGGCCAAGCCTACAATTTCAAAGAATTCCCAATGAAGAGACAGCTGGCTTCCGGATGGTGGCCCTGGAGGCCCACAGCTGTTGCACTGGAACACTAGAAAGCCCTGGGCCCCAAATCACAAGATAGAAGGAAAAGGAGTATTGCCCAGGCCTTACCACTAGCGCTCTACCATTTTTTTTTTCTTCTGAATCTCCATCCTTGGGCATAAAAGAATTATGTCATGGCTGCCCAACTGATATAGGCAAACAAGTCAAACTTGACTTGTTGATGGACTAACTACCCGCTTTTGAAAAAACAACAGTGGGCACCAGAAATGTGAATCCCCTTGTTCACATAAACAATGAACACAACCAAGTGGGTAAAGCTGATGTTGAAGTTGTTTATGTAACAGAGACGACTGACTACAAGAGTACCAGGTAAAGATGACCCAGTACTTTGGTATTTTTGGTAGGCCTAGGAACAGAACATAAGTCACTATAACATGTTCTCTTACAGTAAACCTTTTCGAGTACCTGACTGAACAAAGCACTGGTCCATCTGCTTCTAAAGACACCAACAAAAAGCCAACTCCAAAAGCCTCCTTACTCAAAACAAAAGCTCCTCTTAGGTTCTGTCCATGCACATTCTCTGACCTCACACACCTTGTAGTTTTAAAAGCTACAGGTCATCATTGCCCTCTGCTGGCTACAGAGAAACTAGCACCCACACAGAACCTCCTTTATCAGAAGACACTGTAAATATATCCCTAATTTGGTTACTGTCTGTTGAACCATGAGTTAACAGTGGGCAGAATACATAAAAATTAAGGAAGAAAAAAGATGTGTTAGGGCAATTCTGTCTGACTCCCATCCCAAATATAAACAAAGACTGAACATCACTGCAGCTCAGGAGTTGCACACACATTTGCAGGCGAACTCAACAATCCACCAGCTCCTCCTCCTATCTTGTCTCATGTCCTTGCCCTATCTGCTCCAAAGTCTAAGTAAAAAGACGCATTTCCAAAAAGTTCAACTCCCCTTTCTTTTTCCACAGTCCCTTTCAAGACTCCACAGCAAGTGCCTGGAAGCTCACATGTCCTCTAAAACAAGACTAGATCCTTTAGCAGTTGGCACAATATTCTGTCCCTTAGGTACATCTTCAAAGAAGGCTGTAACTTTAGCTTGGAGGACTGAGGTGTCCTGATGAGTAAAAGCAATGAGTAATATCTTATTGGTGGGGGAAAGCTCCAGACCTTAGAGTCACAGAGTAATCAACCAATTACTTCAAGCATGGAACCATTCTCTTCTGAGACAGTGCTGGCTTTATTTAAAGCCTAGATGCCAGATTATCTCTTTGGAATGCCTCCAGAAACTTCAATCTCAATTTTTAGGGAGACCAAACCTGAAAAAACTGGCAATTTGGGGGAAGATGGGTCTCCTTCAACAAAACCCCCTCTTCACCTACTATAAAAATTTAAGATTAACATCCAAGGAACAAGATTGCTCCCCAAGTAAAGGTACTACTTGCTGTCAAGCCTGACAACTAAATTCAACCTTTAGAACTAGCATGATGGAAGAACACCACCTCCAGGGCCTTGTTCTCTAACCACGCATGTGCTGAGACATGCTCAAAACCACATACACATTCACACTTAATGCTATTGCACTTACATGGTACCCCATAACTACCAGTAACTCTAGTTTTAGGGATTCTGGTGAGTTCTAGGGTATCTGGTACCCTAAGACATGTGTATGTGGTACACATGGAGGCTCACAAGAATCGTATTGAATACCTTTCATCTTGGGAAGCACTTGGGAAGCCGAGGTTGGTAGATTTCTGCAATTCTGAGCCAGACTGATCCATAGAGCAAGGTTTAGGATAGCCCAGCTACACAGAGAAAGTCTGTCTCAAAAACAATAAAAAATAAAATGGATGCTAAAAATATTTATAGTTGGTGGAGTGTCTGCTTGTCTAGCATGTAGGACATCCTGGCTCAGTTCTCTGCATTGCGTAACTGTTAGAGGTGCATGATGTTTATTATTCCAGTACTAGGGAAGCAGAATGACTGGAATCTCAAGGACATCTGCAGCTCCATAAGTTTGAAGCCAGTCTGGGCTACATGAAAATATAAATATTTTCAAAATTGAACTGAGTGTAGTATCCTATGCTTATAGTCCCAGATCCTAGGAAACAGAAACAGGAAGAATTCAGCTCACAAGTTCAAACACAGCATATATAACAAAAGAAAGACTAAATGTCAAAAAAAAAAAAAATCAAGGTTTAAGTACTTCAGTAAGAAATTTAAATCAGAGCCAGGCAGTGGTGGCACATGCCTTTAATCCCAGCACTTGGCAGATTTCTGAGGAAGGTGGATTTTTGAGTTCGAGGCCAGCCTGGTCTACAGAGTGAGTTCCAGGACAGAGGACAGCCAGGGCTACACAAAGAAACCCTGTCTCTACCCCCCTCCCCCAGAAAAGAAAGAAAGAGAGAGAGAGGGGGGAGGAGGGAGGGAGGGAGGAAGGAAGGAAGATATGGGAGACTGTTATGTACCTAAAGGAGCTGCAGCAGGCACCCATCACACCCTCACAAGGTTGAGGGGAACTCAGTACACCTATCAGGGCTCCTACTATTCATTTCTGTCTGCACCGTATCTTAAGAACCTAGCTTGAATATTTAGTGGCTTCTTGCTTTCTTTCCTAAAAGTGATCGACCATTTGCTTTCAATATAGGACATTCTACAAACAGCTTACATAGGTTAAAATCAAACAATGAAAACAAACAAACAAACTGATAAGCTGCTGTACTTGTACCAAGGTACTCTTTTAGGAGTGAAGTAATAAGGATCAATTCAAATCCTTGTGCATTCTACACAAGCAGCTAGAGTTACATTCCCAGTCCTGTTAACAGATGTGCATCTGATAGAAGGTAACACTACGAACAAGTCAAAGATGATCCCTAGCCACTAGTCAAAATGTCTAACTTTGCCTCAATTAGCAAAAATGAAGTCCCTGAGATAACAAAGCTAGATGGTGGCTAGACAGTGTCTTGAGGCCAAAGGCCATAAAGGCTTTCAAACTAAATTTGAAATTTACATTAAGGTAAAGGTAAAATACAGCAACAATGATTGGTTCAGGAATGATCTAGAATACAACTGCTTTAAGTAAGGTTGCAATGCCAAGAGAAAGGTTTTTTTTCTTCTTTTACTTAGACAGGATCTCTTGAACTCCAGACTTAAGCCTATACTTCCAAAGAACTGGATAACCTGTGAACCACTATACTTATGCAAAGGCTTTAAGGAAAGAGAACTTGGAGAAAACCAGTACTTATCTAAGTGCACACACAACACAGGGAAACAAGAACCTAGACTAGGAGTATATTCCACAGCTCCAATGGTGAAAGGTATGGGGGTAAGAAGAGGAAGTATATTCACAATCCAAAAGAGCCAGAAACAAAAGACAATTCTATTGAAACCTCGCACAAGTGTTAAGGGTCCTATATTTCTAAGTCAAAGCCAGAGTTTGTCCTTAACTGGAGACAAGGGACAATATATAGGCATTCTGACTATAATTTAGAAATAACTCATTTCTCCTGCCAATCTAAGGCTCAATATAAAAAGTGGGATTGGAAGTAGGAATGTTTCTACCACTAGGTCAGTGCATAAAAAGCATCAGTCACTGGTCACATTTTCCTTTTTTCCACAAACCTTCCTATCTCTTCAAACACCATTATGGTCCTGCTATATCTTTGTTCTAGACAAAGTTAGCAGAACAATGATGCCTTTGACTATTAGCCAGTGACACCAATATCTAAAATGGTTTGGTTTTATCAAAAGATTGCTCTGAATATAACTTGACAAAATTGCCTAAAGTAATAACTTAAGCACCCAAACAACAATAACAACCCTCCCATAACTTTCATTCTTTTGTAACAGCCATAGCACCAGAATAAAACAAGGTTGGTTCAAACTAGCCATTAGACATCAGAGAAACTTTGTGTGAGCCTATGTGAGAATCAGCCTGAGTGACATCTGTTCTCTTACAGGGAATCAAAACAACTGGACCCAAAGTGCTTCATCCTCAAAACTGCACTTCCCAGCCTCATATTGTCCGTGACCACCCAAACTTGCACATCAAGCTTTTATTCAGCACAAAAATCTAAGACCACTCTTGTTTAAAAAATAAAATAAAATAACTGCCCACACTATAACTTAAAAAATAGTAATAGACTAGCAGTTCTCTGAGATGAGAGGCAAGTAAGAATGGGCAAATGAGAGCTGTGCAATGGAACCCAAAGTAGAAAAGTTGATAATAAGAACAGGGAAGTTCAGCAGTGATAAATCCAGTCAATAACAGAGTACTTGATTAGCATCTACAGGGACTGGGGCCCACTGAAACAGACAAACACACACAGCACTCAAAAGTGAACTTCCATCTGCCTATAACAGTAATTATACATGGTAATTTCTGCTTATAGCTCAATTCTGAATTTTTTTTCATAACTGGCGAAAGCCATTATCTGCAAGGCCAAGGAGATGCTAATATAGCATTCCTGAAATTCATGTAAGCAGCCAGCTAATTAAGAGCCTTTTAGCTGATAGGTTGAGATGGAGGAACACTGACACTGAGAGATGAGACAGGTGAACAAGTTTAAAACCAAAAGCAGTGGTCATTTATTCTTCAATTTTTGTGCAAGAGTGTAAAGATGCGTTCAAAGAACCTGATGACTAGAGAGCATCGGCCATAGCCTCAAGCTGGCCTGGCTTACATTTAGGTTAGGAAAATGGACAAGGGGAGGGAACTTGCTTAGTTCACATGAATGTTTCTGGATTAACAGCTGTTTACAAATTTCAAACTACATTTTACTAGAGTCAAGGGAAGACTTCAAAAAGCCACATACAGTACAATTGAAAACCAATATGACATCCTGCAAATGTTAGTGCAAAGTAATAACGTAGACTCTCCAATACAAGATTGTGCTCATGTTTCCCAGGTTTGGTCAGTTACTCTTTATAATTACAATCAGTTAACTTATCAGACAGCAACCCCTTTGTGGTCTATGTCCTATGTACCAAGAGACTGTCACAAGGTTTTGGTGAAATGCTGCTCAGTTTCATTAACAAAGCAAATTTATTTAGTTTAACAGTCATGTTCCTGGAATGGTGCACATATAGGTTTCATGAAAACGCCTTTAAGCTTATGCCTCCATCTTTAATAAAATTACTCTCATATCGATTTTAGTATGTAAACTGGAATTGTTTCATGATTTTGAAATGCAACGAATATAAAGGAAAACATTTCAGGGGTGAGGAAAAAATACACCACTAATCTTAGCTAGACCAAGTTTTTAAATCAAAAAGCCTATTCACACAAAATTGTATGTAATGACTGTAGTAATCAGTTTATTACACAGATTAATCATTCTTGAACGTACAAGCTCCAGAGGAGCAACTGGGTCTTTAAATATACACAAGTATTTCCATCAAATAAATTTTCACCCTTACATCGAAATAGGCCTAAAGCAGTTAAAAACATAAGAAAAATAAGAGCTATTAGCTATGTATTAACTGAGAAACCACATACAAACCAAAGATTATGGAAAGGAGCTAAAAGGAGGAAGGCTGAAAGGGCCGGGAGATGTGAAAGTGTGGGGAACAAAGCCCATCACACTTTATGTACTAACAGCTCCAGTCCATTCAAATGCTCTTAGACCTTAAAACACAGAATGTAGTTTTATCTGTTTGGTCATAACTTTCACCTAAGTTGTAGGTTCTTCAGGATGAAATGAATACAGAAACAGCTTCACGTTCTTCACTTTGATTTTTATGACTGTTTGAGATTAGATGGATTCCACTTAAGGACACTCTCCTATGGGTCACTGGAGCTTATTCCTCCCATTCAAGCACACACTGTGTACCTACTACCCCTCACATCTTGCCATTATCCAAAGTTAAGTCAATAAGGAAAGCTTTTAGTCTCACACCTAGGTTACGCCCGAAGAACTGGCTTCTCACACACACACTTCTCTGCTAGGAGGCAATGTTGGTACAGAAGTACAGTATTTCTAGTTTGTTGTTCCAAGTATGTACAACACGCAGCACTGCTGTGTCAGGTAAACATGTGCACAGGGGAAGATGAGGCGTGGGCTCATAGAAAGCAGTCAAATGGAAATCAAAAGGACTTTCTCTCTCTCAGAGTTCCCCTAGCTTTATTTGTAGAGGTTATCCAATAATTTCTTTAATTACATCGCATACTTCTGAGTCCATTCTCGAGCTATTCTGTTGTACCTGTACACACACAAAGAGAACTTGGCTTAACATAGGTAAGGAGTCAATAAGCAACATATTTCATTCAGTATCCAAACTAGTAATTTTAAGGCAATAACTAAAAATGTTCAAACAAAATCACTTTCCACTTGGGAGGCAGAGGCAGGCGGATTTCTGAGTTCGAGAGTTCAAGGCCAGCCTGGTCTACAGAGTGAGTTCCAGGTCAGGGCTACACAGAGAAACCCTGTCTCAAAAAACCAAACCAAAAACAAACAAACAAGCAAACAAACAAAAACAAAACAAAACAAAAAAACCAAAACCAAAAAACAAAATCACTTTCCATCCTCTAATTTCTTTCACATATTACCCCCCTACTACCTGCCTTTACTTGAAAGCCATGGCTGACCATGAACTATCTAAAACTAGGATGGCCTCAAAACTTGTGGCAACCCTCCTGGGTTGTTGCTATTACAGGGATGTGCCAACACCTAGCTTTACCAATTATAAATAAGCCTATCCTCAGGATACAATGAGACACTGTTGTAAAATCCAAAACAATTTCCTATAAATATAGTATCTAAAGGACTCAGATACAAGTTTAGTATCTGCTAGTATGTACGTCATCCTATGTTTTCTTTTTTTTTTTTTTTTGGGGGGGGGGGGGGTGGTGGGGTTTTTCAAGACAGGGTTTCTCTGTGTAGTTCTGGCTGTCCTGGAACTCACTCTGTAGATCAGGCTGGCCTCAAACTCAGAAATCCGCCTGCCTCTGCCTCCCAAGTGCTGGGATTAAGGGCATGCGCCACCACCGCCCAGCTTTGTTTTCTGGTTTTTAACACAGGGTTTCTCTGTGTATCAATCCTGGCTATCCTGGAACTCGATTTATAGACAGGCTGGCCTAGAACTCACTGAGATCTACCTGCCTCTGTCTCCTGAATTCTGGGATTAAAGGGGTGTGCCACTACCACCCCTGGCCATCTTATGTTTCGATTGACTTTCATTTTTTTAAATGTATTTTAGATAGTTTCAATATGTAGCCAAAGCTAACCTTAAACCCACAGAGTCTTCCCAACTTTGGAGGGTTATAGGCATGTGCTAACACACCTGATTATGTAAGAATTTTGTGACTATGTAATTTAATATTATATAGTTCTTAAAATCATATAACAGTGATTTAGAGCTGGAGAGATGGCTCAGCGGTTAAGTGCTCTAACTGCTCTTCCAGAGGTCCTGAGTTCAATTCCCAGCAGCCACATGGTGGCTCACAACCATTTGCAATGGGATCCGATGCCCTCTTCTGGTGTGTCTGAAGACAGTGACAATGTACTCATATACATAAAATAAATATTAAAACAAAACAGTGATTTAAACAGCATAATGAGCTAAGTGGGGAGACTGAAGTATGAGATTCCAGAAATTGTATCAAAACACAAAAAAGAATGAGACCAGCCTGTATTACACAAAGAGTCTTGTCTCACAAAAATACAGCAGGGGAGCTAGAGACAGCTCAGCAGGTAAGAGACTTGCTGCTGTCAAGGAGGACCTCATTCACCTAGCACCTACGTGACAGGCAGGTCACAAATACCTGCAACTCCAGTTCTAGAGATCCAACTCCCTCTCATGGACTTTGTGGGTACCAGTCACCCACATGGTACATATACATATACATCAACTCTCACCTAGTCATTCACATAAAGTAAATAAAAAAAACTACAAGGAGTTGAATATGGTGGTGCACTTCTTTAGTCCTAGCACTTTGAAGGCACAGGCAAGTAGGTATCTGTGAACTGAAGGTGAGTTTGGTATACACATCCAGCTGTAGCAAGCCTACATGGTGAGATACTGTCTCCAAAAACAAAAAACAAACAAAACCCTACAAAGAAATAAAATGACACAATATCTCCTTTATATTAATAAAATAATTCATTCTGGTAGGGTTTAATTTGTAAAACATTCCAGTAACCAAATAAACAGAGAAAACTTGTGTAAGTCTAGGAGAATACACTTGTAATCACAGCATTTAAGGGGTAAAGACAGGAGGTTCAAGATCACCCAAAGTTACACAGTGAATTAGGAGGCCAGCCTCAGCTACATGAGACCATCTCAAAACAAAAACAAACCAAAACAAGAAAAAGAACAAATACCAGGAGTGTGGGCTGGAGATGGCTCACAGCTCTTTCACTGGCTGCTCTCCCAGAATTCCCAGCACCTACATAGCAGCCCACAACTATCTGTAGCTCCTATTCCAGGGGATCTGACACCCCCATATAGACATACTTACAGGCAAAGGATTAATGTACATAATAGAAAAATAAATAAATTAAAAAAAAAAAAAAGGAGCAGGAATGTACCATCAGGCAGGGTTTCTCTGTGTAGCCCTGGCTGTTCTGGAACTCCTTTTGTAGACCATCCTCAAAATCAAGAGATCTGCCTGCCTGTGCCTCCAGGCAATAAATTTTATTTTTATAAATATAAACATTAGTACTATGATGACTTAGGATATCTTCCTGAAAAGCATTCATAGCCACAGTTCTAGATATTAGACAAAATGGTTTCTAATCAAAATAGTCATGTATAACGCACTAAGAAAATAATGCAGCTAAGGTTTGGGAACACATACCTTTAACCATAATACTTGGGAGGCAGAGGCAGGTACATTTATGTGAGTTCTAGGCCAGGCAAGGCTTTTTTTGTGAAACCCTGCCTCAATACATTTAATAATTAAGTAAAGCTTCAGGATCTGGAGAGATAAGAGACAGACGGCTAGCAGTTAAGAGAACCAGCTGCTCTTCTAGAGGACCTTGGTTCAAATTCCAGCACTAACATGGTGTTCATCTAAAGCCAACTCTAGGGAATCTGTGTCCTCTGCACAAACATGCAGGCAAAACACAAAACACACAATATTAAAGACATTTTAATTCAGCCAGAAACACATGATTATTAATGGTATGCGGACACAAACAAAACAAAACTAAGCTAAGAATTAGTGCCAGTATTCTCTTTCTATTGCTGGTGTAGCTTCATTAAACACTAACAGCAACAACAAAACTTAACTTTTCTATCATTTTTGATTTTGAGTCTTTTGAAACAGTTATCATGCTGGGCGGTGGTAGCGCACGCCTTTAATCCCAGCACTTGGGAGGCAGAGGCAGGCAGATTTCTGAGTTCGAGGCCAGCCTGGTCTACAAAGTGAGTTCCAGGACAGCCAGAGCTACACAGAGAAATCCCGTCTCGGAAAAAAAAAAAAAAAAGGAAACAGTTATCATTCTGTTGTTCAAGGTGACTTCAAATTCATAATCCTCCAGCTTCAATACTCTGCATACACACACACACACACACACACACACACACACACACACACACACACACACACGAATGACTTTCTTTTCCTTTTTTCTTTCCCATTGAGACAGGGTTTTTCTATATAGCCTTGTCTTTCCTGGACCTTACTTTGTATAACAGGTTGGTCTTGAACTCATAGAGATCTGCCTGCCTCTGCCTCCCAAACACTGGAATTAAAGATAAAGATGTACACAACAGCCCAGCTTGTATCTATGACTTTATAATACAACAGATTTTAAGTAATTGTAACATTTTATTTTTTAATTAATTGAGATATAGGGTCTGAATCTGTCCCTGCTTCACAAGAGCTGGGATCAAAGGTATGGGCTTCCACACTCAGCTAGTCTTTTATGTTTTGAATTCAAAAGCTTGCTATGTGTAGTGGGAAAGGTATGGTGACATCTGCCTGTTTTTGGGGGTGGGAGGTATTCAAGACAGGGTTCCTCCACATAGCTCTGGCTGGCATTGAACTCAGAAATCTGCCTTCTCCTCTCTCCTGAGTGCTGAAATTAAAGGCCTGTGCCATCACCAGCATGTGCCTTTAATCCTAGCACTGAGAGGCAGAGGCAGGAGGATCTTTTGAGTTTCAGGCCAGCCTGGGCTACACAAGAAATGCTGTCTCAAAACAGCAGGGCTGGAGAGATGGTTCAGTGGTCATAGAGCTCTGACTATTGTTCCGGAGGTCAATTCCCAATAACCACATGGTGGCTCACAACCATCTCTAATAGGATCCAATGCCCTCTTCTGCCATCTGAAAACAGCTACAGTGTACTCATATACAATAAATAAATCTTAAAAAAAAAAAGCACTTCCCCCATATCCTATCTTAATCTCACTAAGTAAGACACAGAAGCAAAAATGGGTAGAACTCTTTGTTACTTTTGATACCCTGATCATTTTTTAATAAGTCACACAGTGTACAGTCCTAAAATAACTAGTTCTACATCAAAATTTGTTTTTAAAAGATTTGGCGCTGGGCAGTGGTGACGCACGCCTTTAATCCCAGAACTTGGGAGGCAGAGGCAGGCAGATTTCTGAGTTCGAGGCCAGCCTGGTCTACAGACTGAGTTCCAGGACAGCCAGGGCTACACAAAGAAACTGTCTTGAAAAACCAAAACCAAAACCAAAAAAAAAAAAAAAAAAAAAAAAAAAGATTTGGCACCTTTATGCCAAATGGTAGTAAAGTCAGTTATCTTTCCCATTAATTTACCAAACTATATGTAAAATAAATGGGAACCGGATACACAATGATTCATAAGTCTTAAACCAAACAAGACACAAGGGTATTTTTATAAAGTACTGTAGGAAAGTTTTTTTAGTAGAAGTTACATCAGACAATTATATATTAGTATCATCTGTTTATAATATTTGGTATAGAAACCTGTTCCATGTACCTCTTCTTAGAGGTTTATCTTAAACATTTGGTGTATATTCAACACTATAAGTAAGAAGTTGTAAGGCAGCTCTATTCCATGCCTGACAGTTTTCCATCTGGAGGTGATACTTACTTTTCTCTATCTGTTTTGTAGATCCGAGCAATCTCAGGCACTAAAGGATCATCTGGATTGGGATCACACAACAGAGAACAGATGGACAAAAGTACTGGGATATTTAAAAAAAAAAAAAAAAGTGTAGGTTAGTAGAAGACCAAAGCAAAAGGTTTAAACATCAGACACTCGGCATGGTCTTTAATCGAAGCACTCAGGAGGCAGAGGCAGGTGAAAAGGTGGATCTCTGTGAATTCAAGGCCAGCCACAGTAGCACAGTAAGACCCTGTTTCCAAGGAAGAAAAAAACCAAACCACCATCAAAAACCCAACCTGAGATGCCAACAATGTTAAGAATATAGACTTGTGAATGCATGTAGCTTAGTGGTGGAGAGTTTGCATAATGTCCATTAGGTTCCGCTCTGAGTTCAGTTATTAGCAGAACAAAAACAGCTCTTCTAAATCCAAGATTGAGAATACTTGTCAGTACTAGTGAAACTCAATTTTTAGAAGCTTACATTCAGAAAAAAATCAACTGTCAAATTTCCAAAAACAGGCAAGAGTGGTTGTCTGACACAGTAAGTTACACAGAAACTTCAAGGATAATCTAGAATCTAGGAGATTGTCTCAAAAATGAAACAAAATTTAACCAGGTACAGAAGCTCACACTTGTAATCCCAGCACTGTAGAAGCTAAGGCCAGCCTTAACTACAAAATAAGGTCGTGTCTTAAAACAAATGCAAAACGAACACAAACAAAAAAACCCGACCATCAACAAAAATAAACAGGACTTAAATGAAATGGCTAAGCAAGTTAAACAGCGGCTGGAACAGCCAGCCAAGCTGAGTTTGATTTCTGGAACCCATATAAGGCAGGAGATAACATACAGGCACAATAATAAACAAATAAACTGAAACAATCACATCATTCACTTTCTTGGTGGAAGCTAGTTTACTTACACTTTAAGGCAGGACCTTACTCTTGTACCATTCTAGCTTCAAACCTGCTTGCTATACAACGAAGTGTAACTTTGAACTGCTAGTCATCATTCTTCTCCCACTTTCCAAGTATTAGGATTACAGTGTATACACCACCACAGCAGCTTCCTACCTGCTCTTGAGTATCAATCAAAAACCTGGCATCTTACTACTATGGATCAATTCTTCAAAATTCAACTCTTTTCCATTGAATAAAACAAATACTATTACAAACTAAGGGAGACTGGTCCTTTTAAAAGGGAACAGAAGTTACATTAAAAAAAAGAAAAGCAGCCAGGACTGGAAAGTTAAATTAAGCAGTTAAATATACTGGCTGCTCAGAAGATCCCCGGTTAAGTTCCAGTACTCACATGCTAGCTCATTCTATCTTCTGGCCTCTGGGGGCACCAGATACACACATGGTGCAAAGACATACATGCAAACACTCACATACAAAATAATTAATTTGATAAAAAGATAATCTTAAAGAGAGAAACCAACAGAGAACAGTAACATTAGCAGTTACTTTTTCCCTTCTGAGACAGGGTCTCACTATATAGGCCTGGCACTCAAGAGACCTGCTTGCCTCTGCCTCCCCAGTGCTGGTATTAAAGGTGTGCACCTCCACACCCCACACAAAAATCAGTTATTTCATCTTGATATCAAACAACTATTCTATTACCTTTTGAAATAGTTAGTGCTGGAGACCACTGTGACCGTAGAATATCAAGACAAATGCTGCCATTACTGTTAATATTTGGATGATAAATTCTCGTTGTAAATGCAACCTAAAGAAAAAGAAATCTTGGTGATTGGTTTACCAATACCATACAGAGCATCTTAAGAGCAATGATCACACACCAATTACCTTAGGCGGTTTGAAGGGGTAATCTGTTGGGAAATGAATTGTCAAGAAAAATACTCCACCCTGATAGGGGCTGTCATTCTGTTGATGATAAGAAAGCCAAGATTAAAAATGAATAAACTACATAAAACAACTATTAAAGAATTAAAATGAATACTTACTGGCCCCATTATTGTAGCCTGCCAATGAAACACTGAAAAGAAAAAAGAAAAAAAAAAGTCACCATGTTAATTAACAATATTCACATTACACCTACAAAGTACCTAATCAATGTTTATTTATAAATAGGATAAAGACTAGTTTCTACGGGCAGGATGAAGACTAAACCAATTGAGTCCAAACCATTAAAAAAGGAAGGGAGGGAGGGAGGAAGCAGACAGAGAGAGAGACAGACAAGTGAGCAGAGTGTGGCAGTGCCTACCTTCAATCCCAGCACTCAGGAGGGAAGCAGAGGCAGGTAGATCTCTCAACTGAAGGCCAGCCAGAGTTCTAGTTACAGAGAAAGCCAGTCTCAAGCCCCCAAACAACCACCAACACCCAAAAAAAAAACCCCATCAACAACAAAAAGACCAAAAAATACAAAACAAAACAAAACAAAACAAAAAAGACAGTTGGTCTTAATACATTTGGAGGGGCTAGAAAGATAGCTTGGCAGTTAAGCATGCACATTCTTCTTGCAGACCAGAGTTCATTTCTAAGCACCTGAATCAGGTAGCTCGTAACAACCTGTAATTCTAGCTCCAGAGAATCTGATGCCCTCTACTGGTTTTCAAACATTCAAACTCATGTGCTCACGCATGTTATACACATCACTACCACCAAAACTAAAGATCCAAGACATTTTTCTTAAGGCCAACAAGGTGGCTTGATAAGAAAAGCTTTGCTATCAAGACTGACATGTTTGATTTCCAGAATTCACACAGGAGAAAACCAGCTCCCAAGCTGTTCTCTGCCCTCCAAACATGTTTCATAGCTTGTACACATGTGCACACGCACACACACAAAGTAAATATAAAGTATTTGGAACTAAGGATGGTAGTACAGCATGCCTACAACAACAATTTTGACAAAGCTGAGGCATAATGCTAAATTTAAATTTATCTTTGGCTAATAAGTAAAGGGTGTGAGGCCAACCTGGTCTACATAATGAGTTTCAGGTGACCCATGCTACACAGTGATTCTGTCACAAAACCAGCCTACTAAGAAACAAAAACTTGTCCCAAAGTCATGCCTGGGAGATAAATTTGTTGACAAACCCTATAAGAAGGCCCTAAGTACTATTAAAAATTATTTCCTTGCCTCCAAGTCAGTCTGTCTGTCTGTCTGTCTGTCTGTCCGTCCGTCCGTCCGTCCGTCCGTCCGTCCGTCCTTCCTTCCTTCCTTCCTTTATGAGGCAGGGTTTCTCTATGTCCTGGAACTCACTCTGTAGACTATCCTTAAACTCACAGAGATCTGCACTAGACAGGTGTTTTAGTAGTTACAAGCACTGGCTGTTCTTTCTGAGGTCCCAAGTCCAATTCTCAGCAATTACGTGGCATTTCACAACCATGTATGATGGAATCTGATGTTTTCTTCTGATCTGTAGGCATTCATGCAGATGGAGTCTTCATATACATTAAATAAATTAAACACACACATCAAACAACCTCCTCCCACCCCCACCCACCCCCTCCCCCCCCAAAAAAAACCTCACAGAGATCTGCCTCTGGAGTGCTGGGATAAAAGATGTTTACCACCACTGCCAGCATACCTCCAAGATTTAATCATTCCTTAATATAATTTCGTAAAATATACTTAAGAATAATGCTGACATGGCAGAAAGGGTCCACATACTCAAATTAAGAATAATTTATTCTTGAGTATTTGTGTCCATATGCGCGCACGCGCGCGCACACACACACACAGTAAGTTGATGTTGGGTATCATGGTGGTTTGAATAGGAATGCTCCCCCCCTTCTCATCTCATGTGTTTGAAGGCTTGGCCCAAAGGGAGTGGCATCTTTGAGGTTATACTGTGTTTAAGCTATGCTCATTGAAATACACAGGATTTTTCTGCTCCCTTCGGATCAAGTTGTAGAATTCTCAGCTCTTGCTCTAGTACCATGTCTCCCTGCAGGCTGCCATGCTTCCCCCTATGATGATAATGGACTAAACCTTTGAAACTACAACCAATTAAATGTTTTCTTTCTTTCTTTTTGCTTTTGAGACAAGGTTTCTCTGTGTAGCCCTGGCTGTCCTGGAACTCACTCTGTAGACCAGAAATGTTTTCTTTATTATTCTCTACTTTGCTTTCACTACAGACAGGGTTTCTAACTGAACTTGAAGCTGGCCTTTTAGCTACAATGAATGGCTGGCCACTGAGCCCCAATCCACTTATTTCCATATTTTCCAGCACTGGTTTCATGTACACTGCCATACACCTACCTTTTTCTATTGATGTTGGCATATTAACCCATGTTAACACTTTACCCACTGGGCCATCTTCTTCTCAGCTGAGAGAAGTTGATGTCTTTTTGTTTTCTCTTTTGTTTATAGTGCAGAACAGTGAAAGTCTTGAATGAGTCAACTTCTGAGTCAATGTGTCTTGTTAACATAGGTAAAATCATGTCCATGAGTCCATAGCCTCAACCATATGGGAAAATGGCAAAGCCTTCCCCTCCAGCATGAGGCTCAGAGGAATGGCAGAGACTTTCTGCTCAGTGTGCAAGAGATTATAGTGTGAACAGAAAATACCCACCATAACTTTCTCCCCTGGATGTTTACAGCTTGAAGACTACTCTCCTATAGCAACTGCTCCTACAGAAATTAGCTAAACTTGCCTTCTTGTTTGTCTATATGTTAATAATTTGGCCTCTTTCTTCAGCTATATGCAATAACCCCATTTTCCTGTTTAACTCTATACAGTGAACACACTGAGCTTCTTGGGTGCTATGGTTTCTCTACCAGAAAGCCCAAGCCATTCAATCTCGACTTTCCTTTCTGTGTCCATGTTTGTATTTTCTTTATTCAGCACCCCAGACAAGTTCAATCCCTGGAGCCCTGCAAAGATGTGGCAATGGTATTTTGTCTCAATGTATGTGTGTGCAACCCACGTGTGCAGTGCCTAAGAGGACAGGAGGCAAGACAAGATCCCCTGGAACTGGAGTTTCGCATAGTTGTGAGCTAACAAAAGGGAATGAATTTCAGAAAGAACAGTCAGTGCTCTTAACTGCTAAACCATTTCTCCAGCCCCAAGATATGTAAAGTTTTTAGACAGGGTCTCATTTATGGCAGACTGGCTCAAAAATGGTTGTGTAGCAAAGGACAGATGACATTTCATTTCAGCTGATGGCAGTGTGACATTATATATTTATATAGTACTGATTGAGGTTCTAACTTAATGCTTTAACTTTATGCTTGTGCATAAAATAAGGACTTTACTAACTGAGCTACATTTCCAGCTCCAAAGATTGATTTTAACAATAAAGAGAAAACAAACAACCAAAGGCAAGACGCTGTGGGATTTACATTTAATCTTAGTACTTATGAGGCAGAGGTGAGATAATCTCCTTGACTTTGAGGCCAGCCTGATCTACACAGTGAGGCTGCAAAGTGAAACTCTGTCTCCAAATAAAATAATAAATATAATAAAAATAAATATAATCTTGTGTAGGTTTTTAGAGTTTCCAGCACATTCTTCAATACAGAGCTGAGAGGACATGAAGCATTTGCCTAGCATAAATGACTCTGGGCTGAATCCTCAACCCTACTTTAAAATACAAACACACAAAACACAAGTTTGATTATAAACTATAGAGATAATTTCAAAGTAGTCAATAGGGTAACTTCCTATAAAAGTGGAAAATAATACTTGTCCCATTTCTAAGGTGGGCTTACTCAATACAGAGAACAAGAGAGTTTGTAAGGAAAACGTAGCCATTAATATCTACACTAGAATCTGAGACCCTGCCAATGTGATTTTATCTAGACCACCCAACCCAGCTAACTCCTGTCATACTAGAGAAAGCGTGAAGACTAAGCAGCTACATCAAAATTCATTGGGATGTCTAAACCCTAAAGGTCCTCAGACTTCCTCAATATGTAACTGTCTATAGTTTGTTTCTTGTATTAGGCCCCAAAATCACCAATAGCAACTCACTTATCAGAAAAACATATTTAGAGTCACCGAACACATTTTAGAAGGCATCAAACAAAAACAGTAGTTAGATACCACAAGGTAAGTAGAAATGCCTCTAGGTATGAGGTAAAGTTCAGCAGTCTCTTCCAACCTTGTCAAGGGATATGTTGTTAACCTTCTCTACTCTACTACAACACATGAATTAAGTATTTATATTGTTTTGTGTGTGATTTCATGTCAGAATAAACTGTGGTAAGTTGGTTCGGTCCCAGGGACTGAGCTCAAGTAGTCAGGGTTGGCAGCACCTCACCTGTAGAGCCATTTTGCTGGCCCAGGAATTAAACTGTTTTTAACTTTGCTTCAATAAATGAAAACAAAACTTACCCGTTTCTCAAATGTTTTCAAATTCCTGGCATGTTTTGTTGAAGTTTTTATCCTTTGAATGTATTTTCCTTGTAATTAAGTTCTTCATACTTTTGAACAATCAATTATTCAACTGATTAAATAAAACCAGTTAAATCGTTCTGAGCTATATACTTGTCCTGGTCCTACTATCTTCACCCACGTCCCATAAAAGACTCTTAAAAGTCCTGGTTAAAGAAATAAGAGTCAGGTGGGCATTGTAGTATATGCCTTTGTTCTCAACACTACAGAGGAAGAGGTAGAGAGAGCTCTGTGAGTTGGAGTCCAACCTGATCTACACACAGTTGAGACCCTGCCTCAAACCAAAAACCTAAATAAATAAACACATAAACAAACAAACAAACAAATTTGAACAAACAAAACCCCAATACCAATAAGGCTAGAGCCTCTACTAGGTAGTAATGACCAAATTGCCAACTAGATCTCTTTTAAGTCTTGCCCTTCAACTTAATTCTTTTATGTAATTTAAATCTGTATATTGTACTCCATGTAATTTTCTAAAACTCAGATAAAATGACACTTAAATAACAATTTCAAAATATTGATGTTTCAAGTATAAAATTTTCTAGTAGTTAAGTACTAATTCTTTGTTCCTAGTCTCCTGACAGCAATCCTTCCTTATTCTTGCTAAAAATCTTTTTTTTTTTTTTTTTTTTTTTGTGGTTTTTTCGAGACAGGGTTTCTCTGTGTAGTCCTGGCTGTCCTGGAACTCACTCTGTCACCACCGCCCAGCCTTGCTAAAAATCTTAAGAAGATTTTAAGAAGAAATTAAAAGGCTGATGCTATGGCTTAATGGTAGAGCACTGGTTTGGCAGATGTGAGGCTACAGACTCAATTTCTACTATTGCACATACAGAAAGGAAGGGAGAAAAGGAAGTAAAGGAAGGAAGAAGGGGAAAGAAAACAGTTCTGATGGTTCACACACCTGTAATTTCAGCAGGAGGGAGAGGCTGAAGCAGAAAGATTACTCAAGATTTCAGGCCCAACCTGGGCTACAGAGTAAGGGACATTGTCTAAAAAGACAATGTATTGTACCTGAGAAGGATTATACTTTTGAGAACTTAAAATTATGAAATGTGGGGATGGAGAGACGGCTCAGCAGTCAAGAACACTGACTGCTCTTCTAGAGGTCCTGAGTTCAATTCCCAATAATCACATGGTGGCTCACAACCCTCTGTAATGGGATCTGATGCCCTCTTCTGGTATACAGTAGGACTCATATAAATAAAATAAATTTAAAAAATTGAAATGTGGGTATAGTGTATATGTGTCAAAGTGTATGGAAGAATGGTGGTCAGAGTACAACTTTCAGAGTCAGTTCACACCTACAACCACAGGTTTAGAGATCAAGCTAGTAAGTGCTTTCTTTTACCCACTAAGCATCTTATTGGTCCTACCAACAGCAGTAAGAATACCTACTGGAATCATTAACAGGTTTTCCTTTGGAGCCTTATTATACTCTTCATTCTCTTTAGGTGGCTATATGAATGAAAAATAACAGTGATGTAGTATCTAACCCTGATTCAAATGACAAAAGCTTTTTTAACAGTTTGAGAAATTCCTAGAGGTTTCAAGTAGAAGGAACTCTAGAAATAGTATTGATCAAAATAAAATATCACATTTCACAAAAAATAGTTAAGGAGCTCTTGAGGAGTTGTTTGAAATGGGCCTCACCCTGCTGTGTGGTGCTGGCTGAGTGTTGGGCCCTGGCTTCAGGCCTGCTAGACAGGCACTCCCTCCATCTATCACCGAGCTCTACACTCAGCCCTGAAAACAACTTGGACAGTAAAAATAACTACTACAACTTTGATTTGATGTTGGCAAACCAAATTACAGATGATGCCTTAAAGTTAAAATGGATAGTAAGAATATTTGTTAGTTTGAAACTATTTGAAATTAAATCTCCAGCGATGTATGTCTGAACATACAGATCCCAAAAGGATCATTTCACCAAGTTCAAACCAAAATCAAGTAGATTAAATATCTTCAGCTTACTTCAAGGGGAGGTACTCCTCTTTCCTCCTTATCAGTTCATTGCAGAAAAAGGGGAAAAAATAGAAGAACATTATATTTTGAATAACAAAGTAAAAGCACTGTATGTAGTGACACATATCTTTGGTAACACTGGGAAGACAGTGAGACAAGAGATCTCTGCAAGTTCAAGGATTATACAAAGGTCTAGACAGTGAGTGATGGGACCATCTAGGGCTATATAGAGACCACCTCCCCACTCCCGATTAAAGGTTTCTCTCTTCTTCCTCCTGACCTCCTCTCTGTGTATGTATGTTCCACTGCACAGGTCAGAGGACAGTATCAGATAATTCTCATTGTATAGCTTTCTGTTTTGAAGCAGCCTCTCTCCTTAAGTCTGTAGCTTATGTTTTTCAGCTAGAATGACAAGCCAGTAACCCCAGCTATCTTGTCTTAGCATTCCACAATGATGGGGTCCATGAGTGACCACATCTGACTTGTCACATGGGTGCTGGAATTCAAACTCAGGCCCGCATAGTCAATGTTGCTAGTGAGCCATGTCCCCAGTCCCAACCTTTTTCATTTTGTTGCTCTCTTTACTAATTTAGCCTAGGCTGTTTGAGATCCTTTTAACTTCTCAAGAGCTAGGATTATAAATTTGTGCTGCCACATCCAGCTTCTATCATTTTCTTCTCTTTCAAATCTCAACTTTAATGCCAGCACTTGATGGAAAAAGATAGGCAGATCTCTGAGTTCTGAGTTCTTAGAGCTTAGTCTGCTCTACAGGACAAGCAGGGCTGTTACATGAAGAAACCTTGTCTTGAAAAAACAAAAGCCACCCCCCTCCCCGTAGCCTCTGCCTCTCAATTATTGGGATTATAGGAGGACATACCACGATAGCTGGCTTTTTTCTTTTTTTAACTTTAAAAAAAAACAATTTTTAGTTTATATGTATGTGCGGATGCTTAGGGAGGCCAGGAGAGGGTGCTGGAACCTTTGGAACTGGAGTTACAGGAGTTAAGTTTTGAGCTATTCCTGGGTGCTTGGATCTGAACTCATCATATCTTCTCAAAAAGAAGCAAGCATCCTTGACTGCAGAGCCATCCTCCAGCCTTTTTTGACATTTTTTTAAAAAAAGAACTCTAGTGACATCTCATGATAGCTCTGTCTCTTGAGAGTCTCTCTATAGAACAGACTCATCGTGGACTCATAACTCTCCTGTCTAAACCCACTAAGATTCTGGAATCAAAGACATATGTCACTATATTTGGTATATATTGTTTTTTTTTCCTCAGTATTATCATTTGTAGTAAATTAAGTTTTGTTTTGATTTTTTTTTAAATCAAGTCCAAGTAACCTACATTTAAAAAATATTTGGCAGTGGTCTCCACCACCTTTAATCCCAGTGCTTGGGAGGCAAGAGACAGGTCATCAGTTTGAGGCTCGCCTGGTCTACAGACTGAGTTTTCAAGATAGCCAGAACTACACTGAGAAACCCTGTCTTGAAAAACTAAACAATAGATAAGATAGTTTGTCCTTAACTTTGCAGGACAGCAATTTCTGCTATAAGAAAAAATGTAGTAACACAAACTGCAATAGCAGTAAAGCAAAAATTAATGTTTTGGCATAGTTAAAACTTCCCACCAAGGCCAGGCATGGTGGCCTTAAGTCCCAGCACTCAGAAGGCAGAGGCAGGGGGATCTCTGTGAATTTGAAGCCAACCTGGTCTACAAATCAAGTCCAGAACAGCCAAGTCTTTGTTACATAAAAAACCCTGTCTCAAAAAGAAAAGAAAAAAAAAAAAGAAAAAGAAAAAAGAAAGGAAAAAACCCAAACAAAACACACACACACACACACACACACACACACACACACACACAAAAAAAAAAAAAAAAAAAAACAGAACCTCTCACCAGGTCTGGTTGCACACACCTTTCATCTTAGCACTCAGATGCTAAAACAAACAGATCTCTGCTAACTCAGGGCAGGCTGGTCTACACACAGAGTTCAGAGTAGCTAGAAAGACACAATGAGAGAAGAAAGTGGCAGCAGGGGAGTGTGTCCCAAAATTGGAAAATAATAATAATTCCTAAATCATCCGGGCTTAATAGCTCCCACTTCAATCCTAGCATTGGGGAAATTGGGACAGAAGGACTACATAAACTAGATGAGACTTTTTTGTTAATACTAACTTTAATATTACAGTATTAATCTAGTATTAGAATGTTGGTAGGGTCAGTGAGTAAAGGCATCTGCTGAAACCTGACAACCTAAGTTAAATCCCTGGGACTCAAATGTTAGAAGGAGGGACCCCCCCCAAGACACAATAAACATACAAACAAATATAAATTTTAAGCTAGCCTAGCTAGGGATGCTTCTCAGTAATAAGAGTGATTGCTTATAGCATACACAAGGCCCTGGGTTCAACTCTCAGTACAGTGAATACAAATAATTATACCTGCTTTCATACATATGAGCCAGTAGAATATAGTCAAATACAAGCACACATATACCATGTCATCCTTTAAGAACAAAATAGCCAGGTATAGTACCAGGTCTTTTATGTTAGGAAAACAGCCAAAAGAAAGGATAGGTAGAAAGAGACGCCGGGCAGTGGTGGCGCATGCCTTTAATCCCAGCACTTGGGAGGCAGAGGCAGGCGGATTTCTGAGTTCGAGGCCAGTCTGGTCTACAGACTGAGTTCCAGGACAGCCAGGAGTACATAGAGAAACCCTGTCTCAAAAAAACCAAACCAAACAAACAAACAAAACAAAACAAAACAAAAACTCCCCCCAAACAACAACGAGACCAGAGCAACCACAAAAATAATGCTGGCAGAAGAATCTCAAAGTCTAAGATGATTGGGTGAACGTAAAACAGGTTCTGTCACAGGAAATTAAGCATTAAGTCTCCCCTTTCCCAACAGCAAATACCTCTTAACAGATCATAACTTTGTCAAACTTGACCAATAGCGTATATATACACTTAAAATAATAACAAAAATAAACAAATATCCTCAAGAAATACAAGTTCTCTTGCAAAAGTATTGCTATGCTGGCTTTACTCCTAACTTAAGATACTTACTATCATCTCCAACAGGGCCTGCTGAACACTGTGCTGGTGGATCTCGAGCCAGGTCATTCAATTCCTTAAGAAAAAAAACAAAAAAGAAATTAACTTTACAGAGTTACTAAACCTACCTTGTTAACAGTATTCTCTATGCCTTACTAGGGAAGCTTTTAGGATTATTCTCCAGTCAGAGGAGCACATAGTGAATCTTGGAGGTATTGAATATTTTGGGGGTGAGGTAGGGGAACTTGAACAATGACAAGGTCTCACTATATAGACCTGACTGGCCTTGAGAGATACACCTGACTCTGCCTCACCAGTGCTTGGATTAAAAGTATGTACCATCACACTCTGCAAGGCTAGTTTTATGTTTTTTTTCTTCCTTTCTTTAAAAGGTATTTATTGTCTCTTAAAAGTGTTTTTGCCTGCATGTATGTACACATGTACATCAGAAGATATCATATATTAGATCCCTTAGATTGGATTGTTTGGATGGCTGTGAGCCACCACGTGGATGCTAGAACAGAATTCTAGTCCTCTGGAAGAGCAACAAGTGCTCTTAATGGCTCAGCCATTTCTTTAGCTCAGAGAGCTAATTTTAAATACAAGCTAATTGTGCTGCCTACCTACTCCTGCTTCATTCTCCTCAAGTAGTCATGTCTAATACTCTTGTTCAGTCTGACTCCTGGTCTTAAGTCTCATATACTTCTCTTACACAAACGGTTGTGAAGTTTTTCTTTTTATTTTTTAATTTCACGACGAACTTTATGGCAAACCTCTTGCTTCAGCCTCTGAATGCTACCCCTTAACTTATTTTAAAAGTAGAAAAAATAAAGCTATTATTTTTCTTTTATCCTTTCTTTCTCCCTCCCTTTAGCTTTTTGAAAGTCTCACTCTGTAGCCCAGGCCTGGCTTCAAATTTGTGATCTACCTGACTGAGAATAAAGAGTACTGGAATTACATGTGTGCACCATGAGGCCCAGCTCCCCACTCCCATTGACATAGCTCGGGTTGGTCCATACCACTCACACCACCATGCCTGGCTCTCAATTACTTGAGAGGAGTCCAGGGGAAGACTCAATGCAAATTTTGTTTTGTTTCATTCTGTGTAGTCTTACTGTGTAGTCTTATCTGGCCTAGAATTTACTCTATAGACCAGGCTGGCCTTGAAATCACAGAGGCACTTAACTCTGCCTCCTCTCTCTGCTGGGATTAAAGTATGCCATCATGCTCATCCCAATGCCAATTTTATACCATAAAACTGTTAAGAAATTAGAACAAGCCCTTAAAATCATAAAAAAGATTCTGAAACTATACTAGACCATCTGATAAAAAGCTGATATGTTTTCAGCTGTGTCTTACCACTAGTGAACTAAACAGAAAACCTTAAAAAGAATATGGTATACTCTAGTCAGTTACAAATATATAATCTCAGCTACTGGATATCAGAACAGAAGGGCAATATCCAGGGTGCCTGAACTGCTAGAAAGTTCAGGGCTGGTCTGAGTAATTTAGTCAAAGTTAAGGAAACAAACAAAGAGCTAGAGACAGAGGTCAATCAGAGTAACTGAGTATCATGTTAGTTCTGATTCAGTCCCCAGAATTTCCAAAAAGAAGATATATTGTAAAGGCTGACTGAAGCACTCAGAGATTGATTTACCTACAGTACTGCTCCACAACCAGAGACCAGCTCTTCAGTTATTTTAACACAAACCTGAAGTCTGGTAATGAATAACGATACTTGAAAAACTGGACAAAGGAAGTCACTCTATTTTCTTTCTCCTCAGCTTGATTTTCCTGTTTTCTTTTACAGTGATGCAGAATAACTCACAGCCTGGCTCATGATAGGCAACTGTGGTACAACTGTAGCTACAGCCTTTGGCTTAGTTTTAGAGATCAAGAGACTGTTAGGAAGGGCTAGTTTTAGGACATACTTCAAAAGTACATCAGTAGAAATAATAAATTCTAACATTAAAGAGTTGTTTTTATTTTATGTGAATGTTGTCTGCATATATGTATGTGTACCATGTGTGTATAAATGCCTGCAGAGATTAGAGAGTGTCAGGAGCCCCTGTAACTGACATTATAGACAATTATAGACTACTACATAGATGTTAGGATTAGAAGCTTGCTTTGAAAGAGTAGTCCACGCTCTTACCCCCTGAGCCATCTCTCCAGCTCTAAATCTAACTACTTTTACAAAACAATAAAGCATATTTAGACTGGAGCAAGGTCTCACATGTAGCCTAGTCTAGCCTCAATCTTATGTAAGCAAGGCTGACACTGAAATCTTCTTGATCTTTCTGCCAAGTGATACAGGCATATGCCACCTTATATCCTTATATTTTGGCTTTTCTCTTCAAAATACTTAAGTAATTTTCAATGTTTTATTTTTCCTATCACTGCCTACTTTCATACTCTGTACATAAACCACTACAGAGCCCTTTACCTGATAGACAGCGATTATTTACTCTGTTATTGTGATGATTTAGTAAAAACCATGTATGTGTTAATTATATATAAAAAATATGATATAGTGTTCTATGTATATATTGCTCATATATACACACATATAAATACACACGCGCACGCGCGCGCGCGCGCGCGCGCACACACACACACACACACACACACAAATAATAAATACTTAAAATTTAGGCCAAAGTTTCTAAAAGGCCATGTATGGGCTTAGGTAAGTTCTCCCTCAAAGTGCTCCAATGACTGGTGCCCACTGAAGCCCAAGATTATAATAAACATTCTCCAGTATCCCTCAAAGTAACGGTTAAAATTAATTAGCAATGCTTTGCCTTTAATGTGTAATTTTTAAAATCTATTGTATGAAGGCAACAAGCAAAATTAAGGTTTTCTAAACACATACTCATTGATGCTCTCACCATTATGCTCTTAAGAAACTTTAAACCATTCAGTTACTTGACCTCTTAAGATCAGTTTTCTTATTGTATTCTGTGTATGCGCATGTGTACAATACCTGCCCCAGTATACATGGAGTCAAAAGACAACTTACTGGAGTTGCTTCATTCCTATCACGTGGTTTCCAAGTATCAAACTTGGGTCATGTATCAGGCATGGTGGTACACGCCTTTAATCCCAGCACTCAAGAGCCAGGGGTAGGAGGATCTCTGTGAGTTCCAGGATAGCCAGGGATACATTAAGAGATCCCGTCTCAAAAAAAAATTAGCTGATCAGCTGGTTGTGGTGGTACATGCCTTTAATACCAGCACTCAAGAGGCAGAGGCAAGGTAAACCTTTTGAGTTACAGGCCTGCCTTGTCTACAAAGCAAGTTCCAAGACAAATTGGCTCATACAGAGAAACCCTGTCTTGAAAAAAATAAAATAAAAATTAAGGGCTGAAGAGATGGCTCAGCGGCTAAGAGCACTGACTACTACTCTTCAGGAGGTCATGAGTTCAAATCCCAACAACCACATGGTGACTCACAACCATCCGTAATGAGATCTAATGCTCTCTTATGGGATGTCTGAAGATAGCTACAGTGTATTTACATATAATAAAAATAAATTAAAAAAATAATACTTGGGTCATCAGGCTTCGGGGTTAAATTCCCTGAGCCATTTGGCTGGCCCACTCTACATTCATATATATTAGAATATTCAAGTTTCTAAAGAAGTCCTGCATAAAAGTAAGTTTTGGCTGGAGAGAAGAAGTTAATTGTTAAGAGCATTTAATTTTGCAAAGGACCTAGATTTGAGCCCCAGCATCACAACCGTCAGTAACTCCTGTTCGAGCAGATCCCTAGGCGTACACATACATACACGCAGGCAAAACACTCATACACATAACACAAATCTTAAAAAGCAATACAGAACCAATCTTTGACTTTTTCCTTGGCCTGTTTTACCTTTTTAAAATACTTGTTTTTATTTTTTATATGTGCTTGCCTGCATGTATGGATATGTACTGCATGAGTGCCTCATGCCAAGGAGGCCAGAAGAGAGCATTAAATGAAATCCCTTGGAACTGAAGTTATTTATAGTTGTGAAAAGAGACATATGCTAGGAATTAAACCTAGGTCAGTTATTCTCCCTTCCCTCTTAAAAACTAAGATTTTTACTCTCACAAAATATCTACTGCCTGTGAGGCTATAAGAACCAAGAAAACATTTTTATCATAGATAAAAAATATTCCTCCCCTACCCTCCTTTTGAGACAGGGCTTCCTTTGTGTAGCCCTGGCTGTCCTTGAATGCAGAGATCCACCTGCCTCTGCCTCCCGAGTGCTGGGATTAAAGGTGGGCACTACCACTACCCAGCCTGCAGTCATTTCTCAACTATCAGGTTCTACATTATGAACTACTTGGAATTATTTTAAATTCATTTACTTATTTTTGTTCTTCCCCCTTTTTCCTTTCTAGACAGGATCTCTCTATGCAGTATAGGCTATCATTGAGCCAGAGGTAATTCTCCTGCTTTGGCATCCCCAGTGCGGGGATTACAACCACGTAGCACCATGCCCAGCTCTGAATGTCTACTATACAGCAAGAGAAAGCTCCTGCTTTAGTAGCTTTTCAGATGCAATTAATAAATCATCTTTCAAAGGCAGGGCCGTCTTCCCTTCCCCCAAGTATTTTCTTAGGATCTAGAAAATCCTTAAAAATGTATGTAACACTGTTGACAATTTTCAATGGTAAGCAAAATATACATAGCCCAGAGTAGTAGTGGTACATACTTGCAATCCCAGCACTCAGGTGGCTAAGACAGAAGACCTCCAATTTAAGGCCAGCCTGAGCTATACACGGAGTTTGAACCTTCCTGGGTAAAGATTCTGTCTAAAATACATAAAAAGGATTTAATTACTATATCTGAAACTAATGTATTTTGGGCTAAGCCAATATAATACAAGAGAATAAGGAATTTCTTGCTTGCTTTTTAGACAGGATTTCATACTGCAGCCCAGGCACCACGCTTGACTAAGGACAAGGAATTTGTAGAAGCACTTCAGCAGGAAACATTCATGGGTGTCCTGCCATAAGTAAAGAAAATATTCATTACTTTGTATCTGTTATTTTGAGATCCCACTATGCACTCAGCTAGACTCATACACAGCTCCTGTTTTCAACTGATACTTTTTTAACATTAGCCTCCTAAATATCTAGGACTACATAAATCTAGGCATCCTTATCTGGCTTTCCTTTGTTCTTTATTTAGGCTCAAAAATTTCATAGGTGGGTGCAGTAGCTCACAACTGTAAAATCAACACCCAGGAAGCTGACACAGGGGTATCTCTGCAAGTTCATAACAAATTACAGAATACCCAGAACTACATAGAAATCCAGTCTCAAAACAAACAAACAGCCAAACAAACAAACAATCCCCCCCCCAAAACACAAAACCAAAACACCTTGTCTCAAAGAAACATAACAGCTGGGATGTGTGTCAGTTGGTAAGGTGCTAACCTATCATGAACAAAGCTGTGCCATGTTCTATCCCTAGCATTTTATAAGCCAGACACAGTAGCAAAAGACTGATCAAACCTAGCAATCAAGATACAAGATCATCTACTACATGATGATCCCTATGTAGGTAAGTGAGCAAGAGAGGGAAGGAAGAAGAGAGAAAGTAAAGGAGAGGGGAAAAAAGAGAGGGGGGAGAGAGAGAAAAGCAAAGCCTTATAACTTTGTCAGCACTGGAACTGTACCTTGGAGATAGAGCAAAGTACGCAAGCACATGTGTTTATGTAAGTTATGTATATGGTGAATGCAAGCACGTGTTTAATGTTAGTTATATGGTGCACAGCACGACAACTTTAAATATATATAGATTGTGAAATGGCTCATTGGCTAATTAATATATTTATCATGTAACATTTACTATTTTATAACACGAACACTTAAAATCTTCTCTAGCAATTTTCAATAATATATTATATACTTATTTCCCAAATACCACAAAATATGAGAATATATTAACTATAGTTAACACATTGTATGTGCTTCTTAAAAACTGTATTTATTATTACTGTGTATGGGTAGGAGGATGAGGTGGGCTGGTGGGTGCGCCTGCAACCATACACAGGTGAACTCCATGAAATCCATTCTCTCCTTCCACTCTCTCATGGGTTCCAGAGATCAAACTTGCATCTCACCAGACTAGCATGGCAATCACCTTTTACCCACCAGTCTCAACAGATTTATTATATTTATTCCTCCAATCTAACATAAACTTTGGCCAGGGGTTACACAGATGGCTCGGGTTAAGATCACTAGCTACTTTTCCAGGACTTGGGTTTTGATTCCCAGCACCCACACAGCAGCTTACAACCATTTGTAACTCTAGCTCCTAGAGATCCAACATTCTCTTCTGGCCTCCATGGATGCTTGCACATACATGGTACACAGACATAACACTCACATGTAGATTTTGTAAGAGCTTATCAACAACAAACAACGTTGACCAATTTCTTCCTACCCTTGAGCCCTTTGAAATTATCATTCTACTCAAATGAGTTTGAATTTTAGGTTCCACATACAAGTGAGTTCACATTATGGTGTGTCTGAAACTAGACAGTAAGTTTTCCAGAATATATGAATATTTTTCCAGAATATATGAAAATAAATATGTCATTTCAAATAATAGTATTTTCTTTTTAAGGATGAACAGTAGTAATCTAAGGCATACAGAATTTTTTCTATGTATCAAGGATGACATCAAATTTGTGATCTTCCTGCCTCAGGTTCTAAAGTGTTGAGATTTTAGGTATGAGGCATCATGAACAGCTCCAGAACTTCTAATCCCCCTGGCTTTAAATCTCAACCAATCTAGACCTCTGGGAATGCTGCCTAGAATGGTCTTGCCATTCCCACTCTCCTTTTATACTTCCTCCACGTACTTTTAGGTTTCACTTAACTGCTGCCTTTCACTTAACTGCTGCCTTAGCTAACTCTATTTATTTGTTGTTAAATACTATGAAAAATCTCAAGTTACTTTTCTAAGTATAGTTCAAATTTCTCTGTGGTAATATAGTATTTCTCTTAATCCAGTAAAAATTAGGAAGGAATCTGACCTCTAGCTTTTTGCATACTGAAAGTGATGGGGACCATTCAGGAAGTATCTGTTTAACATATAGTTGAGAGGCTAGAGATGGCTCAGCAGTTAAGAGTACTTACTGCTCTTGTGGAAGACCCTGGTTTAATTCCAATACCCACATGGCAGCTTACAATCATTTATAACTCCAGTTCCAAGGAATCCAATGCCCTCTTCTGGCCCCTATGGAAACCAGGTACCACGTGGTACATAGACATATATGCAGATAAAAACTTGAATTATACATAAGTACCCAGAGGAAGGTAATACGCTTTTTCACTGACTATGTGAACAAGACTGGACTTACCTACATTTTGAAATGGCCTTTTGTAGCCCAGGCTGCCCTTGGACTCTAGATCCTCTGGACCTCCACCTCCCAAGTGCTAGGCAAGTAGTACGCATATTTTTAGCATAACTAAAATGGTATTTTTCAACATAACATGCAACTGGCAATATTTTCTTCCCTTTTTCTTCTTTTGAGACAGTTCCTGGCTAGTCTGAAACTCAACCATGTAAACCAGATAGCCAACTGTCTCTGCTAGAATTTCTTTCTTGATTGCAGTTTAGATATAACAAAAACAGGCATGCTGGCTCACTTCTGTTAACTACAGCTGAGGCAAGAGTACTGCTCCAGGTTCACCATCAGCCTTATACTTAAGAGTAAGTCTAGGGACTGGACAGATGGCTCAGCAGTTAAGGGCACTGACTGCTCTTCCAGAGGTCCTGAGTTCAATGCCCAGCAACCACATGGAGGCTCACAATCATCTGTAATGGGATCCAATGCTCTCATTTCATGTGTCTTAAGGCAGCTACAGTGTACTTATACACATAAAATAAATAAATCTTAAAAAAAAAAGAGCGAGTCTCTATCTCTACAAAGCAAAAGACACACACACACACACACCCCAACCCACCAGGGCAACAGGGATGGAGAGTTGCCTCACTCAGCAGGTTAAGAGCTCCGAGCTGCTCTTACAGAGAATCTAGGTTGAATTCCCAGCATAGACATAGCAGTTCCCAAACCCCAGTCCTAGGGAATCCAATGTACTTTTATCTCTGGCAACAAACCAAGATACACATACATACATGCAGGTAAAACTTATATACTTCCATAATCAACTTCCATAATCTTGGCACCTGTGGACATCTGCTAGGAAAAGCCAGTATGTCTAGGAGGCTTGTGGTTCAAGGCCATTTTTGCTGGCTAAGTGAGGTCTCTAGAACCAAAGAGAACACTTGGCTCTTCTTAAAATTGAAGATGTTTATGTCCAAGACGAAACTGAATTCTACCTAGGCAAGAAATGTGCTCATGTGTATAAAGGAAAAAACAATGCAGTGACCCTTGGAAGTAAACTGAACAAAACTAGATTGCTCAGGCCTATGCAAACAGTGACATGGTTCATGTCAAATTCCAAATCAACATTCCTGCAAAGGCCATTGGACACTGCATCCATGTGGTGTCGTACCCGTCATAGATTTAAACTGAGAAATAGTAAATGAAACTGATTTTAAAAAATCTTTACAAATTCACATGATCATAGTCAAATAGGGGTAAACACATCCATGTCTTCATGTATTCTGTATAGTAATGTTACTACAGTAGGTCTGACCAAGTGTCTTAGATACTATTCAAGTGCTATAGAGAAGCACCATAACCACAGCAACTCTTACAAGAGAAAACATTTAATTTATGGCTTGCTTACAGTTTCATAGACCATTATTATCATGGCAGAGGGTATGTCAGGCATAGTGCTAGAGATGCAGCTAAAAGTTATATCCTTATCTACAGGCAGAAAGAAATGAGCAAGACTGAGACTAGCATAGGCTTTTGAAATCCCAAGTCCATCCCCAGTGACACACTTTCTACAAGGAATGTTTAAAAACCATACAATATTATTTGTGGATTCTGAAAGTATGTTTAGGATTAATGCAGAAAAGACCACAAGCAGAGGTGTTCTGTAGTAAAACAGAAGTGTGAAAATATTATAATACAGTTGGGTGCTGGTGGTGCATGCCTCTAATTCTAAATAATTGTAGGCAGAGGCAGGTGGATCTCTGTGAGTTCAGGGACAGCCTGGTCTACAGAGTGAGTTCTAGGATAGCCAAGGCTACAACAAACAAAAACCAAACCAAACAAACAAACAAACATACAAAACACCACCACACCACCACAAAAACCAGTTTCGAAACACCACCCCCCATTTTTTTTTTTTTAATATAGTGGAGCAGTGGTGGTACACACCTTTAATCCTAGCACTGAGGAAACAGAAGCAAGTGTATCTCTGTGAGTTTGAGGCCAGCCTAGTCAACAGTTTCAGGACAGCTAGCACTACAGAGAAAAAGATAAAAAATAAAAATTAAAAATATATATATATTACAAAATTAAATTATGGCACATAAGTATCCAAAAAATAAGACATTAAGATAACAATTTACATATGTGTATGTATATATACATATATATGTTTATGTCTGTGAATGTTTTACATGTAGTGTACTGGTTGGAAGAGGATGTCAGCTCCTCTAGAACTGGAGTTACAGACATTTAAGAGCTTCCATGTTGGTGCTATGAAACAAACCCAGGTCCACTGGAGTAGCAGCAGTATGTGTTCTTAACCACTGAGCCATTTTCCCTGCTCCTACATTATATATTCTTCAAAGACAGTTACTAATTACTTCTTCCAGCACTCCATGTTTGACAAAAGTAGCATCTACAAAATAAAATGCAACTAACAAGTGATATGCTATGGTCATTGTGACTTGCATTTTGATAATGAGCAATGGTGACAATGTAGACACTAAAACCCTGGTAATAGCTGGCAGGACTATAAACAACTGTCCAATTAGAGTCCATTGCTTTGTAGGTAAACAAGAGAAATGAGTAAGTCCATACAAAAATCAATGCTTTAGCATAAGCTTTATCTGAAGATGGTGACTAAACTCAAGAGCTCCTACATTTAAGAATTAATGAAGGAACGCTGGAGAGATAGTTAAGAGTGTATTGCTCTTGAAGAGGACCTGAGTTCAGTTCCCAACCCCCTAACACTCTGTGTTCATGAGCACCTAACTAAACACATACATAAAATTAAAATTTTAAAGCTGGGTATGATGATACATAATCCCAGCACTTAGGAGTCATTCTCAGGCTCCTGTATGAGAAAGCGTGATATGTTTTAAGCAGCCAGTTTCTTATACAAACAGGATTAACAAGCATTTATAAGACAGAAGATGTAATAGGAGACATAACCTTAAATGATTGAAGCAACCGTCAGTATGGCTCAAGATGATAATATATCAACAGGATATATTAGATAGACAGGATTCACTAAAAAGCAGCCAGCTATACAAATCATTTACCACCGAATAAGGTGCAGGGATACACACTTCAAAGACAACTTAAACCTAACACATGGAAACATTGAAAAGCCTAAACTAACTCCAGTGCAGGTAATAAAACTCTACTTCAGAAAATAAAATAAAAACTAGGTATTGATAGGGCATCAACCAAGCAGATGTCTTAGAGACAGAAAAAACAAACAAAATCCCCCAAAACAAAAATTATTTGTACTAGATTTGCAATTTTTGTAGGCCTGAGTTTTAAATTTTCATAAAAATTTAACAAATGAAAAAGTCCAAGGGCTGACCAGGCAGTTACTTTATT
The DNA here is from genome assembly GCF_004785775.1 of Grammomys surdaster. Taxonomy (NCBI): domain Eukaryota; kingdom Metazoa; phylum Chordata; class Mammalia; order Rodentia; family Muridae; genus Grammomys; species Grammomys surdaster. The sequence goes on from NW_021604593.1 coordinate 1,475,848, forward strand.
AAACTGTGGATATTAAATGGTGTATTACTGAGGGCCTGGAGAGACTAGGCCCTATTTGGTTCCCAGCACCCATGTCAGGTGGCAGAAAACTGGCTGTAACTCCAGCTTCAGGGATCCCAACATCTCTGACCTCCTTGGGCATGTGTACTCACATGCATAAACCTAGATGGACACAAACACATAATTAAGAATAATAAAAAATAAATAAAGTCAGCATGATGGCTCACACTTTTAATACCAGCACTCAAGAGGCCAAAGCAGAAAGACCTCTAAGTTCCAGGCCAGTCAAGGCCACATGGTGAGACTGTCTAAAAAGCAAAACATAGTAACAAAAATAGGAGCTGGAAAGATGGCTCAGCAGTTACAAGCACTAGCTGATTTTCCAGAGGACCTCGATTTAGATTCCAGCACCAAAATGGAGGCTCACAACTGTAAATCCAGTTTTTAGGGAATCTGATGCCCTCTTCTGGCCTCTGGGGGCACTAGACATGCATAAGATGCACACCTTTAGCTCTGGCAGGGAGGCAGAGGTGGGTAGATGGCTGTCACAGGCCATCTTGGTCCACATAGTGAGTCCTAGACCAGCCTGAGCAGCATACTAAGATCCTGCATCAAACAAAACAGGGGAGCCGGTGGTGGCGCACGCCTTTAATCCCAGCACTTGGGAGGCAGAGGCAAGCGAATTTCTGAGTTCGAGGCCAGTCTGGTCTACAGAGTGAGTTCCAGGACAGCCAGAGTTATACAGAGAAACCCTGTCTCGAAAAACCAAACCAAACCAAACAAAAACGGGGGACTGGAGAGATGGTTCAGCAGTCAAGAGGACTGACTGCTCTTCCAGAGGTCCTGAGTTCAATTCCCAGCAACCACATGGTGGCTCACAACCATCTGTAATGGGATCTGATGCTCTCTTCAGGTGTGTCTGAAGAAAGAGACACAAAAATAAATAAATAAATAAATAAATAAATAAAATCTTTAAAAAAAATTTTTTTAAGACAACCACCTTTCTAATTAAAAAGGAAAATCTTAAAGACTGTATGTGGCATTTATCCTTATGAAGATAAGCTAAGATTTAAAAAAAAAAACAACTAGTAAAGTTGTCGGTGTGGTGGTACAGACCAATAAGCCCAGCGTAGTTGGAAGCAGGAGGACCAAGAGCTCTGGGCTACATAGTTGAGTATGAGGTCAATATGAGCTACATAAAACCCTATGTTAAAATAGATAGGTTGGAATGGTGGGACATATGCCTTTAATCCCAGCATTCAGGAAGCAGAGGACAATGATCTCTGTGAGTTTGAGGCCAGAACTATTACATAGAAAAATCCTGTCTCTGAAATACCAAAAGAAAGAAAAGAAACAAAAAGAAAAGGGTGGAGTGGGGCTGTTTATATGCACTGTGTGATGTGTCTGTGCCCCTCCTTGCATGCCTAAGATACTTTTTCAGTGGTTAAAATAAAAGACCTATAGCAAAAGGTAGACTAGAAAGGTGGGACATCTGGGAGAGAGAAGCCTCTGGGAAACAGGCTCAGGGATTTTGCCACCCAGACTTGATGTATAAAACCGAGAGTTAAACAGCCACATGGCAGACATAAAATATAAATAAGTTAATTGAGTTACAAATTAATTGAGAGCAAGCCTAGCTTAAAGCCAAAAGCATGCATGCATGCATGCATGAATGTCTCTGTATCATTATTAAGAGCTGAGGCAGGGGGCTGGAGATGGCTCAGTAGTTAAGAGCACTGGCTACTTTTCCAGGAGTCCTGAGTTCAATTCCCAGCAACCACATGGTGGCTCACAACCATCTGTATGTAATGGAATCCAATTCCCTCTTCTGGTGTGTCTGAAGACAGCTACAGTGGACTCATATAAATAAAATAAATGCTTTTTTTTTTTTTAAAAAAAAGAACCTATGGTTACAGAAGGGAGCAAGCGATGGATTTCTTTTGAGACAGAGTTGCTCTATGTAGTCCTCCCAGCTGTCCTGGAACTTAGTATATAGACCAAGCTGACCTCAAACTCAAGAGATCCACCTGCCTCTTGCTCCCTCCCAAATACTGGGAGATTAAGGCATACATCACCACACTCAGCCTAAAAATTAAACTTTAAAAAGAAAAAATTCAAGTAAGCTAGGCATAATGTCTCATGCCTATATCCTAGCACTTAGGAAGCTTGAGAGTTAAAAGCCAGACTGAGCTACAAAAAAGCAAATATAGAATTCAATAAAAGGGGCTAGGACTGTAGGTCAGTGGCAAAGGGAATGGCTCCTATGCCTGAAGCCCAGGGTTCAATCCCTGATACTATTACTCTTCCAAAATAAAGGAAAATAAAGATTCGATTCAATTTGAAGGAAATTTATTTATTTATTTTTCTGTATAGCCCCTGGCTGTTCTGGAACTTGCTCTGCAGACCAGGTTAGCTTACCTCTATCTCTCAAGTCCTGGGATTAAAGTCATGTACCACTACTGCTCTGCTTCAAAGGAAAATTTTAAAGTATCTTCAGAGAGCTGGAGAGGTGGCTCAGCAGTCAAAAGGACTCAGTGGCTGTTGTTCTATGATTATAGTCCTAGCTCCCACTAAGTAACTAGTTACAGGGTATCAGACACCGTTCTGGCCTCCACAAGTACTATATGTATGTGGTATACTAAACAGTCATAAGTGCGGGCAAAACACTAATATAAAGTAATAAAAATCAAAAAGGAAAAAGGAAACTCAGTTTCCCATTCAGCCTATGTCTTTTTTTTTTTTTTTTAAATTTTATGTGTTTTGTCTGAAGTATGTCTCTGTACCATGTATGTGCCTGAGACTGGAGTAATAGATAATATAAGCTACTGGGAATTGAACCCTGGTTTTCTGGAAGAGTAGTCAGTGCTTTCAACTCAGTCATTTCTCCAGCCCCTCAGCTTACTAATCAAGTCACATGGCCTTGTCAAGTAGAACCTTGAAAGATATTACAATGCTAGTATTACAAATCTATTATATCTCACTTGACTCTGTAGGCAGAAGAAATGGTGCTTTATTTCCTTACATTATAAATCATCAAAACTATTTTTTAATAGAAAAACAAGTATACATTTTCATTTCCGAAATGAGGGCTGTAATAATTCTGTCAGCAGCAGGCATCTGTTAGGAATTACTGTATTGGGAACTACATAGGATATTTCAGCAGCCATCTCTTTGATTGTAATACCCAGAATTACAAACTATCAAAACTATCCCTTATCACTCAAAGATACACACACACACACACACACACACACACATACACACACACAAAAGAGTATTCTTTTTAGTAAAAGAAGTATTCTTCCAATACTCCTTATTTCTTATTAATACAGTTAAAGAATAGGCTTTTAATGTTTCCAACACTGATCCTTGACTCCTGAACTCAAACAATCCTCCTGCCTTGATCTCTCAATTTAGCTGTGCCTACAGCCATCTAAAAAATCTTTGATTTTTATGAGAGGAAGACTTTGTAGAAAACTGTACCATGAAGTTTATCTTATGAGCTACATCTGCTTTCCAAAGCAGGAAACCAACCACTTATGCTAGCATCCAGTATTCCACAGGAATATTTGCTAATCTGTTTCATCATTTTAACAAAAATTACTGAATCCTTACCTCTAATAATATTAATGTAACATATAGCATACATTTCTAGAATACACTTTTAATTTCTGATGAAAGAGATTAGGCAGAGTGGCAAATATTTTACCTTGAGTTATTCCTATTATTCTTCTATAGACAATACTACTTTTTAAGTAATATTTTAAAATTTAGTAATATTAGAAATGGACATAGTGCTACCCACCTTTAATCCCAGCGGAGGCAAGCAAATTTCTGTTAGGTTCCAAGCCAGCCAAAGATATACAGTAAGGCCCTACCAACAAAGGATATATAACAAGACCCAGTCTCCACACACACCCCCACACGATTATCTGCAAATAATTAGATTCACAGATCTTGACAACGGCAACATTTAAAGGGAAATAGGTAGCAAATGGCCTTCTCCTTGCTCACTTTAGTTACCTGTCTGACCTTGAGTTCAGAACTGTTATTTAACTGAGAACTTTGTTTTGGCTCCTTAGAACCTTGCCTTGGATATAAATATATGGTGACATATTTTGCTTCAAAGCTATGCACACAAACCTTAAACTATAACTAGCAAGACATAACTAAAATACGCAAGGCATTATTGGAGTTTTAAAAAGTATCCCAGCTTGCTCATTTATTTACTAAGAATCTTATGTATCCCAGGCTAGTCTCAAATTTAATATGTAGTTGACCTTGAACTTCTTCATCCTGTCACCATCTTCTCAGTCCTGGGATTATAGAAGAACCCTACAAGAGGTGAGGGATCAAATCAGGACTTTGCATGCTAGTCAACCACTCTACCTACTGAGCTTCACGCCCAGCTCTATCATCTTTTGCCAATCTTGAACTCCTCAAGGAATCAAGATATTTAACTTTGTTACCTATCTCAAAAACAGAGAGATTAAGCCTGTATTTCAACGGGGGCACCTGCATCCTTACAACTAAAGGCAAAATGAAAAACAGGAAGTAAAAAAGGTCTTTATCAGTCAAAAAGCCCCATACAGTTCACAGAACACACGAAGCCCTCTCCACTCAGAGCCTACTGGATCTTATTTTAGACACAATTTTAATAAGCTGCGTGATCTGGTTTCTTAGCCCACAACAGATGAGATGCAGCCAACTGGAAAAGGGCTGGGGGTGGTGCTAGAAGAGGCAAACACTCAAAGCATCCACACCAAAGCTAAAGACCTATAAAGTCAGCAGAAAACCTCAGACATAGCAAACCAAGATCATTTGGTGTAGACAGACAGATACACACACACACACACCCCCACACACACACACACACACACCTGGGGGGGGGGGATTAAAATCCCTGCCAGAACTATACTGTTTATGTGTCTCTTTGATAACTTTTGCCTGAAGTGTAGCTCAGGAATCTCTTAAGATATACATCAGGGGCTGGAGAGATGGCTCAGTGGTTAAGAGCACTGACTGCACTTCCAGAGGTCCTGAGTTCAAATCCCAGCAACCACATTACAGATATCTGTAATGATATCTGATGCCCTCTTCTGGTGTGTCTGAAGACAGCTACAGTGTATTCATATATAATAAATAAATAAATCTTTAAAAGACAATGACGGTGTACTCACATACATTAAATAAATCGTTTAAAAAAAAAAAAGATATACATCAAAATAATGCCCATTAAAAGATGTTTCCATGGTTTGGGGTCTTATAGCTCAGTAGTAGGGTTTCTGTTGAGAATGTACAAGGCCTTTGGTTGAATGTTCAGCAATAAAAATAAAAAATGCTATAAACATGGCCAAGATAGACTATACATGTATAAAATTCAAATCATAAAAAATGTATTTTTCAATGGGTGCTTGGTGGTGTACACCTTTAATCTCAGCACTCAGGAGGCAGAGGCAGGCAAATTTCTGTGAGTTTGAGACTAACACAATCTACAGAGCTAGTTCTAGGATAGTCAAGGCTACACAGAGATACTGTCTCAAAAAAATAAAATAGTAAATGTGGAGCAAGTGGCCCGGTCAGAGCCCCTCTGAACCTTTCAGTCCAGCTGGACTAGGGAATCTATCTCCCTTGAGCATCTCCCTATCTCCCTGGAGCATCTGCGCTCCAGCATCCCAGCAGCAAGGCAGGCATGCAGTCCAACATATTTTCTAAAATTGTCAAATTCAGACACAAATCTATATATAAAATCAAAGAAGTAAGATTATGCTCCCTGTCAAATGTGGTACAATTTTAAGAATTCTCATGACATCTGAAATTGAAGGAGTATTCCAGTAATTTTGTTCTTTCCAGAGAACTAACAATAGGAAAGGCTCAAGACTAAGACTGGCTAATTATACAGACCAAGCAACTCTAGGGATTCCAGTGTAGATACAGTGGACTGAGGATAAGACAGGGATGGTCTTATCTATATCCACTAAGCCTATTATTTAATGCAAACTATATGCTACACAAAAAGTTTGAAAAAACCTGACTTCTGTTTTTATTTTCACAGTAACTTTGACAAAAATAAAATGGGGTTTTTCTAGTCTCTGGCAGTCTAAGACAAGACAAACCATACTTGACCTCAAGAAAGGTCCTAGGACCAGCAGTGGTGGTACATACTTTCCATCCCAACACATGGAGGCAGAGGCAGGTGGATCCCCGTGAATTTGAGGTCAGTTTTGTCTACAGATCGAGTTCTAGGATTGCCAGGGCTACATAGAGAAATCTTATCTTTTTTTAAAAAAACAAAAGGTCTAGGTTATCAGATGGGGATGTAGGAATGAATACACACACACACACACACACACACACACACACACACACACACACACAGTTTATTTCAAGCTACTAAGCTAAGAACACAGTTTAGCCAGGTGGTGGCACCATGAGGTGCTGTGAGTTCAGAGGCCAGCCTGTCCAGAGTAAATTCCAGGACATCCAGGACAAAGAGAAATCAGGTCTTGAAAAACAATAGCACCGGGCAGTGGTGGCACACGCCTTTAATCCCAGCACTTGGGAGGCAGAGGCAGGCGGATTTCTGAGTTCGAGGCCAGCCTGGTCTACAGAGTGAGTTCCAGGACAGCCAGAACTACACAGAGAAACTATGCCACAAAAAACCAAAAAAAAAAAAAAAAAAAAAAAAAAAAAACCCAAAAAACCAAACCAATAGCAAAAGAATGCAGTTCAGGTGGAGTTCTTACCAATATGTAAGAAACTCTGGGTTTGATTCTCAGAGCCACTTAACATCTGACAGGGTGGCACATGCTTATAACCCTAGTTAGTATTCAGGAGGTATGGTCTGAAGGAGTACAAATCAAGGTCATGTGCCCATACTTCAGGCCAGTCTGGTATACACACCACCCTGTATCAGAAAAGCAGTTTGAGAGCTAGAGAGGCAGCTGAACTGTTAAGAGCGTTTGTTGTTCTTGCTGATGACCCTGGTTGGATTCCCAGCTTCCCATATGGTGGCTCACAACCATCTCTAACACCAGCTGCAGGCAACCAAACAGGGCGTGTATGATGAGCACATACATGCATAAAGTCAAAACATTCATCAAGTGAAATGCATAAATCTAAGGAAATTTAATTAAAAGCTTAGATCAGATAGACAGCTCAGTTAGTAAAGGCAAACCTGATAACCCAAGTGGACTCAAGAGAGTTGTGGTTGAAACACACACACAATTTTAAGGTCAAATGATCATTTCTAAACATGATTTTTTAAAAAAGATTTATAAGAAGTAAGAATGTAGTTCAGTAGTAGAGTGTTTGCCTTCGCATGCAAAGATCTTGGACTCAATCCCTAGTATATACAAAAAGCTTTAGTGAAGGCAGGTGTGGTGGTACATGCCTGAGCTCTAGCACTCAAGATCAATACCAGCAGTGACAGACAAACTCAAAAACAGTAAAAGGAGCAGGCTGTGGTGGCATACACATTTACTCCTGGCACTGGGAGGGCAGAGGGGCAGGCAGATCCCAGAGTTCAAGACCAGCACACAGCCAGAGCTGTTACATAGAGAAAACAAAACAAAAAAACCACAGCCACAGGAACTATACTGGGAGGGCAAATGATATTTAAGATTTAAATGTATGCATTGAGTCAGTGTCATCTCCCTCTCTGAAGAAGTTTGTATAGCACAGATATTAATACAAACACTAAAGAGACTACCTTAAAAAAAAAAGTATCTTTCCCAGCTCTTTACAGGTCTAACTAAACATAATTTCAAATTGAAAACTTTCTATTAGACTCCATAAAGACTACTAAAGTCTTAGAAATATATATACATGTTACTTGGATGTTTATCTCTTACTTTGTTCTTATCCCTTACATCGTTTTTCTTTTGTTAAAGTTTAAACTTCTTTGAACAAAGACCCTGCTTCATTTTAGTACAAGATTTACTACCTAGGTCTACCCTTTGAGTTCTAAGAAATGAAAGAAAGCAAAAGTTGGTAAGATGCTAATTCACAGTAAAGAATAGAATTAATTCCACAAAGTCTTGAATAAAGAATAAATGAGGGCCAATTGCTGAACTGCGCTCCAACCTTCATTCTGCGTCTGACTTCATTCTCCACTCTTCTGTATTCCTATCCCATCAGTCCTTATGGGTAATCCCAGGACCAGCCACTTACTAATACGATAAATATTTAATATAGCCCATCTGAGGAGCCAAATAAAACACCAAACAAAACTCATCAGTGAGTTAACAATATTGGGGGGGGACCCTAAGTTTTAATCGAAGCCAACGCTCTCCATAGTGTTAAATATTATTAAATAAATGGATAACCTTTCATTTAAAACAATTATTTCTAACCAAAAGTAGAGTAAAATATCTTCTAAATTGGGAGTCTTCGAGAACATAACATCTAATTTCAGCGTTAAGATCATTTTGGAAGAAGTCTGTGAAAGTAATTTCTCCGACGGTTTTCAACGTTCGGTTTTCTGAACTGAATGGCTCCTACCCTCTACCAGTTGTTCCACTAGATCCAATCCTGCAAAGCTGAAGGGTTAGTTTTTGATGACATACAACAACCCCAAGGAATAAAATGTTTCTCCACTTAATTCCCTCCTCCCTTCGGAGTGGCATTTTCTTACTTCTGACTTCCTACTCCACTTTCTATACCAGTAAGGTGGACTTTCGTGAGCAGCTAGCTGCCCCAGAGTTAAGTGAACTCAAGAAAACAGTCGTGGATCGAGCAAATGGGCCCTCTGGTCGGCCTATGTCCTCGATCTCAGGCACCTCGGCGAAGGGCGCCAGAGTAGGGGGACAGACTGGGCGAGCAGCCCTATCGACCTCAGATCACAGGGCTGCCCAACTACCAGCCGCTCCACCCCTACCCCCACCCCACCCCCCACGCCGCCCCAAGTCCCTTTCTCGGCCGGACAATAGCCCTAGAGAGCATCAAGCCTCAGGCTGGAGGGAGGCCTGGAAGGGCGTCGGGGATGAAGGCTGCGAGGACAAGAGCAACTTCGGCCTAAGCTAGGGCCCCGCGCCCGGGCCTTCCTGGGCGCCATCTCTGGGAGTGGGGTGTGAAGGCCGCCCCCTGGGGCCGGCGCCGGCAGAAGGAACCAGACGCCGCGAGCCCAGTGGAGGTGACCGCGGGAAGTGCAGGCCGCAGTCTATTCAGGGGGCCCGCCCAGCGGCCCATTCCCACAGCAAACCCCCGGCCGCTTACCTTGTGGATTCTCTTCAGAGCCATGGTGGGAAACGGTGGCGACGGCCCCCGGGGCGGGGACGGGGACGGGGGAGGGACGGGGAAGGGGCGAGGGGGCTTGAGACCGCCCAGGCGGTCTCGAGTCGACCGGAGAAGACGGGGAGCTCCGGAGCGCGGATCCGACGAGCTGAGGGCCGAGGCCCACTCAGCTTATGGGCCTGCCGCAGCGGTCAGCGCATCACCCGGCGGCGGCCCCTTTATGCGCTGCTGCCACAGCCGCCGCCGCCGTAGCTGCCTCTTCCTCGTAGGCTCAGCGCCGCCTCGTCGGCCGCCGTGGATCCCTCCGCCTGGAAGGAAGAGCCCCAAGCTCCGGGCTTGCCGAACGCCTTACGGTGGCGGAACCCGGGAAGCCTGCTTTCCTGCCTGGTGCAGGTGGACTAAGGGACGCGCGGGCGGGCGGCGCCGCCGGGGTGGGGCCGCCAGAGCGCGGGGTGGGCCCAGGCCGAGGGGCAGGTCGGGAGGCTCCGGGATTGGCGGGCCTGGGAGGGAGGGCCGGGCCGCGCCGGCGGCGGAGGGATACGGGCCGCCCCTGCGAGTACCCTACGCGCCGGCGCAAGCGCCGGCGCAGGCACAGCCGCAGAGAGGATGACGTCGCGAGGCAGTGAGAGGCGGTATCGCGAGAGTTTAGGCGCGGATTCTAGATGCTCCCCCGCCAAGGCCTGAAATCGGCCTCTGGTAACCTGTGTGCCAGTGCCTTCGAAGATCAATAAACGCTTAAAGGCCCGGGTTTTCCACGATGTTTAATCACCATCAGATTCGGAAGTAACTAATCCGACTGTCACTTTCCTGAAAAGAAAGAGCCTTTTCCAAGGTCACACAACTCTTCAGCCTCACCACCACCCAAAAAAGAGGGTCCTAGAGCGAGCATGCACAGGGAGCCCCGAAACTGCCCTTCCCAACAAAGACCTCAGACTCGAGTGTTCTATCTTCAGCCACTGGCTTCTTAGCATTAGGACATCTGCCGTGTAGAATGAGAAAATACGGAGAGGAATTTTAGCAAGGTTTCATAGCAAGTAGCAAAGGTGTTGATCACCACTCCTTATAGAAAGAGGTGGACCCCAAAGACAAAAATCTTTGCCAGTCACACAGAATCTGTACCTTAGAGGTCCTGTATGAGGAGGAACATTCTGTAGGTCCAAGTTCTGAATTGTGATGAAAAAGGCACAAAAATGCCTTTAGGTCAGATTTTTAATTTTGTCTTAATGATAACATTCTTACACTTAAAAGCAATGTAGGAGCTGTGGGTGTTAGCTTGCTGCCAAGCCTGATGACCCGAGTTGAATCCCTGAGATGGACCTGAGGAAAGGAGAGAACTTCTTCCAAGTTATCCTGTGACCTTCTCACTCAAGCACAGGTATATACACAGGCACATACTTACCCACACAAATGGAACTTCCAAAAAGAAAATACCATGTATTTTACTGATCCCATTTTGGGAAACATTTAAAAAGCTGTGTCTAGGTGCTGGAGAGATTGTCCAATGGTTAATGGTACACATTGCTCTTTTGGGGGACAAGAGAGTGGTTCCCAACAACCTCCTCAGAATCACAATTACCTGTGACTCCAGCTCTAGGGGATCCAACACCTCTGCCTTCTGTGCTCATGTGCACACACCCTTTACCCAGAGAAATCACCCAGAGAGATGCATACATAAAAATAAAATAGTTGTTTTCAAAAGCTGGTTACAAAAATAAGGGGAGGGGGGTTACGCTGTTTCTAGCTTTATTATTAAAAATAAGGGTGTGTGGGTAGGAGGCATTTAATGGACATTTGATTCACTTTAATAAGGAACTGACTACAGACCAAAGAAAGGATAATAACAAAGTCCAACTTGGTGAACCAATGCGTTTCCTCGGGGTTACTTACAAGGGTACAGGTGAGGGGGCCACTTACAGGAGCAGAGGTGGCTCAGAGGCAGCTGCACTTCTGAAAGCCCATCCCAACACAGGTGACAGCTCTGGAAAGCAGGAGCTCTGGAGCCCTGGAGCTCACTGTATGACTTTCAGGCAGCTTCACAAGTAAAACTATCTCCTAGGAAGCTAACAATTCTGCTTCTTATACTTATCTTGGCCAGTGTCCCTCTTCCAGCTAGTCTGTCTCTTCTAAGTCCTTATGTAACCTTAGGATGGGGCAGCCATGTGTATCTGGTCAGTTTCAGGGACTTCCTAAGACCCCTGGGGTGTTTACTCTCCAAGTTGTTTTTGGTTGGTTGGTTGGTTGGTTGGTTTGAAGGCAGAGCCTCACTGTGTAGCCCTGGCTGTTCTAGAACTTGCTATGTAGACTCACAAAGATCTACCTGCCTCTGCCTCCTGAGTGCTGAATTACAGGTGTGCACCACCACAAATGACTGCTTTCTGAGCTTTAAAGCACTTTCCTTTAGAATTCCCTGAGTCTTTAAAAAAAAATCCTCTGGATCGCAATGAACTTAGGAAATTGCTATATGACATTTAATCAGGGTCTCAATCTAGCTTCAAACTATATACCTGGGAGTATCCTTGCATTCTTTATTATCTTGGCTCTACCAACTGTGTGCTGGATTCCAGGTAGGTGCTATATATTCCCTTTGTCTCACAGGCTAGTCTAGGCCCTAGGGGAGAAGCTACTATTATTATTTTACTACATAGCAGCAAAATACCCATTTTGTCTTAAGGACACAGTGTTAATCTAACTCCCAATGGGTTAGGTTATTCTCATAAATTAATGCCTCTCTCAACTCCTGTCAGAGAAGCTTCTATTTGCAGAAGAAGGTAATTAATCCAGAGACCCACAACTGGCTAAGGTACAGATAATAAGAGACTTGGGAGTGCTCGCCTCAAAATGAAACATATATACCCCATCCCCTCCTCCCAAGGTTCAGACTCAGGGCTCATTACAGAAGAGGAGGCAGGAAAAGTGTAAGAGGCAGAGGTAGTAGATGACTACAAAGAAAACAGTGTCTTCTGGATACATCAGGAGCTACACATCTGATCTCAGAGTGTCTATGACAGCATCTGCAATACCAGGGCAAGCCCAAACAGATCAAATCCCAGCATAGAGAGGAATTGGCCACTAAATTCCACCCTTGGCTGTGGAGCTATTGACAATTGTTAGCTGATAGGAGATAGTCGCCACTGGGAAGGCAGCCGCTCTCCAGTAGAAGATGACATCATACACCAAGGCAGTACAAATTGGTTTTGACAGGGAAAGAAAAGACAGAAAATTGGATGAAAGAGGAAAGAAGAGTGACTCTGGGAAGAGTTTTGGGGAGCAGGTGGGAATGTATTCTAAACACATTGCTTGGCCTGGTGTGGTAGTTATGGTGGTGTGCCCCTTTAATCCCAGCATTCCAGAAGCAGAGGCTGGTAGATAGATCTCTGTGAGTTCAAGGATGGCCTGATCTACATAGAGAGTTCCGGGACAGCCAGAACTGCAAAAGGAGACCCTCTCTCAAAACAGAACAAAAACATTGTATTCAATTTTCAAAGAACTAATAAAACCTTAAAAGTTGATAATATGGAAGTAAAAGATAGAATGTTTTCTTCATTTTCCCAAGAAAGCTTCTGTTAACCTAAAATAAATATATGGTAATGTACTCAGATGGTAGAATACTTCCTACTGTGCATGAAATCCTGGGTATGATCGGTAGCACTACCTAAAAGAAAGATGGTATATTGGGCTGGAGAGATGGCTCAGCAGTTAAGAGCACTGATTGCACTTCTAGAGGTCCTTAGTTCAATTCCCAGCAACCATATGGTGGCTCACAACCATCTGTAATGGGATCCAATGCCCTCTTCTGGTGTGTCTAAGAGAGTGACAGTGTACTCATATACATTAAATAAATAAATAAATAAATAAATAAATAAATCTTTAAAAAACAAAGAAAGATGGTATACATTTTTACTTCTGGTTCTCAGGAGGTAGAGGCAGGAGACTCAGAAGCTCCAGGTCATCCTGGGCTACATAGTAAGTTCAAAGCCAGCCTGTAATATATGAGATGTCTGGGGGGAAAGCATTGATAATGGTTTAATAATGGCATAATAGGTCATCGGTAGTTAATCCTCATAAAGCTCTAATAGTACTTCCTTAGCATAAGCTAGACATGATGTTGCTGTATCAGAAAGGTATGCAAACCATGTAAAACATACATGGTGGTGCATGTATGTTATAATCCCAGCACTCCACAGGCACATGCAGGAATATCTATAGTTCGAGGCCAGCCCAGGCTGTCTCAAACTAAGACACCAAGAAAGGCAGGTGTGATACACACCTAAAATCTTTGGCAAGATGCTGAAGCAAGAGGATCTCAGAGAGTTATTGTCATGGGTAATCTTGGTTGTCAATTAGACTACATCTGGGATCAACTAAAACCCAAGCAGTTGGGCATGCCTTTAAGAGATTTTCTTGATTGGATCATTTGAAGTAGGAAGACCTGGGCCACACTAACTGCTGGCAGCCCACATAAAAGGGCACGGACAAAGGAAGCTCTTGCTTTTTGCCTGCTTCTCCTTACTCTCACTGGCCTGTTCATCTATCCTGCTGCTGAGGTATTGCTTTGCTGGTAATCAGAACCTACTTCTTCAGGATTCCAATGCAGACTGAAGCTCTCTAGGAATCCCCCAAGACTCCAGTAGCACACTAGGAATCCTGTGACATCCAGTCTTGAAGACTGAACGACACCAGGTTCTTAGATTCCTGGCTTTTCTGTCCTAAGACAGCTATTGTTAGACTACCCAGACAACATCCTGGAATCTGCTAAGTCATTCTAATAAATCATAAAATATATGGTATATATGTATATATCCTTATTAATTCTGTTGCATTAGAGAACCCTGACTATTACACCTATGTGGTGAGACTTCCTACTGCCAGGGTTTTTAAGAGTCTGAGCCTGGACTCTGGGAATTCTAATAAGCTAGACTCAGTGACTGTCCTCAACAGGCCAAAACAGACAATAATGAAAAGCAGAAAGAGATGTAATTCATGGTATCAATTCTATTCAAGGAACAAATAAGAGGCCCAGTAACTGTTCCCCCTAAGATCGTCTTCAGAGTTTTGACTTGAGGTTTAGGTTTAAACAGAAGGCAAGAGGTGTGCATGACTAAGCAGTTCTAGTCAAGGGACGTCTCCCACCCAGTACTGACTGACCGTCGCTGTCTCAATGCCAGTCTCTCCTACACAGCAGTCTGACAGGTGTATCAGACCTGAGAAATCTCGTCCCAGGAATTGGATTTCTCCTCTGGGTAGAAGAAATAAGTAAGTCCCTTTTCCTTCTAGCAGGAGATTTCCTGGAGTAATTGCAATTACTTAAAACACATTGTTTCTTTTCTGTTTCTTTTCTTTTTCTCTTTTTTCTTTTTCTTTCTTTTCTTTCTTTCTTTCTTTCTTTCTTTCTTTCTTTCTTTCTTTTTTTTTTTTTGAGACAGGATATTACTATATATCCCTGGTTAGCCTAGACCTTTTAAGGCTGGCCTTAAACACTCAGAGATCTGACTGCCTCTGCCTCTCAAATGCTGGGATTAAAGGTGCTTTGCATTGTTTCAGTACTCATTTCTTTGGACCATTTCATTTCTGTCAGGATGGTTATCCGTGGCTTTCCTTTCTTTTTCTTTCTTTCTTTTTTTTTTTAAGTGCCAGGTGTTGGTAGTGAATACGAAGAGAAAAGGGGCCCAGGCATAGTATATACCTATAATCCTAACACACGAGTGGAGCAGGAGGCAAGGGGACCGACCAAGAGGGGCTGCAAAAATGCTTCTGTGGTTAAAAGCACTTGTTCTGCCGAGCGGTGGTGGTGCACGCCTTTAATCCCAGCACTTGGGAGGCAGAGGCAGGCAGATTTCTGAGTTCAAGGACAGCCTGGTCTACAGAGTGAGTTCCAGGACAGCCTGGGCTATACAGAGAAACCCTGTCTCGAAAAAACAAAAAACAAAAAACAAAAACAAAAACAAAAAAGCACTTGTTCCTACAGAGGATTTGGATTCAAGTCCCAGCATCCACACATCAGCTCCCAACCATCTGTAACTCCAGTTCCTGACCTCCATGGGCAATAGGCATGCTTGTGGTATGTAGACATACATGTAGGCAAAACACCATACACATATATTGTATGAACCTGGGCATGGCAATGCAGGCCTTTAATCCCAGCACTTGGGAGGCAGAGGCAGGCAGATCTCTGAGTCTAAGCCCAGCCTGGTCTACGGGGTGAGTTCCAAGACAGCCAGGGCTACACAGAGAAACCCTGTCTCGAAACAAAACAAACAAACAAGAAACACGTATGAGTGAACTACCAGGTGGTGCTGGGAACTAAACTCAGGTGTTCTTACCCACCGAGGCACCTTTCCAGCCCCTATTTATTATTGTCTTGTTGCTATTTCACTTATCACTAAAACACTGATAATGTCAGCATGTTTATAGGATTTTGAAGTTAAATAACAATTCTGGTCTGAAGAAAGAGTTAGTGCTGGCACTTTGTAGATTCAAGGCCAGCCTGGTCTGGGACAGGTGTGTGTGTGGTGGCTCACACCTGTAACTGCAACTCGAGAGGCTGAGGCAGGAGTTACTAGATGTTAGAAGCAAGCCTGGACTGTATAATTCCTGACAAGTCTAAGTCCATAGCTTGTCTCTAAGACAAACTAGAGCCGGGAATGCTGCTCCATTGGTACAATGCCTGTCTAGCATGCCCAAGGCCCTCAGTTCCATCCCCAACACCAAAATCTGAGAGATACAGCAGGGACCCTACAGTGCTGTCTTGCATATACCAGGATCTGAGTTTACTTCTCAGCACAGAGAGATAGAGTCTCAGTCAAGGGAGAGGGAAAGATGGGAAGGAAAAGAGTGGAATTGTAAATGGGTAATCCCAAGCAATGCCTTGCAGACAAGGGAGCTCTTTAAGCCCTGGTGCTGGGAAGCTGAGGGTCTCCAGGTCCTCAGGGCCCTGCCCTCTCTTCTGGGTGGACAGTTCTCTTCTTTTCTTCCTTATGAATATTGTCGTGTCAATAAGAGGCCATCAGAAGTGGATGAATCTCTTCCTGCAGGTTCAGTCTGAACTCCGTGCAACAACAATCTGCAGGATTCTTGTTGGAAACAGACAATGCTCCACCCTTTCTCTGTATGGCTGGAAAGAAGTTGGAAGATGCCAGACACCAAGTGCTGTGCATGTGTTTCTCATCATATTAGTCGCTAATGACAATTTAGTCATTACTACTTGATGTTATCCAAAGGGAAAGGTTAAAGAAATGTATGTATTTTTTGATTTGGTTATTTTGAAACAGGGTCTTCTGTGGTTCAGGCTGACCTTGGATTCAGTATAGATCCTGGAGATGGTGACCTTGAACTCTTTTTTTGTTTGTTTGTTTCTTTCTTTTGAGACAAGGTTTTATGAAGGCCAAACTCTCTGTACAGGAAGACCTTGAACTTCTGCTCCTCCTGCCTCTAACTCCCAAGCACCAGCAAGACAGACATGCCCAGCTCCCACCAACCCAGTTTCTCACAGAGCTGGGCATTAACCCAGGGCTGAGACATCTCTGAGCCCTGCCCACCCCCACTGTGTTATTGTGTTTGATGTCTGTGGCTTGTGTATGCTGCACCTGTGGGTATCAGAAGAGAAATTATCATCTCCTTCCACCTTCACACGGGTCCCATAATTCAACTCAGGGCAGCAGGCTTGTGCTGCAGCAAGTGTTCTTTCTGCTCAGCCAGCTTGCCACTCTACCTCTGGTCTATTTTGATTTTTTTTTTTTTAGTTTTTTTTTTTTTTTTTTTTAGTTTTTTTGAGCTATTTTGATTTTTATAAGTAATTTTTAATATATTACATATCTGTTGTACATGTATCTTATCTAATTTAAATAATTAATTAATTTGAGTTAATTTTTTATTGTTGTTACTTGAGACAGGCTCTCTCTACATAGCCCTGGCTGTCCTGGTACTCACTGTGTAGACCAAGCTGGCCTCAAACTCCCAGAGATTCACCTGTTTCTGTCTCCAAGTGCTAAGATTAAAACATAAGCCACCACAACCAGTTAATTTTTTCACTCAGTTAATTTTTTTTTTTTGAGACAGGGTTTCTCTGTGTAGCCCTGGCTGTCCTGGAACTCACTCTGTAGACCAAGCTGGCCTCGAACTCAGAAATCTGCCTGCCTCTGCCTCCCAAGTGCTGGGATTAAAGGCGTGTGCCACCACCGCCCGGCTCACTCAGTTAATTTTTAAAAATCATTTTATTTTATCTTATTTTATGCATATGGATGTTTTGCCTGAATGTATATCTGTGCACTATGAGTGTGCCTAATGTCCATGGAAGCCAGACTAGGGTGTCTAATCTCCTGGAATTGGAGTTCCAGATGGTTGTCAGTTGCTATGTGGGTTCTGGGAATTGGACTGAATCCTCTGGAAGAGCAGTCAGTATTTTTAACTAGGAAGCCATTTCTCTACCTTATTTTACTTACACACTTATTTTTATTCTCAAAACATTGTCTCACTCTGTAGTCCTGGCTGACCTGGAACTGACTATGAAGACTAGGCTGGTCTTGAACTCAAAATGCTGGAATTAAAAGTATATGCCACCACATCAAACTACTCTTCTTTTCTCTTTTAAGTTTTGTTTTTGCTTTTTTTTTAAAGATTTATTTATTTATTTATTTATTTATTTATTTAATGTATATGAGTACTCTGTTGCTGTCTTCAGACACACAGGAAGAGGGCATTGGATCCCATTTCAGATGGTTGTGAGCCAGCATGTCGTTGGTGGGAATTGAACTCAGGACCTCTAGGAAGAGCATTCAGTGCTCTTAACCGCTGAGCCATCTCTCCAGCCCGCTTTTTATGTTTTTCAAGACAGGGTTTCTCTGTATAACCTTGGCTGTCCTGGAATTGCTCTGTAGACCAGGGTGGCCTCAAACTCAAGATCTGACTGCCTCTGCCTCTGCCTCCCAAGTACTGGGAATAAAAGCATGCGCTATCATGCCTGGCTTATTTTTATCTTTAATTGTATGTGTGTGTGCGCCTGTGCGCGTGCACGTTTGTGTATGGGTATGTGTATGATAGTGTAGGTGCCCATGGAACTCAGAGGGGTTAGGTTCTTTGGAGTTACAGATAGTGTACGCTGCCCAACGTGTGTGTCGGAACCACACTTGGGTTCTCTGACAGAGCACTTGCTCTTAACCAATGAATGAGTACACCAGCCTTGCTTTCCTTTTGAAAAAGTGTGTGTGTGTGTGTGTTGTGTGTATATGTATGTATGTGTTTGTGTGTGTGATGTGTAGTGTGTGTATGTGTATATGTATGTATGTATGTGTATATGGTGTGCATATGTGTGTGTGGTGTGTGTATATGTAATGTGTGCTCTGTATGTGGTGTGTGTTTATATATGGGGTGTGTATGTGTATATGTATGTATATGTATGGTGTGTATGTGATACGTGTGTGGTATATATGTAGTGTGTGTGATATATATGTGGTGTGTACATATATATATGTAGTGTGTGTGTATACGTAGTGTGTGTGTATGTATATGTGGTGTGTGTATATATATATATGTGGTGTGTGTGTGTATACAAAGGCCAGAGAAGAACATCAGGAATCACAATGTACCTTACTTTTTTGTGACAAGGCCCTCAATGAACCTGCTGCTCCCCATATTTTGACTGGCTAGACAAAGCCCAAGGGACTAGCTTGCCCACTCTCCCAGTACTGGGGTTAAAGGACAAAGTGCCCATACTGAACTTTTATAAGCCTTTTTTTAAAAGTTTTATTTTTTATTTTATTTTAGGTGTCTTGGTATTTTGTCTTGCATGTATATCTGTGTACCACTTCTGTGCCTGACGCCTGGAGGCCAGAAGAGGGTGTCAAGACCTGGAGTTACAAATGTTTTGAGCCACCATGTGGGTGCTAGGAACGAAGCCTAAGCTCTCTGCCAAAACAACAAGTGCTCTTAATCACTGAGCCATCTCTCTAGCCTCATGCTCGACCTTTCCACGGATGTGAGGCTCTGAACTCAAACCTCATCACACTCTATAGCAAGTACTCTTACCCACTGAGCGATAGCCACGGCCCTGGCTTTCTTCTTTTTAAAATTATTTATTTTTCTTTATGTGTGCATTGGTGTTTTGTCTGCTTGTCTGTCTGTGTGAAGGCATCAGATCCCCCTGGAAATGCAGTTATGGGAGGTTGTGAGCTGCTCTGAGACACTAACCCAGTCCTCTGTGAGAGCACCAAGTGCTCTAGGCCACTGAGCCTCTGAGACCAGCCTCTCTGGTCTCATTTAATTTAATTTAATAAGGGACTCAGAAGAAAGTTTGAGAACAATCTTACTAGAGTTTAAAACAAAATCCTCAGGACAGGGGGTGTAAATTCCAGCAGGTACCAGGGGAAGACTAAAGGGAAAGGGAAATCTGTGGCAATGGGTTAAGGCAGCTCTGAAGTCAGCCACAGGGCGAGGGGTGCTGTGGAGAACAGCAAAGCCGGTGACAGGGAAAGACTGCTCAGAGAGGAGACACCTGTGTGTCTGTGGCTCTGCAAATGACCTCATTAGGGCTGTGCTTTCTGGGAAGGAAAAGTACATTACCTCCCTGAAGGTATAATTACTCTTCCTATCTCTTTAGCCTGGCTTAGAGAAAACCTACCTTCCTAAGGGGCAGTCCTTAGGCAAGTGATCATTTAGCCTAACTGGACTGTTGGGTCTCCAGGCAAGCTAAGAATTCCAGTTTTTGACCAGGAGGAAAGAGCTCTCCTTTAGGGCCTCCAATTTGATTGTAACACCACCACGTGGTCCAGACTTGCCTCAAACTCCAGACACTCCTCCTGAAATTATGGGAGATTGCCACCTTATCTGTCAGTCCCCTCCTCTGAAGGCAGGGTCCCTTGAGTAGTCAGGGTAAAACTTGCTATGTAACAGAAGTCTCCGGTCTCAGATTCCTTCTGTAGCCCAGGCGGGTCTTGCAACTCATGGTCTTCTTGTGCCAGTTTCCAGAATGCTTTGAGTATGGGTGAGTTCTACCACACAGGGCATCGGTGGAGATGCTGGTGGAGACTGTGGTGACAGTGGTGGCAGTGGTGGCAGTGGTGGCTTTGGTGACAGTGGTGACAGTGGTGGCTTTGGTGACAGTGATGGCTGTGGTGGCTGTGGTGACGGTGACAGAAGTGGCAGTGGTGGCAGTGGTGGCTGTGGTGGCAGTGGTGGCAGTGGTGGCTGTGGTGGCAGTGGTGGCTGTGGTGGCTGTGGTGGCTGTGGTGGCTGTGGTGGCAGTGGTGGCTGTGGTGGCTGTGGTGGCTGTGGTGGCAGTGGTGGCTGTGGTGGCAGTGGTGGCTGTGGTGGCTGTGGTGGCAGTGGTGGCTGTGGTGGTGGGGATGGTTGTGTTGCTATTGTCCTTCCTCTTCCCATGTTTCATTAGCATATATTGTACAAAACAATGCACTGCTCTGTTGAATTTCCGTGCGAACATACAGCGTACTTAGCCACGTGACTATATTCAGTTCTCCACTAACTTCTCAGCCTGAGCCCTTCCCTGACTCTGACAGCCTCCTCTCCACTTCAACAAGATTTTCTGAGACTCCACATTTGAGAGAAGGTAAGACTTCTTTTCTCTTCCAGAGTCTGGCTTATTTCCTTTAACACAGTGACCTCCAGTTTCATCAACTATTCTTCAAAAAAAACATGATTTGTTTCTTCTTTCTGGTTGAATAATACTTCATGTTATTCTTATTGAACTTCAACAAAAGATTGTCAGAAACTTGGGACAAGTCGTACTGGGATCATTGTCAGTTTAGGAAGTAAGTCTCTCTTGCAAATCAATTTCAGTTCCTCTCAGTGGGGCATCAGTTCATACACTTCTGTAGTGAAGGAGAGTCTTCTTTTGTTATACCGTTTGTTTTTTTATTGTTTGTTTGAAGCAAGGTCTCTCTATGTAGGCTGGCCTGGAACTCAGTTTGTAGACCAGGTTGGCCTTGAATACACAGGGATCTGCCTGCCTCTGCCTCTGCCTCCTGAATGTGGATTAAAAATGACCCAGTCTGAAGTCATTTTTAAGGATATTTGTAGTCGTTTCTTTTCTCCCTGGATCCAGAAACCTCTGGTGTTATCTGCTAGCTCGTTAGGTTTGAAGAAAGGAACAGGATTACATTTTCACCTGGCCCAGCTTTGCCCTTTACCCCTAACCTTGCTTGCCTCCCCACTTCAGGAGCCAGGGGCAGGCTTTGTCTAGAAAGGGATTCTTGAGTGCCCTAGGGGGCCTATTTGCGGCTTAACAATCATCACAAAGGCCTCCTGGAGGTTTGTTCAAGGCTTCCTCCTCCAGGACCTTCTTTGATCCCTTGCTCCCACTGAGTCTGGGTTTAATAATGGCTAAAGCCCAGCTTCAACCTCATTCCCGATAACATTTTAAGCATTTTGAGATAACAATGGCTAACCCTAGCAGCTTGAGCAGGAAGATACAGTTACAAAGGAAAGCAGCCTGCAGGTCCTTAACTGCTCCAAGTGACCAAGCAGCACAGCAGCTCCAGTGTACTCTCCTTCCCACCTACACCTCCCCCGCTCCCACGCACCCCAGTTCCCTCAGCCCCTCAGGGTTCTTCCTTTGTGTCATCTACTGCTCAATACCTTTCATCATCAACCATTGTCCCTCTCATTATTCAGGACACCCCACCTGTTTTCTTATTCCCTCTCAATGTGGCCAGCTCTCTGTCCTCTCTGGTACTTCTGTTAGCCTACTCCTGGAAGGTCAAAGATCACTATTGCAGTGAACGGACTCTACCAATGTTTTCTTAGTCCTGGCCAGAGAATTAGCCTATTCTGAAGATTCAAGGCAGCTCTTGTTAAGTTCTCCCTTCCAGAATCTCCTGGTCTGGATCTGACACAAACACCCCAGGCAAGTAGAGTTGGGGGTGGGCACAAACAGGACAACTTCACAAGTAAGGCTTGGGACCAGAGCTTGGTCTCACAATTTGTAAGCTATTTGGCTAAGATAAAATCACTTACCTGTCTTCTGTCTCCTCATCCATAGCTGGAAATAAAGAAGGTGCCTGTATCGCTGCAGTCATCAGTGAGAACAAAAGTCGATAATGGCGTGTATGCCTAAAGTCAGAGCCTGGAGGAAGGATGGAGACAGTGTGAACACCTCACTCCTGGGGGAACATTTCTCTGTCCTACTGATGAATCCCCTGGGAGGCCTTCGGTGCCAGTGCCAGTCAGCGTTCAGGGAAACCTGGTTGTATGGCTGACGATCCCATACTTATATTCTAGTTCCCTATC
Organism: Grammomys surdaster; assembly: GCF_004785775.1. Taxonomy (NCBI): domain Eukaryota; kingdom Metazoa; phylum Chordata; class Mammalia; order Rodentia; family Muridae; genus Grammomys; species Grammomys surdaster. The sequence continues at coordinate 1,498,318 of NW_021604593.1, forward strand.
CCCAGGCACCCTAGGAAGAATGCTCACGATGGCCAGTTCCTGCTCACCCCTCTCTGCCTCCCATTGTTTTTGTTTGTTTGTTGGTTGTTGTTGTTTTGTTTTTGGTTGGTTTGTTGTTTGCTTACTTGCTTTTTCAAGACAGGGTTTCTCTTTGTTATAATCTTGGCTGTCCTGGAACTTACTCTGTAGACTAGGTTGGTCTCTTAACTCACAGAGATCCCCCTGCCTCTGCCTCCCAAGTGCTGGAATTAAAGGCGTGCATAACCACTGCCCCTCTCCAACTGGTTTTATCTCCTCCCTAACACAAACTTTCAAGAAGGCCATCTGTATTTTCTTCTCCTAGCATTAAATTCCAGGCCAAATTCTAATATCTTGGAGACTATTGTTTCAATAATCTGATAGTCAAAGAAACACAAGTGTCTCTTTAGAATATCTTTAGTCCTCCCTGATGGGGACAATGTCACATCTTGTTCTCATGGTTTACTTATCCCCTCTGCTAGACTGTGAGGAAGAAAAACATATGTTCTATCTGGCCATCTGGGGGCACTGCTCTGCCCAAGTCTGGCTGTGGCTCACGTTTTGCTGAGTACTGGGGAGGGGCTGAGATATTGAGAAGGACTTCTGTGACCCTGACCTCTCCTAATTTAGCCTGTGATTAGGGCCCTCCTAGGACAGAAGGAAGGTATCATGGTATCTGTGTGTGCTTGTGTAACTGTCAGACCATGTAACATGGACCACCCAATTAGAATGTATGTTACCAAGGAAGAGAAAGGGGGAGGGCTACAATGTAAAGGGAAAATACAAAGGTTATATAAGGCAATATACCAATGCACCCTATGTTAGGGGATTAGCCTTTGGATGTGAATTTGCTAAGCTAATGTAGACATGAATAAACACTGCATCCTGGCAGAAAGGCTTGGTGTACCATTATTTCTCTGTAATGAGAATTTGAAAACAAGCCCAGGGGAGTGGAGACTTTGATGATCTGTAAGGACACTGGCCATGGCGTGGCATAGTAGATTACTTATAGGTAGGTGTTTGCTGGGGTCTTGGTTTGGTCCTTGTGGGGTCCATCACATGCTCCATCAGCCTGCACTGTTTATGTCTGGCTGGTCTGACACTAGTCTTCCTCTGGCTTCCAGGGCTCCAGATACTAGAAGACAGAGGACTCACTAGCACCCATTACCACAACTGGACAAGCTTGTCAAATGAGTTTGCAGCAATTGCCTTACAGATTGGTTTTCCCAGGATACCTGACTCAGTCCCATCCTGGGAGCTAGTAGCCTCATCAAAGCCCGAACACCTTAGGGAAGTGTGTACTCCTTTTCCTCTTCATTCTTTCCCAATACCCCAGATAACTCACCTCTCCAACCACCTTCCACTGACCCACCCTACCCAGAAGTAGGACTACCTTTAATCCCCAAAAGCTGCACTTAGCTCGGTGACAGAGCACATACTTAGGATGTGAACGGTCCTGAGTTTAATCCCAATTACACACACTAACACAGAATGTAAAAATAGCAATGAATCATGCTTGACCCTAAGTGTATTTGGCCTTTTTCCTTCCCAACTATAAACCTTCAGACTTTCTTTGTTTGTTTGGCATGGGGAATGGGGGTGGAGTTGGGGGTTGAGACAGGATCTCTCCTGGAACCATGTTGGTCTTGAACTTATAGAGATCCATTTGCCTCTGTCTCTCAAGTGTTGGGATTAAAGGTATGTGCTACTACAGTTTTCTTTTCTTTCTTTCTTTTTTTTTTTTCGAGACAGGGTTTCTCTGTGTAGCCCTGGCTGTCCTGGAACTCACTCTGTAGACCAGGCTGGCCTCGAACTCAGAAATCCGCCTGCCTCTGCCTCCCAAGTGCTGGGATTAAAGGCGTGTGACACCACCGCCTGGCGGTACTACAGTTTTCTAAGACTCTCACAAGAAATCCCACTTATAGGAAATGACAGTTCTTAACCCCTTGTGCAACCCTCATGACCCATGGTTTTATCTTATCAGACTATAGCTCTATCCAAGGCATCACCAAAGCCACCCTATAATCTCATTTATTGAAAAAGCAGAAGATAGAAAAGAAAGATTTTTAACACTCCTTAAATTGTACATGTGGCCACTGTGAGCCGCTTAAACAGGATTATCCCCCAAGAAGCCATACCCAGGTGGTGCTTTATTCTTTCCCCAGCCATTCCTCTTTCTACTAAAACCATGCCTACATCTATATTAAAATTCTCTTAATAAATTGCATTACTAATTCATAGTAGCTCGTTCTGAAATTCTTTTTGACAGTGGTGTTAAGGATTCTAGCTTGGGAGGCGGAGATGTAGCTCAGCTGGTGGGGTGGTTAACTACTGTCTTAGTGAGGGTTCCATTGCTGTGAACAGACACCATGACCAAGGCAACTCTTATAAAGGACAACATGTAACTGGGGCTGGCTTACAGGTCCTGAGGTTCAGTCCATTATCATCATGGGGGGGGGGGGGAAGCATGGCAGTGTCCAGACAGGCATAGCTCTGGAGAAGCTGAGAGTTCTACATCTTGTTCCAAAGACAAACAGGAGAAAACTGACTTCCAGGCAGCTAGGACGAAGGTTGCAAAGCCCATTCCCAAAGTGACACACTTCCTCCAACAAGGCTACACCTATTCCAACAAGGCCACCCCTCCTAATAGTGCCACTCCCTGGCCCAAGCATATTCAAACCACCGTACCCAGCACTCATGAGTCTCCAGCAGCTACTTGGCGGACTCACAACCACCTGTAACTCCAGTTCCTGGGGATCCAACGCTGTCTTCTGGCCTCCAAGAGTACCAGGCATTTCAACTGGTACACAGACAAGAGCACAAGAAAAACACCCATAAACATACAAAATAAAAATAAATAAACCTTAAAGAAACAAAAAGGAATTCTGGCTTCTGCAGCTGGAGAGGTGTCTCAGTGGAATTTATTTCTTTCCCGGAGGGCTGAAGTTTTGTTCTCAGCACTTAGATGATGCAGCTCACCAAAGCCTGAGGCCAGCTCCACAGTGTTCAATACCTTCTGAGGTACTTAGGATCCTGGCCACAGGTGGTGTACACACACACACACGCACACCAGCACATCTTTGATCCTAACACTTGGGAGGCAGAATCAGGCAGGTCTCTGAGTTTCAGAACAGCCAGAGTTAACCAGTGAGACTCAGAGTTATACTGTGAGACTCTGTTTCTTTAGAACAAAACAAAACAAAAACAAAAACAAACTTCCTAGAGTAGAGGTCTCTGAATTGACCGGCAGGGGTAAAGTGCTTGCTGAACAACCATGAGGACCTGGGTTTGACCTCAGTACCCAGTAACATTGGGGCAACAGGGCAGAGAAGGCAGGTTCCAGTAAGGCTGGATGTCCCTCTAGGCCAGCTGCAATGCCAAGTTTTGGGTTAAATGAGACATCTTCATCTCTATTAAGGTGAGAAGTTGGAGGATTTTTCAGTGGTTAAGAACACAAGTTGCTGTTTTGAAGAGCCAGAGTTTGTTTCCCAGCACCCAAGTTGGTGGCTCAGAGTTGTAACTGTAACTTTAGGGAGACCAATGAATGTCAATGTGCACATTCTAAATAAGAGGAAGAGTATTAGAAGACACCCGAAGTTGACCTCTGGCTTCTATATGTGCACCCACAAGCATAACACACACACACAGAGAGAGAGAGAGAGAGAGAGAGGGAGAGAGAGAGAGAGACAGAGAGAGACAGAGACAGAGACAGAGAGACAGAGAGAGAGACAGAGAGAGAGACAGAGAGAGAGAGAGACAGAGAGACAGAGAGAGACAGAGACAGACAGAGAGAGAGACAGAGAGAGAGACAAAGCGCGAGCAACTCAGGCCACTCAGGCCATTGTGTAGGGCAGTCTCACGACCTACCACTGTTAAGAATGTTATAAGATAGTTTTATTTCCATCTCATTTTAAGGTAAACTAAGGCGCTGGAAGACAGTCTCCTCTAAGACTACTCTGAAACGGGAAAACAGAGTCCAAATTTTCGTCGGCCTGCTTGTCCATTTGAGAATAAGTGCTCCCAAGGATGCGGCACGAAGGAAGCCCAGGCTCCTGAGTTGGAGGCCTGAGGGAAGCCTGGAAAAGTAGAGACGTGAGCCAGAAGCAATCAGCAGGGATCGCAGCCCAGGCGATGTGGTGTGATCGCCCTGGCAGGACCTGGCAGGACCTGGCAGGAGCTCATTAGCTACTGCCGCTGTGCCTCTCAGCTGAGCACAGCGCCATCTAGCGAAGCCTAGGACTCAGCACCGAGCGGATGATGTCACTGCCAGGAGGCATGCCGGGAAGGCGAGCCATGATCAAGATTTACCAAAGCGCAAAGGGAGGGATAAATACCTTTGGGGACTTCTTTTATCAGGCATTTTGGGGAACTCTGACCACATCAAGTATAGGGCATCCTGAGTCGGGGTCTTGGACGCTGGACAGGATATTACCAAGAGCATTGCCGTACCCTCATCGTCCGGTGTCCTCTGGCAACTGCCCAGGTCACTGTGATGGATCTCGGTTGGACTCCTCAGATTCCACAACAGATCCCTTCTTCCCTCCTCACACAGCTCCCACTCACCACGCTATTCTTGTGTTGCATCCCAGCCCTTACATTTCAAGGCCATCATATTGGAGGTGGAGGTATCCTGTTTCTCCATGCCTAGTTACTATTCTGTTCTGACTGCCTCTCCTAGTTCATTCCAACAGCTACATCAGCCAGCATCGGGTCCTCTTCACGACTTCTTGTCCAGCAACTGGAGGAGAGATCCTCGTAAAAATTCTTTTCTTCTTAGGAGCAACGCCCTGGGACTTTTCCTGTGATCGATTAAACTTCTATATGACCTGCCACCCTCTCACCACCAGGCCCTTGGAACCTACATCCTTTTTTTTTTTTTTTTTTTTTTTTTTTTTTTTTTAAAGGGTTTCTGTTTAGTTTTGGCTGTTCTGGAACTCACTCTGTAGACCAGTCTGGCCTCAAAC
>NW_021604593.1:1503399-1533738 GCF_004785775.1 Grammomys surdaster
CCCAAGTGCTGGGATTAAAGGCGTGCGCCACCACTGCCTGGCCATCCTATTTTTTCCTCAGCTGTGAATCCACAGTCTTCTGTACCAAAATCACTATTAGGATTTGTTAAATGTGCAAGTTCTGGGTTGCTACCTAAGACTTATCAGGCTTCCTTTTCCAAAGAAGGACGCAGCTGCTCCTTTAAATTGAGTTGAAAGGTCAGCAAAATCCTGCTCTCTTGAAGTCCTGGGCTTGCCCCTAGAGCCCAGGAGGTGGAATTTTGCCTCTCAGCTTCTTTTCCGCCTAACTGAAATGTACGCTCCTAATGGCAGTACTGGGACGGTCTTGTTCACAGAATGAGGTGCCTGCTGCAGAGAAGGGATTCAATAAATACTTGTTGAGGATGGAATGATTGTCTGGTCATATTTTAAGCTCAGGGAAATACATATGGGGACCTGGCATCAAGCCCAGAGATTTGGGGTAGTGGACTCTCTAACAGTGTCCCTTAGCTATCCCTCACAGAGGTCTGCTTTGGGGACACACTTCCTTCCAAGGATGCCTAGGACAGCCCGGGTCCACAACTCAGCTCTCTTCTGCTCTGTGACATCAGGGCTTTATCCTCCTGTGCTAGGGGTTTTAAGTATCAGCCAGGGCAACTGGAGAGAGTCTTTGTACTCCAGGAGAGCCTTGTCTTCGGTTTTTGATCTATCAGAGTAAAACCAAGCCCAGTTCAGATAAATATTCACTCTATAGCCTGGAGGAATGAAAGCCAAAAGCCAGGTGCAGGTAAGAGCCAGACTCTGTCCAGCCCACCGGTCTGATGCCAAAAGAAACAAACTGGGAGATGCGGTGTGAAGATAACAGACTACGGCTGTGTCCTAAGCCATCCCCGCCTTTAATGATCTTGCCCCTGGAGAATTGTGGGCAAGATTTGATTTGGGCCATAGATAGCCAATGCCAGTGGTGGTGGTGGTGGTTTTCATGTTTTGTATGAAAGGTCTCCTGTAGCCCAGGCTGGCCTTGACTTTAGTATATAGCCGAGGATGATCTTGAACTTCTGATTCTCCTATCTCTCCTTCTCAAGCTCTGGTATTACAGTGTTGTACTGCTGCACCCTGATGACGGAACCCAGGGCTTCATGCATGCTAGGAGAGCACTCTACCAGCTGCAATAACTCCCCATCCTACCCCACCCCCATATGAATGTTTTGAGACAGGGTCTCATTCTAGCACAGCCCAGGCCATCCTGGAGCTCACTGTATAGCCCAAGCTGTTCTGGAGCTCACTGTATAGCCCAAGCTGTTAAGGAGTTCACTGTATAGCCCAGGCTGTTCTAGAGCTCACTGTATAACCCAGGCTGTCCTTGAGCTCACTCACTGTATAGCCCAGGCTGTCCTTGAGCTCACTCACTGTATAGCCCAGGATGTCCTTGAGCTCACTGTATAGCCCAGGCTGTCCTTGAGCTCACTCACTGTATAGCCCAGGCTGTCCTTGAGCTTATGACAATTCTCTTACCTCAGCTTTTCAAGTCCTGGGTGCTTATAGACCATATTAGATGTTTACCATGCACTTGGCTTAGTTTCTTTCACATTTCCAGAAATCCTTGTTCCCAGAGGGCAAGGCCGTCCACACCCTTGGAGAGTGTGCACAAAGCAGAATGGGTGGGGAAGGGATGTCCATGGCTTGAGTTGGGGATGCACACTCAGTTTAGAGCAGACAATAGGTTTTTAGTTAGAGGGCATTGGTAGGCTTCAGAGTCCAGAGAAGATGTAACACCTACCTGACAGGCTAAGGCCCTTGCTTGTTCCTCTGTGCTCCTTTTGTCTGTGTTTCTGTCTTAGGGAGTCAACTGTTATGGCCCAAGGAGCTAGGATTGGGAGTCCTAGGTCTGAGGCAGCCTGGCTGTGGAAAGTTAAGTTTCTGCCTTCAGTGGCCTCTCCTCATCCTTCCTCCTCTCTTCCTCCCTTCTCTCTCCCTCACACCCTCCCTTCCTTTGGTGAGGGCCCATGCACGCTGAGTGCATACCCTACTACGAACTCCACACCAGAATCCTCTTTCTGAAAGGAGTGTTGCTCCGGCACTCCCAGCAACCCACTGGGCTCTATTCATAACTCCTGAGCACAATGGAGCCCAGATGTAGGTGCAGCTTTAATTAACTTGTTCTTTCTTCAAATAGCTTTTTGCCTGCCTCACAGGCGTCCCGGGAACACAGGACAGGCACAAAAGAGGGACTAGAGAACCACCAGAAGCTCCCCTATGTGCACATGCCTGAGCAGGTGAATTGTCCGGGGACACAGCATCTCTCTCTTCATCTCCACAGTCTGTCCTCAGTCATCCTTTTACCTCTCATTACCTCTCAAAAGAGGTCTTTTCCAAGCCAGACATTGTACTAGGCCCTGAGGTACAAACCTGAACCTAATAGACTTTTAGTTTAACTGGCCACCAGGTGTCACTAGAGCCAGTCACATGGCATCTCCCAAGCCTGAGAAGAGGTAGGCTAATGGGAAATGTGATTTGAATTTGGTCAGCTCTGTTCCACCAGTCTGAATCTGAAGCAAGTTCCTCCAGTGGAAAAATAACCACCCCTACACTACAAAGATATCCTTGTGACTTCCTTAACAGCCCAGCTAGCCTGGGACCTCGGGGATGCAGGTCCTCAGGTCAGTTTGAAATCTTTCTGCAGCTTGTGCCTCCCAGAGCTCACCAGGCTTCTTGCAAACCCTCTCACCCAAGGCAGTGTAGATAGAAAAGCATTTCCTTTTTTTTTTTTTCTTTCGAGACAGGGTTTCTCTGTATAGCCCAGGCTGTCCTGGAACTCACTCTGTAGACCAGGCTGGGCTTGAACTCAGAAATCTGCCTGCCTCTGCCTCCCAAGTGCTGGGATTAAAGGCATGAGTCACCACTGCCCAGCTAGAAAGCTCTTCCTAATTTACAAAGTTGGCACTCCTTTAGCTTCTCTTACATATGCCGTCTATAGTCAAAAGGGAAGCTACTCTTTCAACCTCTGGAGATGGCTGGATCCTTTGGATTTACTTGTGTGGCCTTGGGGCCACATAAGAGGTTGAACGAGGTTAAGCTCTGTCCTCCTATGGCTTACAGTCTATCCAAAAAGCCAATGACCAGTGGACGTGGTGAGCTATACTTGTAATCTCAACATCTAAGAGGTTGAAGCTGGAAGAATAGATCTGAGGCCATCCTGGGTTACATTGTGAGACTCTGCCTAAAACCAAACAAATGGGCTGGAGAGATGGTTCAGTGTTGTGGCTTCCTCAGACACCTGCATTCACGTGCACATATCCATCCACACACATCTACACATAATCAAAAATAAAAATAAATCTTAAAAAAAACTCTATTGATCTGGCCTTGATGGTGCACATCTTTAATCCCAGCAATCATGAGGGAGAGGTAAGAAATTCTGAATTCCAAGCAAGCCTGGTCTACAGAGCAAGTTCCAGGACAGCGAAGTCTATATAGACAAACCCTGTCTCAAAAACACAAACAAGAAACAAACAAACAAGCAAAGCCTAGTCTGATGGATCATACCTGTAATACAAGAATATAGGAAGCTGAGGCAGCAGAATAAGGAATTGACCGACTTTATATACCGAATTCAAGTCCAGCCTGGGCTACAGGGAAATTGTCTAAAAATAACAAAATAGGCTAGAATCCTAGCATTACAGCAACAGACACAGGGGGATCTTTGTGAGTTCAATGCCAGCCAGAACTAAACAGTAAAACCTCAAAACAAAAACAAAAGCCACATCAAAACAGAACTGTTAGATTTTGGCACGCAGCTTAGAACAGACAACACCAGACCAAACAGTTCCAAAGGGGAGGGGGTTTATTCAGAGGGCAAAGGTGGGGAGAGAAATGGGAGAAGATGGTGGAGGAAAAGGAGAGAGAGAGAGGAGAGAAGTGGAGGAGTACAGGCCATGACCACGTGGAGAGAGGGGGAAAGGAAAGGGGGAGGGGTGAGGGGACAGAGGGAAGCTAGAGGCAAGAGAGTAAGAGAGTAAGAGAGAGAGGAGGGGGCAAGCAGCCCCTTTTATAGTGGGCAGGCCTACCTGGCTGTTGCCAGGTAACTGTGGGGAGGAGCGTACCTGGCTGTTGCCAGATAACTGTGGAGGTGGAGTTTAGACAGAATACTAACATTCCCCTGTTTTGGTTTAATTAAAAAAGAAAAATTAGAAAAAGGTGACGACGAAGCAGGAATAGGGTTGTCGTGATATCTGGCTACTCCCTGCTGGCATTGGGGATGACGTGTCTTTAGGGGGAACCTAGAAGAATGGGTATGTGGGATGTTTGTCCGGTCTTAAGAGACTTAACTGTTTCCTGCTGTCCAGGGTCTATGGAGCGAGCCATCTGAGGATAGGTCAGAAGGAACAGGTCCAGTAGAAGCAGCTGTGTGTGTGACAGGAGATGGGGCATCTGGAGGTTGCTTCTCTGGAGCTGTTTTGGATGTGCCTGGACTTGACAAGATCTGGATGGCGTCTATTTGGTCCATGAAAGATATATCTGAGTGGTTTCCTGTAGCTTATAAGTTTACAAAAGAGATAACAGCATGAGTTAATACAAGCAGTCTTTATGATGAACCTTTGCTGGATCGTATAGCAATGTTTTATCAGTTAGGCACTCAGTTAGGAACTCAGATAATATTAGGACAGAGTCATAGCAAGAAGAGGAAATATGAAACATTTAATTGACGGCAACTGAGTTTAGGTAATGAGGTAACAGATAATCTGTGAAAGCATAGCTGTCAATGTAGTCAGAAGCCTGAGAAAGAGTAAACAATAATCTACCAGTTATATATTATTTTAAAAAATGACAGAGTCCACTAGCCAACAGTTCCTGTGGTCTCCATAGTCTCTTGGGTGAAGTCAGTTTGGCTTCCAAGCACAGAAGACGCAGGGCTTTTTTCTGTGGAATGGATATGCGTGACATGAGAAATGACTTATCTTGGTTTGACTTAGCTAAGTCATTTGACTCAGAGCATCCAGTTTAGCCCACTGTGTTTGTTAGTGACTATATCATCACATACAATCCAGGCTGTATCTTCTAGGTGTCTGGTGTCCAAGTCTTCTGAAACCATCTTGGGTCAACTGTTAGAGGCTTTGGGAATTCTGTCGGCCATAAACTTAAATATACTATTAGCAGACTTCTGACAAGATTGAGAGCCATAAGGATTGGTTGTAACTGAATAGAATTTAATAGCAGTAGTAAAAATCTATTAAGACAGAGCCTTTCCTATCCTGTCTTAAGTAACTTTGGCAGGTTGTGTAGATAGAGAAAAGCACACTTTTGTATTAGCAAAGAAATATTTGGCTAGGACCAGAATAAGAAAACTGGATCATATGGCTGGTGGGGGGTTGGGTGGCAGCGGCAGCAGGGAGGGACTTCCTGCTAGCAGCTGGAAGTCACTGCCCGGTGTCTCTGGCAGCTAGAGTTTGCAGTTGGCAAGGAAAAGCAAGCATGTCCCATATCACAGCAGTGTTCATGTTAGTTTTTTTTAATAGTGGAAGGCACCGCTAGTACTCACTTTACAGGTCCCAGGCAGAGAGGGAGAGGGAACGCCTCCCTTGCCTGCTCGGGTAGCCAAGTCCTTTGTGCGGGTGGTTGTGCACATGGGGAAGCAAGTCTATCTGGTCTGATGTAAACCTGCAGACGTCCACTAGAGTCTCAGCAATTCCCCCATTTTGGTTTAATTAAAAAAGAAAAATTAGAAAGAGGTGTGGGGTTGAGCAGGTTTCGTGGCTAAGAGAACTTGGAGTGGGGAACAGGCAGAACACGTGGAAGGAGTATAATGAAGGTAGATAAATGCTCGAACATAGGGGATTTGTTTCCATTTACCAGACTGCTGGCAGTATGTTAAGACCCCTTAAAATAATTGGGTCTAGCGTGCCATGAAGTGGCTACTTTAGTCCATTATCTAGAGGGTATTGAATCCAGACCTTATTGCAGAGGTGTATCAATTTGGAAGGCCTCAAATCAGGCATTAATTTTAGAGATTTGTGGTTTTTCAGTAGACAACCCAGTGGGGTGTCTGTGGGTACAGTCAAAGACAATGTGGTACCCATTGGGTGACGTGGCTGTTACCGACCTATCAGTCGGCGTCATGAAAAAAAAGCTGGCAATGAAAAATCAGGCTGGCAGCCTAGATATCAGGTCATCACGAGAATATCTAGGGGCCTCAGCGGGGCTCCTGGAGCCTGCCAGAAAGTAGCCCACCTAGTACCAGGATTTCTGGCATCTGCAAGAGCTTGGGGGTGGTGGTGCTGGGAGCTACTTTCTAGGAGGGAAATCACCCAATGGTCAATGTCCTAAGTTGTAGGTCAGCTAGAGGCCAGTCATATGGACTGGGGCAATGGAAAGCCAACCCCTTAGCCCAGGGAAGGCTGATCAGGCACTAACTGGGCAACCAGGGTCCCTCCCGCCAATTGGAAGCTCCTTACCAATTAATATGCCGGTGTGTGTTTGCAGGTTTGTGCAGTCTGGTATCAGGAAAGGTGGAACCGTGAGGTCTGTGTCCCCTGTCTGGCTACCCAGTCCACGTGGCAGAGCACCACATGGGGGCCGCAGTGGCACAGCTCACGTGGTAGAAGTTTTGTGAGCTTCGCATCGGCAGATGTTCATTCATGTGCCTGGTGACGGCAGGTAGCAGCAGATGGAGTCCGTGTGGTGTAGCAGTGGCAGCGGTGGCGGTGGCGGTGGGGTTGTGGCAGGCCACATGGTGTCCATCCTGCGCAGTCATAGCAGCTGGAGCCAGCGGCTGCACGGGTCTCGAGGTTCCCAAAGGCTTCGTTCCCGGGTTTTGGCACCATTGTTAGACTTTGGCACTCAGCTTAGAACAGACAACACCAGACCAAATGGTTCCAAAGGGGAGGGGGTTTATTCAGAGGGCAAAAGTGGGGAGAGAAACGGGAGAAGATGGCGGAGGAAAAGGAGAGAGAGAGGAGAGAAGTGGAGGAGTAGAGGCCATGACCATGTGGAGAGAGGAGGAAGGGAAGGGGAGAGGGGTGAGGGGATAGAGAGAAGCTAGAGGCAAGAGAGCAGGAGAGCAAGAGAGAGAGGAGGCAAGCAGCCCCTTTTATAGTGGGCAGGCCTACCTGGCTGTTGCCAGGTAACTGTGGGGAGGAGCATACCTGGGTGTTGCCAGATAACTGTGGAGGTGGAGTTTAGACAGAATACTAACAAGAACAGAACCCTAAAAGGGAGTTGGAGAGATGTCCAGTTGTTAATAGTGTTGCTGTACAACCACAAGGACCTGGGTTGAAATATTAGCATTCATGTAACAAGTTAGGCATGGTCTCTTACATGCCTGTAATACCAATGCTTGGGGGATTGGGACAGGAGAATCTGGGGGACTCTCTGTCTGCCAGATTAGCTGAAACTGCAAGCTGTGAGTTCAGGAAGAAACCTTTCTTTGGAGGAATAAGTCAGAGAATTATAGAGGACACCAGATGCCCTTGTTTGGACTTTATACACAGGCCTATTCACATGTGCATATAACACATACACACACACACACACACACATACACACACTCACAGAGAGAGAGAGAGAGAGGAAGAGAGAGAGAGAGAGAGAGAGAGAGAGAGAGAGAGAGAGAGAGCATGTTGGAGGTCTCTCTGTGAATAGATCATGGAAAGTTTGTTGTTGTTGAGAAAATGAAGCAGACACTCCATCTCAACAGTCTGTTTTATTGGAACAGTGAGACACCTCAACATTTCTGAGAGATGAAAACCGAGCTCATGTAGAGGGACTGAGGTCGATGTAAGTACACATGCACACACATGAGGAGCTACCAGGAAGTTACAGCTATTTTTTGTGGCTTCACTGGGAGCAGGGTGGGTTGTTTTCGCTACCCAGCATATGTTTGTGCAGGTGGAGCGGTCAGGCTGGGGTTAAGCCATGATTTATGGCTAGGGACTATTGCCCAGTATACCCTGACTCAGTTCCTCATAACCTCAAGCAATTACCCAATACTACCACTGAGCTATGTATCCAGCCCTTTTTTTTTTCCTTCTGATTTTCAGATAGTCTCCCCAGGTTGCCCAAGCTGAACTCACTCTGTAGTTCTCACTGACCTGGATCTTGACATTCTCCTGCTTTAGCCTTCCAAGTACCTGGAATTACAGGTCTGCGCCTGGAATATATGCACAGCTTTTTTTTCTACCTCTTGGAGATTTGTTTGTTTGTTTGTTTGTTTATACAAGGTTTCTTCTGTATGACTGTGGCCATCCTGAAACTTGCTCTGTAGACCAGGCTGCCCTTGAACTCAGAGATCTGCCTGTTTCTGCTTCCCTAGTGCTGGGATTAAAGGCATGTGCTACCACCTTCCTGCTTGGAGATTTTTAAAATTAAATTTAGCAATTATACTTATTTATTTATTGGGGTGTGTGTGTATGCACACAGATGTGGAGGTCAAAGAACAACTTTTGTGGGTTAGTGCTTCCTTCCAACATGTAGGATCTGGGATCAAACTCGGGACTCAGGCTGTCAGGCTTAGTATAAGTCCTGTACGAAGCCTTCTTTCTGCCTTCTCCAGCACTGAGCCTCCCATTGTAGTCCATGGCTTTTCTGAAATTTGCCATGTAGCCAAGAAGTTCAAGGATGACCTTAAACTTCTAATCCTGGCTTGAAATGTATACATGCGTTATATAAATTCATGTAAATGTGAGTAAAACCATTATTTAAAAAAAAAAAAACAGCCGGGCAGTGGTGGCGCACGCCTTTAATCCCAGCACCTGGGAGGCAGAGGCAGGCGGATTTCTGAGTTCGAGGCCAGCCTGGTCTACAGAGTGAGTTCCAGGATAGCCAGGGCTACACAGAGAAACCCTGTCTTGAAAAACCAAAAAAAAAAAAAAAAACAAAAAACAAAGAGACAAAGAGAGGGTAGAGGTGCTGAGGGAGTAGGGGAAGGGCAAAAAGAGTCTTGTGAAGTGTGAAGTGAAAGTAGCCCAGTGTGCAGGGCAGTTACAGGAAGGGGCAGGAGGAGAGGGAGAGGGAGATGGGGAGGCAGAGGCTCTGCTAAACACACTTTGTTTGCATCGTGAAACCTGCTGTGAGTTATCTACCGGAGAAGACCACACAGACACACGTTTAAGCCAATAGAAGTCTCTTTTAGCTGGCTGGCAACTACACTAGATGTTTCAGATCCCAGTGTTGCCTCAAACTTTTCCCAGGGTGAGCTTTGCAAATGAATTACTTAATCTAGCTAGCCAGTATAACAGACACAGAAACTGGTATTTTATTTACAAGCTCTAAGCTTAGACTGGGTAGGTTCTAAGCTGTTCTCACCTGCATCCAAACCATATACCCCTTGTTAGTTGTTGTTTGAGGCTCACTCAGGCTGCCTCTGCTTCACCAGCCTGGCCTCTGGATGCACTTCTCTTGGCCACGTGATCATGATCTAACTCCTCTGATGACAGCCTCCTGCTTTCTCTTCCTCTACCTTCTTCTCTGTGGTCTCTCTGGAGCTCCCTCACTCAGGTCCCGCCTTTCTCTCTCTCCTGCCTACTCACAGGCTCTAAGCCTTTTAACATCCAATAGCTTTAAACTGGGGAGCAAGGTTTATACAGCAAAGGCTGGTATACATGAGAACGCATTCATCTGAATGGCAACCAGATCTTGGGGTTGAGGATCTGTGCACAAAGGTTAGCATTTATACACATAGCAACAGACCACCCCAAACAGAGCTTTCAAGCACAACTATATCCTTAGCTGATGTCCTTCAGTTATCAAGAACAGTTAGCCAGGATTGGTACTACAGAAGCCTGAAAGCAAGACTTTCCCAGAACTATGGACTATGGATGGGTTGGGTCTTTGTTTTCATCTTGCAGGTGGTGCTGTCTATGCTCTGAGTTTTACAGCCCAAATGGTACTTATGTCATGAAGTCAGTTGTGCTAAGGTCTGGGGGTCTGTTACAGAACCTGACACCTTGAATGGTAACTCAAAAAAAAAAATTAAAACTCCATATGGTCTCAAAAGAAACTCTAGAAAAGGTGGAAGTTAGAGGTTAGAGGATAGCTGTAAGGAGAAAGGGACAGAGACGGTTGCTCAAGGGGGGCAGGGTTTCTGTTTGGGGTGATGGAACAGCTATGAAAAATGGTGGCAACTCAGTCAACCACACACATCAATTCTGTGGCTCATTTCTTGGTCTTTTGGCTAAGATCAAGAATAATCTATGCTACTTAGTTGTGTTTTGTAAAGTAGTGTCACTGTATTTCCACTTCAGCCTTCTAAATGTTATTATCATGGAATCCATAATTACACCTGGCAAAGCTCACACTGCTAGAAAGACAGAAGTCAGACTGAGTCATAGGTCCACTGCAGTCACTGACAGTAAAACTTCCCCAATGTTGATTTCGTCATGCTGAGATTGTGTGGGCCAGAGGCTACCAGACACATTCACGCTTTGTCAGGATGAAGCTTCCTTTGAGTGGATAAATAAGAGACATCTTCCAAGAGCATCAATGGAGAAGACAGAACCGGCCTGGAAATAGAAATAAGAACCTGTTCAGACTAGCACTTCTGAGTTTCTGGACAGAAGAAGCAACTACAAGAAGGACGTGAGAGTAACAGTCTGCATGCCAGAGAGCAACTTGAAGCTAGCTTGCCTCTGTGGCCTTTGGCCTTCTCTTTGGCTGATGAGAGTTGATCGCAGACAAATACACTCCTTGCCTGTCTATAAAGCTGGTCTGTCTATATGTGGAGGACAGTCTCAGGCAAGCTCTGTTACACAGTTTTTCCCAGGCCTGGCCTCAGGGTTCTAGTCAGCTTCTCAAACGTCTCAGTTCACTGACCAGGTCAGAGATTTGATTGTATCCTCAATGTGCTGAAGCCCTGTCCTCCAGTATTGTGTCTGTGTCTGTCTTCTGTTGCTAAAAGCACAGTACAAACTGGATAGGCTACAAATAAAGTAGCTTTATTTCAGTTTGTAATTCTGGTGCAAGGCCAAAGGACCTCATTCAGTATTAACTTTCTTGTTGGCAAAACACCAAGGGAGGGCATTATGTGGCCGAAGACAAGACACATGCATTTATTTATTTACTTTGGATCTCTGAGACAGATTCTTATTCAGTCTGAGCTGTCCTAGAACTCACTATTTATCCACGGATGACCTTGAACTTTCTGCTTCTACTTTCCAAGTGCTGGAAGTACAGGAGCAAACCACTGTGGCCGGCTGAGGCATCAGTGTGTATCTCCACTGCTCTTTTCTTCTTATAAATCCACCAGTGTTGGGTAACAGATGCTCCACCCTGATGACCTTCCTTAACCCCAGTCCACCCTAAAATGCCTCGTTTTTGAGAACCATGGTTGGACTAAATACCCATCCCTGGAAGGGAAACCACATTCAGACCATGCAGCCTATCATGGGACATTTTTTGGATGTCTTTAAATGTAATTGAGGCAAAGTAAGCTCATTGGGTGGAGCACTAATGCCATCTAACTGAGTCCATAGAAAAAGAAATGCTAGATAAAGACAGATGCCCAGCAGCGCCACAGGTGAGGACGGAGATAGACATTCAGTTCCTGCCAACCAAGGCCTGCTAGCGGTGAAGGAAGCAAGGAGACTCTTTTTGAGCCCTCAGATACCTTGGTCCCTGGCTACCAAGCTTTAGAGAGAATAAAATTGTGTTGTTTGTTTATTTGTTTGTTTTGCTTTTTTTGTTTTTGTTTTGTTTTGCTTTTTGAGAGAGGGTTTCTTGGTGTAGCACTGGCTGTCCTGGAACTCCTTTTTAAGACCAGGCTGGCCAGGCACCTGCCTCTGCCTCTTGAGTGCTGGGATCAAAGGAATGAGCCACCACAACCTGACTGAGAGAATACATTTATGTTGTTTTATGACATTTAATTATAGTAGCCTTGGAAAATATTGATGTCTCTCTTGCATGTTCTCATAAATAACATATTAATTAATTAATTTACTTATTTAGTGTATATAATGCTTTGCCTGTACCACTTGCATGCCTGGTACTGGAAGAGACCAGATGAAGCATCAGAGCCCCTGAAGATGGAGTTAGGGATGGTTGTGAACAACCATATAGGTGCTTGGAAACTAACTTAGATCCTCTGGAAGGGCAGCCAAGGCTCTTAACCTCTCATCCATCTTCCCATCCCCTCCTTTCTGAATACTTTGTTATTGCTCACTATATAGACCAGGTTTTCCTGAAGCTCAGCCCAATCCTCCTACCTCAGCCTCCCCAGGGCTGGAATTACAGGTATGTGTCCTACCCAGCCTCCTGTCCTACCATATACATCGTACAAATGATTTTCATTCCATGTAGTGAATGAAGGGAAAATGGAATAAAAACCACCCAGATTCCTACTGCAAGGAGTCGTCCTCTCTCATGTTGCCATCTACCCAGCTAACTCTTCATGTGAAGCAACTTTGGGGAAGAGAAAGTCTAGGGAGCAGGGAGTTCCCTGCTGTTTTAAGGAAATTATTTTTAAAAATCCAGAGACTTTCCCAGAAGCCAGAATATTTCTGGGAGTTAAGGGGAGCCTCTGAGTGTCGGTATTTTCCTGTCTCTACTTGTGATATGGGGAGGGTTCACATTCTTGTCACGTTCTTATGACGTGCTCCTGTCCTGGGCCGCAGCAGCCAGCTTCTCCTTGTGCCAGGGAAAGTACATAAACCATGGCCCCCGGCATCTTCCATCTGCTCCTAGAACAAGGCATGGAGTCAACTGACTTCTGAGCAACTCCTCAGGCTTCGTGACCTCAGTGACTTGGGTAAAGTTACTGTACCTCTCTGGGCTCAGATCATCTTCATGTAAAAGAAGGATAAAGAGCTGGTCATATGGCTTGTGGCTAAACCTAAGGATCTGTTTTGGATCCCTGGTACCCACAGGGTGAAAGGAGAGAATGACCCATAAATTGTCCCGTGTCCTTCTCCAACCAAAAATAAACAACTGTAATTGTAAAAACAAACAAAAACCAGGGGCGCTGGGAGAACTGAACTGAGCAAACAGGCTTCAGGATTCGAAGCCTTTGGCTATCTGCACCTGGCCCACCCTTTACTTGGGTCTAGTACCCTCCCACTCAGCCATTCTGAGCTTGCTAAATTAAAGGCGTGGTCATTTCCCCGAAAAGAGCACCCCTCCTCTCCCAAGCTTTTTCTATTAAATTCTTTGCTCAGAGCCTGTGATTTCAGGAAGTAAAGTGTGCTCTGTTTATCCTCTCAATCTCTCCTGTCCACCCTCCTACCCCCGGTCTGATGTCCCGGGGATCGATAGTAGAAGATTTTGAGGCATCCGGAAATTCTGTGGGGCCCTGTCACTTTTGGTCCTTGTGTGGAGTCCTGGCAGGTGTCCAAGGGAGTGTGTTACATCCTGGGACCTTTAGAGGAATCCAGAGTGTGGCGGGGCTGCTGGTGAGTGACTTTCTGAACACCCCCAGCTTGGGGTTAGGAAAGGGCGGGGATATCTCATGCCTCACTTCCCCCTCCTATACTCAGACCTAGTTTATCCAGGCTGGCAGGGTGGGGTGGGGGCGCTTTGGCAGGAAACTAGCGTCTCCCCAGAGCACTGAAAACTGTGATCTGGCAAGGGGCCAGTGCTGTGGTTTTACTGAGGAAGCTGCAGTTTTTAACATTCGTTTTCAGTCTACCCATCGAGAGGCCACTTGCCAGTAGCTACAAAACAAAACGGCTCTTCGCTGTCTCTCCTGTTCCAGGAACACCTCGATCTAGGAAGCAGAAGGTAGGCTTAGAAACCGGGCAGTATTGTCCTGGTACTCCATGGTGGGAGAAACCCTGGGCTGGCAGGTCAGCATGGAACACTCTAAGGTCTAGGTCTTGGATTGTCAGTTTCTTCCTTCTTTATCACATCAGTGAGCTCAGTGGGGGATCACATGTATGCGCTGTTTACTATGAACCTCTCCTAGACAGGTGCTGTAGGGTGCTATGTGTCTAGGACATCTCCTAGAAAGGTGTATCCAAGAGCAGCCCCTGAGACTAGCTGGGATGGGAGACCCAAGGAGATGACTAGTCAGGACCTCAGTCCCTGAAGGACAGGAGAGACCCAGGAGCATGGCCATGGATTTCTTGATGCCCACAGATGCCATACTCCAACCTGCATCCAGCCATCCCACGGCCCAGAGGTCACCGCTCCAAACAAGCAGCGTTGGTCTTGCTGGTGGCCAGCCTGATGATCCTTTGGGTGTCAGGGGATCCACCGACTCACACTGTGCAGTACCTAGTACATTACCTAGCCTCGCAACAACTTGGACTGCTGCTGAAAGAACTCTGCTGTCTGGCTGAAGAGCTGTGCCATGTCCAGTCCAGGTAGCCCTCTGCAGTCTCCATGGAGACTGGATATCCAGCAAGTATCATACCCCTGACTCCTAACCTTGGCCTTCCCTGAACATTGTCAGCTGAGTTGGGCTGGGATCTGAGACTAGGCTGTCCCCTGCAGGTACCACGGAAGCTACTGGAAGGCTGTGCACGCCTGCCTGGGCTGCCCCATCCGCTGTATGGCTCTGTTCCTACTGTCGTCTTATTTCTACTATTTCCCCTCAAATACTACTGAACTGCACCTCAGCTGGGTACTTGGCCTCCTGGTCCTCTCAAAGTCCGTAAGCATACTCCTGGGCCTTCAGGTATGACACAGAAGAGGCGGATGGTGTGGGTAGATGGGACAATGGCTTGTGTTGATGTGACAAGTTCAGTGCTGAGACTAATTTAAAGGTAGGAGATCTGGGTGTGGAGCTATGAAGGCTTGGGATGACGGGCTTAATAGCAGTGATGAGAGCAAGCGGACAGCTGGTTGGGAACGTTTTCTGCAAGAGATGGGCTTTGGAGGTCTCCCTTGAAAGCCCCTCAGGCCCTTCTGCTGTCTACAGAGCTTGGCCCCAGCGGAAGTCTCTGCAGTCTGTGAAAAGAAGAACTTGAATGTTGCCCACGGGCTTGCCTGGTCCTACTACATTGGGTACCTGCGGCTGATCTTGCCAGGTAGGCCACCTCTGCAGGTTCATTGGTGGACAACAAAACACACAGCTTTTGGTATACTTTTTTTTTTTTTTGCTGTGCTTTTTGAAGTATTTCCATGGGCCGGGCGGTGGTGGCGCACGCCTTTAATCCCAGCACTTGGGAGGCAGAGGCAGGCAGATTTCCGAGTTCGGGGCCAGCCTGGTCTACAGAGTGAGTTCCAGGACAGCCCGGGCTATAAGAGAAACCCTGTCTCGAAAAACCAAAAAAAAAAAAAAAAAAAAAAGAAGTATTTCCATGACTGCCATATAATTAAATTCCTAAAGCATCCCTGTCCGTGTAGAGGGTGTTATAGAATTTTAGTGTAATCTTTGAGACAGGAGCTCATAAACTCAGGGTGCATTAAATCACCCTATTTATTTGAGGATGACCTTGAATTCTGACCCTCTTTCCTCTACTTCACATGCCCTGAGATTTCAGGTGTGAACCACCACACTTGTCTTGTTATTATTGTTGTTTTGTAATTAATTCATTTGTTGTCTTAAGGACTGACTCTGGGGCCTTACACACATCTAGTAAGCACCCTGCTACCTGAGCTGCCTTACCAGCTCAAGGACAGGACTATTACACTTGGTTTATAATAAAACCATGGTAAGAGCTGTATGGCTCTGTTCCTACTGTCGTCTTATTTCTATTGGTCCCTCTCAAATACTACTGAACTGCATCTCAGCTGGATACTTGGCCTCCTGGGCCTCTCAAAGTCCCTAGGCATTCTCCTGGGCCTTCAGGTATGACACAGAAGAGGTGGATGGTGTGGGTAGATGGGACAATGGCTAGTGTTCTTCGCCCAAGATTCATCTATGAATACTTGCCTTTGTCTCCTCTCCCTTCAGTTTTTATTGTGTGTGTGTGTATACGTGTGAGTCTGTGCACAGAGTAAGTTCTCTCCTTCCACTTTTTTGAGGCAGGGTCTTTCTTATTTCTGCGGCTGCATAGCCAATTCCCTGTTATCGCCTTGGACCTCTGAATTGGAATGCTGGAATTATGATGCACTCTACGCATATGGGTTCCTGGAATCAAGTTCACAGTGTCAACTTTTGGAGTACTTTTATTTGCTGACCCATCTCTCCAGCCTGGTTATCCTCTTTTTTTAAAGATTTGTCTAGTTGTTGTAACTGATGTCTGTGAGTGTGCCCCTGTGTGAATTGTGTGTGCTGTGTGCTTGCCCTCAAAATCCTAATTCTCCACCTGCCTTGGTCTTCTAAAAGCTAGGTTATAGGTGTATGTCCTTGCATTCTTCATATAATTCCTGTCCCTTCTCTTTCTTTCTTTCTTTTTCCTTTTCTTTTTCTTTTTTTTTTCAGTTTTTCGAGACAGGGTTTCTCTGTGTAGCCCTGGCTGTCCTGGAACTCACACTGTATACCAGGCTAGGGACTGCCCGGCTTGTCCCTTCTCTTTCTTTTGTCTTTTGGAAAAGAAACTTGTGTGCCAGGTGGTGGTGGCGGCGAACGCCTTTAATCCCAGCACTTGGGAGGCAGAGGCAGGCGGATTTCTGAGTTCGAGAGTTCGAGGCTAGCTTGGTCTACAGAGTGAGTTCCAGGACAGCCAGGGCTACACAGAGAAACCCTGTCTTGAAAAACCAAAAAAAAAAAAAAAAAAAAAGAAAGAAAGAAAGAAAAGAAAAAGAAACTTGCTAGGTAGCCCTGGCTGACCTGGAACTCATATGTTAACCAGACTGGCCTTTAATTTGTGATTCTTCTGACTGGAATTGTAGAACATGCCACCACATCTGGATTTTTGTGAATACTTTTAAAAAGAAATTTGCTTATATAGGTGTTTTGCATACGTGCCTGTATGTCTGTGTACCATGTGAGTGCCTAGTGCCTGCAGAGGCCAGAAAAAGGCTTTGGATCCCCTGGAACTGGAGTAACAGATGGTTAGCCACCATGAACCCAAGTCCTCTAGAAAAGCAGCAGGTGCTCTCAACTGCTGAGCCATCTCTCCAACCCCAACAAGTGCTTTTGAAACTTATTTATTTATTTATTTATTTATTTATTTATTTTGAGACAGGGTTTTTTCTGTGTAGCCTTGGCTGTCCTGGAACTCACTCTGTAGATCATGCTGGCCTCAGACTTACAGAGAATTGCCTGCCTCTGCCTCCTGAGTGGGACTAAAGGCATGCACCACCACCACCACCTGATTTGAAAAATATTTGTTATATGTTAGATCTTGCTAATGTGCCCTTTCTTTTTAAACTTATATACTGTATGAAATCATTATCACTCATATTTTATTTTAATCTCATTTTAAAAAGATTTATATGTTTAATTGAATTTTTCTTTTATTGAAATTTATTTTTATGTATATGGGTGTTTTGACTACATGCTTATCTGAGCTTGCATGTGCCTAGTAACTATGGAAGCCAGAAGAAGGCATCAAATCCTTGGAACTAGAGTTGTAGATGGGTGGCCACCATATGGATGTTGGAAATTGAACCCAGCTCCTCTAGAAGAGCAGCCAGTGCTCTTGACCACTGAGCCATCTCTCCAGCCCCTACCCGTTTTTGAGACAGGGTCTCATTATGTAACCCTAACTAACCTAGAACTCTCTATGTAGATCAGGCTGACCTCAGATTCAAGAGAGTCATTTGTTTCTGCCTCCCAAGTGCTGGGACTAAAAGCATGTGCCACCAAAGATTTATTTTTTTCTTTATGTGTATGCATGTCTGTCTCTCTGTCTGTAGATATGTGCGCCTGAGTACAGGTGAGCATGGAAGCCAGAAGAGGATGTCAGCTCCCCTGGAGCTGGTGGTTGTGAGCCATCCAATGTTGCCTCTGGGAACTGAACCCAGTTCCTCTGGAAGAACAGCAGATGCTCTTGCCCACTGTGCTATCTGCCTAGCCCCCCTCATTCATATTTTAGATAAGAAAACTGTGGCTTTGAGAGAGAAGCAACCTGCCTAGTCGTGAGTAAGTGAGGAGATAGGCTTGGGACCCGGGCTGCCCAGAGCCAGCACACTTGGCAGAGCCACTGGGGAACTCGTGCGGCTGCTCCTTGACTTTCAGTCCCAGGCTGTGGCTCTCCTGAATCTCTTGGACTCCAGGAAGGCTTTAGAGCTAGATGTCTGTCTGACACTGTTTCTCAGAGAATGATGATGTCACTAACCAGGGCTCTGCCAATCTCTCAGGACTGACTACTGTGGTAGTGGTGGTAGGGACCAACACAGAAATTCAGTGGCAAGGAATGGCGGCTTACTCCTTTGGTTCCATCACTTGGGTGGCAGAGGAAGCCAGATCTCTGTGTGTTCATGCTCTGCTTTACCTAATAGAGGGAATTCCAGGACAGCTAGGGCTATACACACACACACACACACACACACACACACACACACACACACACACGGGAAAACAGAATAAGGAGTGGAAAGAGGAGATCCCTGAATATTCCCTGCTTCCCCAAAATCACCTTCCTGTACAATGAGAGACATCAGACCACCCAAGTCTCTTGTGACCACACCCTGAGGAGGCTCATGAGCTCAGTGTCAGTTCTAGATTGAGTGGGAGACAAAGAAATGAGATGATTTCTTGGGCTTCCCTACTGCAGGACTCCAGGCCCGGATCCGAGTGTTCAATCAGCTGCATGACAACATGCTCTCGGGTGCAGGGAGCCGAAGACTGTATATTCTTTTTCCGTTGGACTGTGGGGTACCTGATGATCTGAGTGTGGCTGACCCCAACATTCAGTTCCGAGATATGCTGCCCCAGGCAAACATAGACCGTGCTGGCATCAAGAATCGTGTTTATTCCAACAGTGTCTATGAGCTTCTAGAGAATGGGCAGCCAGTAAGTGTACAGAGCTTGGCTTGGGGAAAAGGCCCATCTCCCAAGAACCCTGGGTCTCTAGCCACAGGCTGACAAGAATCCATGTTGTCTCTGAGCCTGTCCCAGCACAGCTGGTCCCAGGACAAGGCAAGATTCAGTTCCAAACGACACTGAGGAGTAACATTTATGGAGCAGAAGGTATTCTATGTACACCATAAGACCACTTCATTAAGCCTTACCACCAATCTGTGAGACAGGCGTGATCCCTGTTCTACAATGGAGAAAAGTGAGACTCAGGGACACGAAGGCTATGAGAGCATTTGAGGAATTTGGTGTGGGTGTTGAAAAGCCCCAAGCAAAGCAAAATCCTAGAGCCCTTCCAAGACTCCACTTCCAGTCAGAATGCCATGCTCCTGGGTCACAGGAGAAGGATCTGTGAAGGATTTAGCCCAGCCCAGGGCTACAGTTAGGAAGCAGGCACCAGAGGCCTGAGCAGGGCAATCACATCCCAGGCCTCTCGTTCTGTAGACTGAGGGAATAGGGCCTCCACCCATGGCATCAGAGTCCACAACTCACCTGTCAGGGTTGTGGCTCAGTCTAACCCTGTTTTCTCCTCCACCAGGCAGGTGCCTGTATCCTGGAGTATGCCACCCCCTTGCAGACCCTGTTTGCCATGTCACAGGATAGCAAAGCTGGCTTCAGTCGGGAGGATCGGCTTGAGCAGGCCAAACTCTTCTGCTGGACACTTGAGGAAATCCTGGCAGATGTCCCTGAGTCTCGAAACAACTGCCGCCTCATTGTCTACCAAGGTAAGAAACTGATACAGCTGGAGGGCAGGAATCAGGAATCCTAGCATCTCACCGAGGTGCCAGAGAGCAAGGAAGTAGCCTTTTCTGCACTTTCCTAAGTGGTCAGAGGGGTTATGCACTGCCCTCTCCTCCACTGGAAGATGCCTTCTTGTCACCAGAATGTGGCCAGTCTTGATTCTGCCGCTCCTTGGCTGTGTGACCTTAGGGAGGTCTTTGCCCTTTTCTGAACATCATCTCAAAAGCAGGAGGGTTGACTTCCATGACCTTGATAACTATTTCCATATCTGGGATCCCCTCAGAGCTGTGTGGTAGGTGGGAAGAGGGGAAGGAGGCTAAAGGATCATCCCAGAAGCTCCTGAGGGTGCTGCATCCTGTTGACCCCCCCATCCCTGTTCCAGAACCCACAGAGGGAAACAGTTTTTCACTGTCTCAAGAGGTGCTCCGGCACATTCGTCAGGAGGAAAAGGAGGAGGTTACCATGAGTGCCCCTCCGACCTCAGTGGCACCTCGTTCCTCCGTACTGTCTCAAGAGCCAAGGCTACTCATCAGCGGTATGGATCAGCCTCTCCCACTCCGCACTGACCTCATCTGAGGCATGGGACGGCCTTGCCTGGGCTCTGGAGATCCTTCAGCCTCCCGACTGAGCCTTCCTTCAGTGGCTGGGTGCATCATGAAGACTTCACATCTCCTCCAGATGAGTTCCACATTCCCGGGCAAGCCATTTCACCTCTCTGAGCCTCAGCCTATCCCACCATGAAAGGCGGTCATAATGCACTTCCTGTCCACTCATAGGGTTTGTGAAGATCATGCATGTAGAAGTTTGGTGTTAATGCCTGGTAAACTTGAGAGAAAGGCCAAGTATTTCCCATGGATGCTCCAGACATTCTTTGCTCTCTGTTGACCTGTGTGGATGGTACCAGCAGATCTCCGACCCTCCAGCTTCTGGTCATGTGTGTTCAATGGAGCTTTAGTGGATGGAGAGAGGGAAAAGGAACATTTGTTCTGTAGCTGTATGCAGTTACAGTGGGCTGTCCTGCCAGGCTGTCTTCTCAGTAAACATCTATTCCCAGGTTTCTAGAATGGCCTCTTCCTCTTGCCCCTAACACTGGTATTTGTGTGACACTGGTATACTTACTGTTTGGTCTCTTTATATCATGTCCTTGTACACGGTCCTTCTAAAGACACTCTTCAAATTACCCAGTAAGAGCACACATCTTTTTCTGCTAGGATGTGATAGCTGTGAGGTATTGGAACATATCACCCCTGACATCCATGTCTGAGGGCATATACTGCACTCCCTGTACTCCTCATTCTGCTACAGGGCGTAGGCAATGGGTGCCATTTCAATCCAGACAGAACCCACCATTCACACTGAGGGCACACTCCACCTTACTTTCAGTGTCCCTGCCTCCAGTGTCAGGCTGAAGGATCAGGAGCTGGAGCTGAGTGGAGCTAGCACACAGGTGCCATAAGTGGTATATAGCTGTATCCAGGGAAGGGACCATTCAAAGAAGCAGGGACCGCTGAACAAATGCTCCCAATCTGTGAAAGGACCAGGAAGGAGGCATATGTGAGGAAACAGGATATTCATTGGGAACAGTAAGCCAGCACGCCTACCTTATGCCATTGTAACAATATTGTGGTGGCACTGTCACCCCCAGCTAGGAAGGCAGACAGTCGTTCCTATTAGCTTTACCCAGCCTTGACATGTGTCCTCCCTCTACCTCTGTTTTCATTACAAGGTCTCAGTGTTTCACTTTGAACTTCCCCTTGTTTTTTTTATGTGTGTGTGTCTTCTCCAGTACTGAGGATCCAATTCATGGTCTTGTTCACATAGGCACACACTCTACCACTGAGCTGTGCCCCCAGTTCTCATTATGTGTTTCTGAATATGGTGTCACTGTAGGGGGAGGTTCTGATGCGAAAGTCCTGCTCCCCAATTGGTTCTTGATCTGTCTGTAAAGAAAGCCATGGGCCAATTGCTGTGTGGGAGGTACAGACTTCTGGGTCCCAGGAGGAGAACAGGCTTACCATGCTTTGGAGAGAGAAGAACTAAGAGCCATGTGAGATCTCAAAATGGAGTGGCCACACAGGCTGCTTTTATAGGATGTGGTCAGGGGAGTTTAGCAACTGAAGTTTAGGGCAGGTGAGAGAGACAGAGATAAGAAATTGGTAAGGACATGCTTTTCCAGGCGGGAGATATCAGTGTTCAGTAATTGTGCCAAGAAGGCAAACTGTAAAGGAACAAACTGTGTGTGTGTGTTTTGTCTAAGGATTCAAGGGAAGGCAGGTGGGAGCTCGTAGTGTTCGCCCACTTCCTGGAGCAAGGGCAGGTAGAGCAAAAGGGAAGCTGGGTGGGGGCTGGTAGCGCGGCCAGGTGGGTAGCGCAAAACTACACGCAACATGTAACTTTGGAGAAGTCACACACACAGACACACACACACACACACACGCGGATCAGAGGAAGCCGGTCACTCTAAGGATAGCAGAACCGTGGGAATCAAGTGTAAGGAAGTCTCTTCTCTCTCTGACTGTCACAGCCATCTTGTCACAACACGGAGGAGCCTCTCTCACACCCAACTCTCCTCCAGCAGCCAGCCTAGAATAAGGGGCCTCCCCAGGCTGATTATGTTCTGCCAGTCCCCAGGATGGTTCCTAGGCTGGGCAGCTGCTGAAACTCAGGCTCAAAGTCTGAAGTGGGGATTGCATGGCATCTCTGCCGAGGTTGTAAAGAGTGAATGGGGCTGACAGGCCCAGCGACCCTCACACAGGTGAACAGCTGCCTGCTAAGAAGCAGCATTGAGCAATTCCCGCTGACGCCTTTTTTGTTTTGTTTTGTTTTTTGGCTTTGGTTTTCGAGACAG
This sequence comes from Grammomys surdaster, assembly GCF_004785775.1. Lineage (NCBI taxonomy): Eukaryota > Metazoa > Chordata > Mammalia > Rodentia > Muridae > Grammomys > Grammomys surdaster. Next base: position 1,525,803 of record NW_021604593.1, read on the forward strand.
GGTTTTTTCCGTATAGCCCTAGCTGTCCTGGAACTCACTCTGTAGACCAGGCTGGTCTTGAACTCACAGAGATCTGCCTGCCTCTGCCTCTCAAACGCTGGGATTAAAAACATGCACCACCATCGCCTGGTTCACAGCTGCCTCTTAAGCAGTCACAGGAGGTGGGTTCATTCTCTGCACACATTTTTACCCCATTCTGCGGGAGGGCAGGACCTTAAGGATGACTCATCCTTAGGAGTTCCCCAAGAGTCAAATACAAGAGTTTTGTTTTTTAAAGAAAGAGCCTCACTATGTAGCCCAGGCTAGCCTAGAATTCACTACATAAAACCAATTGGCCTTCAACTCAGAGATACATCTGCCTCTGCCTCTTGAGTGCTGGGGTTAAAGGTGTGTATCAGCATATCCAACCCTCCCTCTTTCTTTTTTCTTTTCTTTTTTTTTTTTTTTGGTAACTTTTTATTGAATCTTTGTTCACATCTTGTACCCCAGCCCATTCATCTCCGTCACCTTGTATTTGCCCTCTGCCCTTGCAACCTCCTCCCCCAAATAATAAACACTCAAACAAACAAATAAACAAAACAAAGCACAGAAAACATCTCGTGTGGAAGCTGTAGTGTGTCACAGTGTGTCCCACAGTATACCCCTTTGTCCACACATCTTCACTTGCGAATGTTTATGGCAATGAGTCATTGGTCTGGTTTGAGATTTCTGGCTTATGACAACATCAATATTGGATACTCACCAGGACTCCTCCCGGCTATCTTGTTGTTGCGCTGTGTCATGGAGATCCTGCAGCTTTGGAACCGCAGGACTGGCCCTTTCACATGCCCCAACAGTTCACAGATGTTGGGATGGGACAACTCAAAGCCCTGGATCTGGGTGGAAGCTGAGCTGGTCAGCCTGCCAGCTCTTCCTTATTCATACCACCAGGGCGCGCTCTCTAGCACTGCTCTGGCTAGGCCACCCAACGCTGCCCTCCGCAGGAAGCCGGGTCAGCTCTTCCGCTCTCATGTCCTCCTTCGCGCAGGCTCACCCGCACCCACGCCTCCAGGGCCAGCTCCGCTGTACTTCCCAATCAAGGCGCAGGGCCCACTCTCCCAAGTGGTGCAGCCAGGGCTGAGACAGCTCTCACCCTCGGGGCTGGCACAGCAGACCCTTCATCCTCAGGGCCAGCTTCCCTGTGTTGCCCAAGCCGAGGTGCAGGGCCTGCTTCCCAGAGTGCTATAGCCAGTGAGGGGCAGTGATACTTCTTCCTTTTTCATGACAGGGGTGGGAGGGTGGGAGGGTGGAGAGGGGCAGCTGCAGGTGGGGAGGGAGGAGGGGTAAGGGCATCACCAGTGGTCCTCTCCACCTCACAGCAGATGAGTGGTGGGGCCAGATCTCCTAAGATCATGCCCGTGGGGCAGCTAACCAGCCCACACTCTATCAAGACCAACTGTACTGTGAGGTGCAGGGCTTGCTTTTCCGAGATATTTCACGACCTCTAGCCAGCTTTCTTGACTGCCACAGGTAACTAGTGGCATGGGAGGCCTCCCCCTTTTCTTAATAAACAGGTGTCATGTAGTCTAGGCTGGCTCTCAAACTTTCAGTGTCACCAAGGATAATCCTGAACTTCTGATTTTCCTGCCTCTATTTCTCAAGGGCTAACATTAAAAGACAGTACCACTGTGCTGTTTATAGAACCAGTTTATAAGCAGTTTATGTCTGTAGGTTTCTTGACTACATATGGATGACATTCTGAGGTACTGGAGAAAGGGGTACCTCTCCAGAGAGCCACCAGGAGGCCCAGCTTTGCTCTCCTGGCCCTGGCCTGCATTTTCCTGAGCACAGGCTGAACTATGCTGCTTCCCCGCAGGGATGGACCCCTCCATGCTCCCTCCTTCCCTAAACAAGTTTTATAACATTCCTTTTCTTTTCCTGTTTTCCCACTAGCTGGAAAGTTCTGGATGTGGAAGTGGTTTGTACTAAGTTTTAGGCTTCTTCCAGTGGGCCCACCCTCACTCAGAAAATCAGAGGTAATTAGAGTCTCCAGATCCCCCCTCACATCCTAGGATGGCAAGACAAGGTTGGGGAACATTCACAGCCCATCATGGAACTCTAAGTGGAGATTAGGGATTCCAGGGGCTTTGGAGGTTATCAACAAGGCCTAGCAGCCAAAGGTGCCCTCCAAAGGCAGAAAGACAGTAGAGTTGCCTCCTTTCCAAAGCACCCTGTGTCTCAGAGAAGGAACCCCAGGTTCCTTGCCTTAGATCTCCCTGGATCAGCAGTGTGAAGGCAGGGCCTTCTCTGTAGACCTCTGAGACTCCTGCTCAGAGATGGAATCTTCACTTTACTTCAAGAGGGATGGAGATCAGAGGTACAAGAAGGAAATGGCGCTCTGAGAAGGTTCTGGAGGTCCCTCAGGGGGAATCTTGTAAGGGTGGCCTTAGTACCATGTCACTAGGCAAGATCCTCAAGTGGCTTTTGTTACCAAGAAGCTTTCTTTTTAAATACGAGGACAGCTCCTGATGAGTCCAGACGCAGTCTATAGCTCTGACACTCTGGCTCCAATTCACCCTCTAGTCCAGTTTCTTGTTATGAGACCAGCCAAGCTAAGTCCACATTGATCTCCTACAGATAAGTGACTTCATCGATGCTGGGCCTGTGCCTGTCTAGGGCAGGGCCAGAGTGAGAAGTACGAAGTCCCTGCTGGCTTTCTCTGTGACTGTCCTGTAGGCTTAGCAGCCGCCAACGAATAAGATAAATGCCATTCTCTGGCTTTAGGACTGGCAGCTCTGTGAGGAGGGTAGCATGGCCCTGGTGCAGCGTAGGCCCAAAGTGAACCACAAGCACAATGCAGATTGCCAGCAGGACAAAGGCCGCGATGATGGCAGCGAGCAGTGGCAGCCCGTCGCCACCTCGAGGGGGCATATCTGGGAGCTGTTTTTGAGGCTCCTGATCCAACGAACCATTCACAAGTGGAGAAGGCTGAAGGTAGTAGCCATCCTGGGGGGAAAGGTGAGATGAGAGAGAAAGTTGACGTGGGTAGGAACATACAAAGAAAAACCAAAGGAGAGGGAGGGATCTGAGAGACAGAAAACCCCAGAGACAGTAATAGAGAGAGGAGAGAGAAAGAGAGGAAGGTGAAACTCTTGAAATACAACTGAAAGACAAAGACACTGGAGCTGTGGGGGGTGGAAGGAAGAGAGATAAAAACAGACAGAAATGAAGATGGAGACACTAACAGAAAACAAACCAACCCCCTGGAAAATAAGGAGTTAAAAATCACTCAGGAAAGGCAAAGGGAGGAGCTTTATTGTAGTCTAGAATGAAACAGTTTGTCCCCAGAGTCTTTTCTCATTGCTCCCCCTTCCCAGGTCTCCAGCAAGAATCACAAATAGATCCTGTGTTCTATTGGAAATCAGAGTAGTCTCTGGGCTGCTGTCCCATAGGCTAGGCAGTGGGCAGCGAGCAGTAGCTGCTCTGAGGTGTTCTGGAAAAGGGCGTCATTGTCTGGTCTTAGAGGTTCCCCTACTCTAAGTCACTGGAAAGCAGAAAGGTGATACACTTGGAAAAGTTTAGGAAGAGGGACATGAACCCCAGAACCTTGGTATGAGTTGATATGTATGCCCATACTTCATCCTGTAAGTATGCCCCATTCCCCCCCAGATCTCGGGGCCAAGTTCTAGATAGGGAGGGCTGGTGTCTGGGGTAGCTTCCTGGCTATTCCCTGGATGGGTTGAGGAGATTGTGCACCAGTCTACCCTTGCCAGGATCTCTGCATTTTTCTACTGAAAGCTGAGGACATAACTCATGATAGTAGTCTGTCCCTACCCTGCTAGATGCTGAGTAGGGATGAGGGGATCTCAGTGAAGGACGGTAAGCTCATAGCCAGTGAGGTGGCCTCCCTCCCTCCAGCCATCATTCTGGAGGACCCTGGGAGTTCGGGGCTTCTCTAACTATGAGCACTCAGCTTGGCCCATTCTGTGGAAGGCAGTGGGAGCCAAAGAGGGGCTGATGAGGCTAAACATTTTCCTCTAGTCCCTTAGACATAGTGTGCCCAGATCCCATTTCAATACTGCATCCCATGCAGGGCTGAGCTGGTGTGTGGGTGGGTGGGGGTTGTCAAGGGACTTCCAGCTGGGGCCAGAGGGCAGCTCTGAGCAAACAAAGAGAGAAGGAAGCTTAGTTTGGGAAAGGTATTGAGCCCCCATAGTGAGCCAGGAAGGGATGAGCAAAGAGTCTACCTGGTGCATTGTCCAGGGCTGGCGCAGAGTTCTCTTGGGACTGGATACCAGCAAAGGAAGAGAGCTCACTGCCCTAGTTCAGTCCCTACCCAGAGCTGCCACGTCTGTGGGGTTCCTGGGCACACACCTTCTGCACACACCCTCGCTGTACTTTCCCGAACTTGTAGTTCCGGGAACATCTAGGCTTCCCTGGGCCAGCCTTCTACTCTGACAGCACCTTGATCCCCCAGGCACTTCCTCTGATACCTCTGCGGCTTAGAAGCCCAAGTTGCCCTGCCCACTTCCTCTCCCTTCAGATTCTAGACACCTGCTCCCTCCCTAGGACTTGCCCACTCTCCTACTCCCTCCCATTTCCTGAAGCTAAGGTCCTTTGCTCTTTCCTTGTTATAGGTAATAGCTCAAGCACTACAGAGTGTAGGTCACATACTCTACAGAATATATTGAGTATAATCCCTATAATCCCTCTAAATCTCTAGAGCTCAACAACTCTGTCCATCCATTTTTGCCTTACTACATTTATCTCTGAAATATTAAGAATTAAACTAGTTTTCTAAATTCATTCTTATTTTAAATTTTAAAACTTTGATTTTTCATTGTGTAAGTGTGTATGTGTATGTGCATGATGTGTGTGTGGGCACTGTCTCAAGGCAGTGGACAACTCTGTGGAGTTGGTTCTTTCTTTCCACTATATGTTAATTCTAAGAATCAAACTCAGGTCTCCAGGCTTGCATAGTACAGTAAGTATCTTTACTTGCTAAGATATCTATGTATCATTATTATTGTTGTTGTTGTTGTTGTTATTATTATTATTATTGACAGGATTTATCTATGTAGCTCTGGCTGTCCTGGAACTTGATCTGTAGACCAGATTGGCCTCAAACTCACAGACATCCATCTGCCCTAGCCTCCCTAGTGCTGGGATTAAAGGCGTGAGCCACCACTGCCCACAAAGCTATCTATTTTTACTTAATTTATTTATTTTCACATAATGTATCACGTAGAGTTTCATTTTATTTAGATGTATTTATTTTTATGCATGTATTTCACCTACATGTATGTCTGTGAACTACATGCATGTCTGGTGCCTTAGGAGATCATGGAGTTCAGGTCCCCAGAACTGGAGTTGTGGTTGTGAGCCACCACGTGGGTGCTGGGAATGGAACTCACATCCTCAGCTCTAAACCACTGACTCATCTCTCCAGTCACTATTCTTCATATGTTTGTTTGTTTGTTTATTTTTGCTTTTCAGACAGGGCTTCTCTGTGTAGCTCTGGCTGTCCTGGAACTTGTTCCATAGACCAGACTGGCATTGAACTCACAGATATCCACCTGCCTCTGCCTCCCAAGTGCTGGCATTAAAGGTATGTGCCCCTACCCCCTGGCTCCAACACCTATTTTTAACTGACACATAGTCATTGTATATACATATGAGACATAATGTAGCTGCCCCTCCCTCTCCTTTGAGATAGGGTCTTACTGCATAGATCTGGCTGACCCAGAACCCATGATCCTCCTGCCTCTGCCTCCACAGAGCTGAGATTATAGGTACAAGCCACTGTGTCCAGCTAGTGTCATGTTTTAATGCATTGTACAGATGTGTAAACATCACCTGAGGGTAGTTGGTATATCTATCACTTCAGGCCTTTTGTTTGTTTGTAAGAGTAGAAGAGTGGAGGTAGTTGTGTTAGGTGGGAGCTTTTCTGGTATAAGCCACAAAACCTGCTAGAAAATTTCTAAAAAAATATTCTACACTTCACTGTGAAGATTCATCCTTTCTCTATGCTGAGAACAAGGACCAAAATGTTACCAGGAAAGTAGAAATCCCAGGCTGACAAGATGGCTCGTCTGGTAAAGGCGTTTGTTGATAACTAGAGTTTGGTTTCCAGGATCTACACACAGCAGAATACACCCATTCCCAGTATACACCCATAATAAATAAGTTTTAAAATATGTAATATATATACGCACATTCATATGCAATCCTCACTTCCTTCCCTCACCTATAGAGCTCTGATTTGTATCCCTATGCAATCCTCACTTCCTTCCCTCACCTATAGAGCTCTGATTTGTATACCTATGCAAGGCATCGGTTTCTTCCTTGGTTGTTTGGCTTTGGGATTTTGTTTTGTTTTGTTTTGTTTTTGTTTTTTAGGGTTGTTCTTGGTTTTTGTTTTGTGACTGGGTTTCTCTGTGTAGTCCTGGCTGTCCTGGAACTCACTCTGTATACCAGGCAGGCCTAGAACTCAGAAATCACACTGCCTCTGCCTCCCGAGTGCTGGGATTATGGGTGTGTACCACTACACCTGACTCCCCTCTGGGTTCTTTAACTAATTTGTTTTGAGATAGGGTCTCATGTAAATTAGGTTGGTCCTAAACTCACCATGTAGCTAAAAATGTCCTCATCCTCCCAATCTGCCTGCTCCCAATCTCTGAGTGTAGGATAGTAGGTATATACCACGTGACCAGTTATCTGTTTATGTAGCTTGAGGTTAACCTCAAACTCAATATTCTCCTGCCTCAATCTCATGAGTACTGCAATTATAGGTTTGCACTACTCTTCCTGGCCTATTTTTCCCAAGATAACTGTTGGTCTCAATTGGTTGCCTATAACCAGCCATTCCTCATCCTTCCCTCGGTGTGCACTGACCTCTCTTGATCCATGTGGAGACTGGTGGACTCCCAGAAGACCCCTCTCCTAGTAAATTGAAAAAATGAGTATCAATAGCTTTTTAACTTTTTAACTTCTTGTTTAGCCAAGGTTTAGGTACCCTGTCACCTCCACGAAGTCCAAGGCTATTGACCTGACCCTCGAATCTCCTGAGGCCTCTTGCTGGTGGGCTGTGGAATCTTCTATTGACCGTTTCCCCATGCAATGGAAGGTTCTAGCGATCTACTGCCTCCCACTCTGGTCGTCTTGGATCTTAGCCAGTGCAGATCCAGACTTTTTCCCAAGTCAAGAGTTTCGAGAACTTTCTGGAAACCAAAGTGTGGCCCCAGGCCTCTCCCATCACTTTCCCATGTCCACACTCAGCATTACAGCTGCCCCCCATTTCTTTGTTGTATAACCCTTAGTTACTCATCTGGTCTCACTAGTTTTGGTGTCACCCCTTACTGGAATGTACTCTTCAGCTCCTGAGACTGGAATAGCCCCCCACGACCCCTTAAGCTCTATAAAGTACGTTTTTACCTGTTACTAACATTTGTTTTTCTTTGTGAATCTGTGTTTATATGACGTGTGTGTGTGTACATGTTCATGCATGTGAGCGTGGGCATGCTGTGACACGGCGTGTGCGTGGACACAGAGGACAACCTCAGATGTCCATTTCATTCCCACTTTATTGAAGGTCATTTGCTGACTGCTGCATGTGCCAGGCTAGTTGGCTGAAAGTTCCGAGGGATGCTCCTGCCTCTGCCTCCCATTTCCCTTATGAGCATTAGGATTGTAGAATCACACCCAGCTTTACGTGGGTTCTGGGGTTTTAAACCCAGGTCCCCACTGAGCTATCTCCCAGTCTACCTGTTAAGCAGACAGAGAGTTTGAGGCCATCCTGGGCTACAGGGTAAGAGTCTGTCTCAAAATAATCATAAAAATAAAATCAACAACCCCACAACTGTATACAAACTAACAATAATAGTTACAAAAGAGGTCATGGATTTGAGGAATGGGGGAGACAGGAGAAGCTGGGAGGGAGAGGAAGGGATAGTGGGGG
>NW_021604593.1:1533748-1541914 GCF_004785775.1 Grammomys surdaster
AGGGATAGTGGGGGACACAGGAGAAGCTGGGAGGGAGAGGAAGGGATGGGAATGTTGGAAACAGTTCAAACCTATGTATGAAATTCTCAAAAACAAACAAACAAAGAAACCCAAACCCAGGGTTTTGAGAGATGGCTCAGCAGTTAAAAGCACTTATTGCTCTTTCAAAGGATCCATGTTCGATTCCCAGAAGCTACATGCCAGCTAGCCTCTGACACCCTCTTCTGGCCTGTGAGTGCACTGCATGCATGTGGTACACAGACTATATATATATTCAGGCAAAACACCTGTAACATTAAAAGTACAAGTACATTTTTAAGAGGAAAAAGGTAAAATTTAAATAACAAACAAAACAAAAACCAGAGATTTGAGAGAAGGCTCATCCATCAAGAGCACTTGCTGCCCTTCCAGAGGATCTGAGTTTGGTTCACATCAGGTGGCTCTCAATTACCTATAACTCCAACTCCAGGGAAGATGACACCTTTTACTGGCCCCCATGAACACTCGTATACATGTGGCATACACTTACACAGACATACATCAATAAAAATAAAATCTTTATTTTTTAAATTTGATCTCAATTTTTAAAAACTTTCTAATGATTCTTTGTGAATTTTGCATCATGTACCACAATCCCACTCATCTCCTTAAATTTAATTTTATGTGATGTGTGTTTGCCTTCTTTTTTTTTTGTTTTGTTTTATTTTTTTTCGAGACAGGGTTTCTCTGTGTAGCCCTGGCTGTCCTGGAACTCACTCTGTAGACCAGGCTAGCCTCGAACTCTCAAACTCAGAAATCTGCCTGCCTCTGCCTCCCAAGTGCTGGGATTAAAGGTGTGTGCCACCACTGCCCGGCATGTGTTTGCCTTCTAATATATCTATGTATCATATGTATAAGTAGTGTCCAAAAGGCTAGAAGAAGGCATTGTATGTTCCAGAGAACTGGAGTTAGACATGGTTGTGAGCTGCCATATAAATGCTGAGAATTGAATATGGGCCTTCTGCAAGAAAAATCAGCACTCTTAGCCACTGAGTCATCTTTCCAGGCCCTAAAGAGTACTTGGAAGGCAGAGGCCGCTGGATATCTGTAAGTCTGAGGCCAGCTTGATCTACATACTAAGTTCCAGGGCAGCTAAAGTTGCATAATAGAGAAACCCTGTCTCAAAAACAAAAATAAAACAAACAAACTAACAAAAAACCCTAAATAGAAAATCTTAAGAGCCAGGCAACTCAGGAGGGCAAAGGCAGTGGGATTTCTGAGTTCAAGGCCAGCCTGGTCTACAGAGTGAGTTCCAGGACAGCCAGGACTACACAGAGAAACCCTGTCTCCAAAAAAAAAAGAAAGAAAAAAAAAGAAAAAGAAAAAAGAAGGCCGGGTGGTGGTGGTACACGCCTTTAATCCCAGCACTTGGGAGACAGAGGCAGGCAGATTTTTCTGAGTTTGAGGCCAGCCTGGTCTACAGAGTGAGTTCCAGGACAGCCAGGACTATATAGAGAAACCCTGTCTCGAAAACCAAAAAAAAAAAAAAAGAAAGAAAGAAAAAAAGAAAAGAAGAGAAAACAAATTCCTCTCAAACAAAATCCAGGCTGTAGTTCAGTGGAACTGTGTTTGCCTCTGTTGATCGTGGCTCCAAACACCCAACATCATGAAATAAATACATAAATTAAAAAGCCAGGTTTTGTGACGGACACCTGTAATCTCAGCTTGGGAAATGGAGAGAGGGGCATTAGGAACTCATGGGCTGCATTATGTCACAGAGTCACAGAGTGAGTCACAGGGAAGCCTGCATTCTACCAGGTCCTGCCTAAAAACCAGTCAATAGGTCAGGAGGGCATGATAAGCCTTTAATCCCAGGGAGGCAGTGGCCAGCGGATCTGGGTGGAGGCAGATCTCATCTTGGTCTACAGAGTGAGTTCCAGGACAGTCAGGGCTACACAGAGAAAAACCTGGCCTAGAAAAACCATAAACAAATGAACAAATGAACAAACAAACAAACAGAAGTAGTATATATCAGATATCTATGTTCTTCATTTTTTTCTCATACTCTTAGATGTTTTAGATTTACTTCAGTAAGTATGTGCTGGGGCCTTTCTGTATGGTGAGTTTTGTAGGAATACTACTGGCCTGCAGTAAGAAAGTGAGAACCTGGGGCATGCTGTGGAGGGTAAGGACAGGGAACAAACACCTAACCTGAGGGGACTAGGGAGGCAAGGGGGTATGCCTGTCATGTGATGTGTGTGTGTTTGTGTGTGTGTACACATGTGCCAGTGCAAGTGTCTGTACAAAGCCCAGAAGTCACCCTCAAGTATTGTTCCTCAGGAGCAGTCTGCTTGTTTGTTGTTTGAGATAAGGCCTTTCACAGGAACCTGGAGCTCACCAATTAGGCTAGAGGGCCAGTGAACACCAGGATTCCCCTGTCTCTGCCTCCCCTGGTAATGGGATTATAGGCCAGCCACTTTGCTTGGCTTTTTATGAGGCTGTTGGGGTAGAATTCAGGTTCTCATGCTTGTGAGGCTAGTTCTTTACCCACTGAGCTCTTTGTCTAGCCCACCTCTTGTTTTTCTACTAGGAAGAACAAGCTTGCTTCTAAGGCATCCCTGAGCCATGCTGGAAGTCCCATCAGGACTGACAGCCCTGAGTGGGGAGAGGAATGTGGAGAATTCCGTCTACTGAGCAAGCGCAGCTGGTGGGTCGATCTTAGAGCTGGGTCCTTGGAGACAATGTGTGTGCAACAGTAGGCTTGGGGGGAAACGTAGGTGCTACAGGGAAGGACCGGAAGGATCCCTCTGAGAGGAAGGTAGTGTTGGGGGACTGTCACCACTGGTCACTGCACAGAATCCAGAGAGGCTTAGCTAGTCCTCAGCCTCTGCTTCAGCTCACATCCTCATCTGGGCTGTGTGTTGAACTGGGGCCCCTGGAGCCAGTCCCAATCTGTTTCCTTCTATTCTTTGACAGGAAGCTCCTGGAGCGCCAGCCCCCACCCCCCCTCCCCGCCCCATCTCACCCCAGTGCTCCCTCTCTCTTCTCTACTATGGACAGAGAACACACTGAGGAGCCTGCTACACACCCAGCTGATCCGGGGACCAGTGGAGCCATGAGGCTGGGTTCAGCAATCCTAGGTTTACTCCTGCTCCAAGGTAAGATGCACTTGCCACTTTTCTCCAACAAGCCTCCCCCTCCTCCCCCTCCTCCTCCCCCACATGTTCCCATCCAGAGCTCTGCCTGAAAAAGGGAAATTCCAGAACCTTTCCATGAAGGGGATCGGCTGGCCTGGAGGATTGGAAGTACCACCCTGGTCAAACAGACTCTGTTCAGCTGTAGATATTTTCTAGGGTTCCCTCATAGAGTCCGGGCCCCTAGAAAGGTGGGGAGTGGGTGGCTTGATGAATGACAGAACCTGAAAGTTCTTTCCAAGGAGTATACAAGCAGAAGTCTGTGGCTGACCTGTCAATACTCTACTGATACAGGCACCATGTAGAGTTCTAGCACAAAGTGGTCTGCACCTTGGGCTTCATGGGTTGCCTTCTCTTTTGTTCTTACCTGTGAAGAACTACAAGCTTTGAATTTCAAATGCTGACTTTAATCTCAAATCACATCAAGAGGGTTTTTGGTTAGACACAAAGAACTCTTTACCGAGGAAGATGCACACACAGCACAGGGGCTGGTCGAGATGACTGAAATACCTACCTCTCAGATGTCGCTGGCAGGCATGAGTGGGGTCTTGAGGAAGGATCCTCTAATTAGGGAGCCTTTGCTGGGAACCATGAGAAAGAAGTCCAGGACACTCTGATTCACAGGGCAGCAACTTCCCTTTGTCACCCCACCCTGCCCCAGCCACCACCCCTGGTTCTTTGTGGAGGACATCTGAGGCTGTGTACCAAGCGTTGGGAAGATGGGCCAGAGTGCTTAGGAGAAAGGGTCTGTGTTCCAGAAAATGCTGCGAGACAGGCTGGGGTCAACACTTACACCCCGTCTTGCCCATCAACGCCCACAGGGGACAGTCAGAGTTAACGTGAGAGACTTATGAGGGATTCTGCAGGCCTTCCAAATGCACAGCCTCTCCTAATGCCAGCCTAAACTTGGTCTAACCCACTGGCACTCTAGCTTGTCCAACCTCTTTACCCAGGAGCTCACAGCAGTTGTCAGCATCATTTTGCTGGCTGCGGAATTTTCTGGAGCAAATTCATGCCAACACAGGGGCTTGATTGTAGAGAGAGTCAGCTGGTCTTTAGATTTGGAGAAATCAAGAGAATGGAGCACAAATATAAATGTCTAGCACTGATTGAGCAAGTGTTATCAGGGGCTGTGTGCTTTATATGTATTTTCTTTTTCCCTCAACAACTTAGAAGACTCTCCCCAACCCCATCCCTGTGGTGTGATGCTGAGAATCCAAGTAGGGTGACGGCAGAGGCTTACCTCTAGCCTCTGACAGTTCAGAGAATCCAGGTCTAACTCAGGCAGTGAGTGAAGCCAGAACTCAAATATCCCACTTTTTTTCTCTCTTGTGGTGCTGGGAGTTGATCCTAGGGTCTCACACAAGCTTGTGCATGCTAGATAAGTGCCTCACCACTGAGCTACATCCCCCAAATGCTTTTCAACACTAAACTATGCTGCTGAGGAAAACAGGGGTGTGGGCGGGGCTGGACTGGAAGGAAATGAAGCAGGTAGGATCAGGAAGCAGAGGTCAGGAAAGTTAGGAATTCTTGTGGCCACGGCTCTTTGAGTGTCTGTGTGTCCCTTGGTCAGAGGCACCGGGCCTACAGAAGCACACATTTCTGAAGTCCATCCTCTGCTCACAGAAGAATCTTTATAGATGATGACAAGTTGGCAGGAGTCAGGTAAGAGGCAGAGAGTACAGGCCTTTATGGCTTGATGTTTGTGCCCTAGGAACTCCTCAAAAACTTATAGATCATCTTCTGGATATATCTAGAAAGGCAGGTGTACTCGGACTTCATCTTCCCAGAACTAATATAAAATGTATGCAGTGCTTGAACAGGAAGCAATTGTCTTCAGAGGTGTTGAATGGAAAGGGTTAGCTCAGGCTCATCCCACGCTGGAAAGGATTCTTCCTAGCCTGGGATTCCTGTAATACTTACTTCCTTCTGGAACCTCTACCCACAAAGGAGCAGGGATGTGAGAGATCTTGACCTGGAGAAACACATCTCAGGGTTAAATAAGCTTTGGCTTGCAGACAATTCCACAGTATCTAAGTGTGGATTGCTCCATGTGGATAGTGTGGATGGCTCCTTGGAGGAACTGGTAAGGCCTTAAGGAAAACCAAGAGATCAGCAGGCTGCCACGGCCTTGGTTGGGTCCCTGGAATTCATCTGCCTCAGTCCTTCCGGGTTTGGGTCTGATGCCTTTCTAATAAAGAAAAGTCAAGGAAACAGTAGGAACAGAGCAGCCACCTCAGTCCCAGCCTGCATGGAGGGAGTGGCTCCAGATGGGCGGCTCTGTTTCCCTGTGTTTTCCTTGCACATTGTTCATAGGTTTCAAGAATGATTTCATTGTGGAAAGTGAGCAAACATAACCTGACCTTCCGGGTCCCCCCCCCACGCACACATAAAAGCATACACATATCAACACAGAGGACTACAAACATACGTGTGTACACACAGAATAGCCAACAAGAGTCCAACTAGCACTGCTGGTAACCTCCTCCTCCCTGAGTTTGGACTAGAACAACCATTTTCTAACTCGCCTCTGCCTGTGAGAGGGAACCAGTCCCTCCTTTCAGAGCTTCCTCTACTGTTGGACATACCTCAGAACTTGTTTCCTGGGCAGGCCATTACCTCTGGGTGGGATGGGGAGGAGAAGGGAGGAGAGAGGAGGAGGAGGAGGAGGAGGAGGAGGAGGAGGAGGAGAGAGAATGCGAAAGCAGGCATAAGCCCTAAACTTTACCCAATTTCATCTACCTTCCCCCTCGCCTTCCTTTAGACTGGAGCCACAATGACAGTTTTCACAGGAGGAAACAAACGGCCAGGAGTCCAGAGACCCAGAGTTCTGTGTGTGTGACCAGATGTGTCACTAGTTTAAATAACCATCCCCTAGACTTGTGTCAGGGTGGTGAGATAACTGTTGAGGACTGAAGACACGGTAGAAGATTCCAGGACTCTGAACCAAGAAGTGATGATGACAAGCCCTTTCCTTTAACCCTCTGCCAAGCGTGCCTGCCTGCGTGCATGGGTGTTTAGACAGCCAAAAGCCCTCGTTTCTATCATGGGCTCTGCTTGGCAGAGTTACCAGAGCAGTCTATATTTTGTTTTGTTTTGGTTTTTAGAGACAGGATCTCTCTATGTAGCCCTGGCTGTCCTGGAACTCAATATGTAGACCAAGCTGGCCTTGAACTCAAAGAGATATGCCTACCTCTGCCTCCTGAGTTCTGGGATTAAAGGTGTGCACCACCATGCCCAGTCACAGTCTGTGCATCTTTGCTTTCTCTCACAGGCTACAGCTCTCAGCCTACCATGACTCAGACCTCTCAGGGTAAGGTTTATGGCCTACTCCAGTGTTTGTGCCTAAGAGGTTAGGAAGGTATTACAGGAGGGGGGCTCGGATCTCTCTTCTTCACTGAAAGCAGGTGATGGGAGCTTGGGCCAAAGGTCTCTGGGGCTCACTCAACTGGTCTAATCTAACATGCCTGGAAGAGGGAAGAGATGAATAGTCAGAGGTAGAGGAGGGGAGGGAAAGAGGAAAACAAACATACAAACAACAACAAATCTAGCTTCAGAGACAAAGAGAAGGGCACAGAACTGTTGGAGGATAGAGGTATCAGACCCCTCAAATGCTGTGTTTCAGGGATTTTCAGGAGTCTGAGCCCCCAGCCAGTTCCTCTCAGTTCAGGTGAGTGAATGAGTGTGGCTGCGGAGAAGCCCATCTCTTCCCTCCCATGCCCACCCCAGCCATTCAGACTGACTTGAGCCTAGGGATTCAGATGGGCAGAGGGGTATGGCACCAGCAGTTCTGCCCCATCTGCTCTCCTCATCTGCTTCTGTCCTTGTAGGAGACAGATCTTCCTCAGAGCCTGGCAGCTCGGGACTTCGGCTTAGCACCGTTATCCCAGGTACTCAGCTGTTGAGACTGAAAATGGTGGCCAGCGAAGGTCCCGGAGGAGCAGGACACAGTTTGGGCTCTGCAGGAGGATGCAGAACCTGTGGCAGAAGAGACAGGCAAACAGGGCCTCACACTGGTGTTTCCAAAGCAAGGGAGCAGGAACGGGTGTCATGGGACCCACCCAGATGTCAGCCTCTCCAGACTCCAGCTCTGGGGCCCTTCCTATGGGCAGTGGCCTGGAGAACTGAGCCAGCAAAGGAGAGAGATGAGCAAGTGGCATCTGTGGGGTGGAGGGAGAGAGAGATGTTTTCTAAGCAGAGCAGACTGCAAAGAGCAAGGCTCAGAGAGGTGAGCCAGAGAATAGCTCTTTCTGGAATTGAAGGCGGTGACAAAGGAGGGCTGGGATTGTAGCTCCCAGGCACAGTGCTTGCCTAGTGTAAAAGACCTCTTGTGTTTAATCACCAGCACCACACACAAGAAAAGGATCAGAAGGAAAGGATATTTTGGACTAAGGAACCCTCTCTGTGCATACTATAGCTGGTCATATGTACTCCCCCACCCACAGAAATCCTACAGAAGTCATCTCAGGCCTCCTCGGTATCCAGTCAACCTGTGATGCCAAGGTCAAGCACCATGGATAAACACTCCCTTTCCTTGCCTGACTTGAAGTCATTCCAGCCACAAAAGCACACACTGGGACCTGGTGAGTACCCAGGGCAGGCGGGCAGGAGGTGATGAACCCTAGGTATGTCTGGATGGGTTCCTTCTTCCTTTAGTCAGGTGCACTCAGTGAGGGAGTGGAGGCTCTTAAGTCTAGAAACTACACCAGTGGTACCCTAGTTTGGGACATGACAAGAAAGCATTGGGCAGAAGTAGAAACAAGGAGTTGGGTCTGGTCACAGTAAGGGTTAAACACACCTGAATTTGGGACTGAGAAAAGAATGGATGGGGAAGGGAAATGGGAAGGTTTGGGAAAGGGCTTCCCAGGGTATGTTGGGAGGGATGGGACCCTCCATCTTGGCCATTTCCTTCTGGTGCAGGCACAGGGGCCCCAGAAAGCAGCAGCAGCAGCAGCAGCAGCAGCAGCAGCAGCAGCAGCAGCAGCAGCAGCAG
>NW_021604593.1:1541924-1569485 GCF_004785775.1 Grammomys surdaster
AGCAGCAGCAGCAGCAGCAGCAGCAGCAGCAGCAGCAGCAGCAGCAGAGGAGGTATGTCCAGTGTGTGTTCCCAGCAAAGAGAGCAGTGAGACATATCTACAACCCTTTCTTTCACATCATCTTTTGGTCCTTGGACATTGTACACTCCCAGGCCTGTTCAGGAAGTCAGTACAAATAAGGGTAGAAAATAAGTCTGAGGGCACTTGACTTGTGCAAGGGAAGAAGAACGTGACACTGGTCCTATCCTTCAACCACGTAGGTCATGGGGATTGAACTCAGGCCACCAGCCTTGGTGGCAAGCACTTTGACCTGTTGAGCCATTTAGCTAGCCCAATACCATTTTAAGAGGGCCAGAAATCTATGCCCCTTGTCTGGTACCGTGGCCCTTTAGGCCAATGTCTTCTTTCCTCCCATCTTCAACTGCTGGCAGAACGTAGATGGCTCCACACTGCCCAGTATGGTTTCCCTGTTTCTGCAGCATAAATAAATCCTTTCTTCTGGGCACCACGTGGTGATGGGAAGCATCTTAATCTTTCTGGAATCCTCTAAAAACAGTACTGTGAGCAACTGGCCAAGCTACTCATGTAGAGATGTGAGATCTGCATCCTTGGTCTTCAGGGGTCTGACTGTAGCCTGACTGAGTCCTTTCCTGTGGATTGTTAGCTCTCTGCAGGCTCTCACCTCAGGGCATCAGGAGAGAAGTTGATTCCCTTTGCCAGGTCTTGGCAGTCCCCTTCACTGATGCACCAACATCCACTCTATTTCAGAAGCGCCTCTGGATGCTACTCCCAGTTCAGTAACCACCAGCCTTTGGACAAAAGAGGTGACCATCCTGCCTACTCCCACATCAGAGTCAGTGCTAACTGTGGCTGCTTTTGGTGAGAGATGGCGGGGAAGATGGGGCATGAGAGGGGACTCCACCTCAGGACTGATGTAGACTCTGGTTAATACACAAGTTCAAATCTCACCCATTCATTCTGGGATGGACTTTCTGCAAGACCCTGATGGAAAGAAGTCTTGGCTCTCTTTGGTTCCATGTTCTTATAGATGATGTAGCTGGGCTAAGTAGTACACTATAGTTAAGGGTACCAGCTAATAGATTATTCATTTTTCCAAAAAAAGCAGAATCTATTTCACTCTCAGAGCAAATATATAGTGTGGACGCATGAGCATGCACGTGCACGCACGCGCGCGCATACACACACACACACACAAGCACACACACATACACACACGCACACGAGCACTTACCCGGGCAGGGAACCCCAGGCTCATCCTTATCTTATTGTCCCACCTCTTCCTCCTGCTCTCATCTCTTCCCTGCTCAGGTGTCATCAGCTTCATTGTCATCCTGGTGGTTGTAGTGATCATCCTGGTCAGTGTGGTCAGTCTAAGGTTTAAGTGTCGGAAGAATAAGGAGTGTGAAGGTAATTGTCTTGGCCTGGGCTTCCTTGACCCTTGTGCTACAGGAGCCTGAGCAGGGGGCTCAGGCTGATGGCAGCTGGGCCATGGGAAGGAATAGTACTGAAGCAGCATTTGATGAATTGGGGGGGGGGGTTGGATGGGCTCTGAGGGGAAGCTGGACATCTGAATTACATCGTAGAACCCTAATCTTTGCCCTTGGGATTTTACAGATCCACAGAAACCAGGGAGTTCAGGGCTATCGGAAAGGTAAGATTTTAGAAGCTTATGAGAGGAATCTTCTAATTCCAAATCTCTTTACTCCAAGAGGAAAACGACTCTCTCTGCCTTCTGTACACACACACACACACACACACACACACACACACACACACACACACAGAGAGAGAGAGAGAGAGAGAGAGAGAGAGAGAGGGGAACATATAGGAATGCATGCTTCCCTATCACATAACACACCCATTCCCACCACTTGAAGACTTGTGCCCCACAATTCTGCAGTCTTCACTGAAGTGAAGCTGGGGCAGGCTGGCAGGCTCAGCAGAGATAAGTGAGGTTCTTCCGCACCAGGGCGCAGCTTCTGTTGCCTCTTCATGAAAATGCAGATTGCAATATAAGATATATTCTCTCTAAGCTGAAGAAACTTGTTGAAAACCTACTCTGAAGTCAGGTATGGTGGTGATGCATGCTTTTAATTCCTGCACTCAGGAGGCAGAGGCAGTCGGATCTCTGAGTTCAAGGTCAGCCTGGTCTACAGAGTCAGTTCCAGGACAGCCAGGGCTATACAGAGAAACCCTGTCTTGGGAAACTAAAACAGAAACCTATTCTGTACCATACACAGTGACATGCAAGTTGTGATATTATTTCAAATACAGTATTTTTTTTTCTTTTTCCGGAAGCATGAAGCATGCTTTGGAACCTGGAACATGACATCTTTCTACCTCTTACCTACCAAGTGCTGGGCTTACACGTTTACACTAACAACCTGACTAGGCTTGTAGCTGTAAAGCACCAACCCAGTTTGCAAAAGAACAGAAAGAAACCAGGTTTAAATACAAGTCTCATGGGTTTCAGAGCACATTCTCATTTTCTTATGATCCATCCCTAAGTAGAGTTTTCTGGCATGGGGACTGAAGGCACAGTGTCCTGCAGCCTCTTTATTCCCCGGTGCTCCACCCCCTCCTCCCTGTAACCCTGGCTTCTTCCATCCCAGCTGCTCCACGGCCAATGGAGAGAAAGAAAGCATCACACTCATCTCCATGAAGAATATCAACATGAACAACAGCAAAGGCTGCACCTCAGCAGAAAAGGTACACTTTAAATTTCCTTTCCTTCCCCAAATTTACCCATTCCACCCCTCACCTCACCTGCCACCCCTCAGTCTTATTTTCAGACTCCGGTTCTTTAGCCAGAAAGGCTAAGGTCATGGCTGCAGACCCAGGCTCTTCCTCCCCTGCTTTCCCTCCCAAGTTCACCCTTCCTCATTGTACATATGCGTTTCAGATTCTTTAAAAGTGACCTTGAGTCGCCATGGGTCCACGTGTGATGTGGCTGTCCAGTGGCCATGAGGAAGAAGAGAGGAGGCGAGATTGGTGAAGGCAGCAGACCACACATAAGTTATTTTATTTCATGCCTGCTCCCAGCTCTAAAGGATATGAAATTCCTCTAGATCCAGAAGCAACCTACCACATGAGAGACTCCTCCTCACTTGGAAACCATGCTAGACATTCGGCTTGCTCTTCCTCCTCCTCAGAAACTCAGGACTGAGGAGTCAATAGAGCAAGACTTAAGGAAATAATGAGGTAGACTGTCCATTCTACTCAAATTAAAATTATTTTCTGGCCTGGAATCCAATTTCTTTTAAGGTCTATGCTCTCATCTACTTACTGATTGACCTTCCTTCCTTCCTTCCTTCCTTCCTTCCTTCCTTCCTTCCTTCCTTCCTTCCTTCCTTCCTTCCTTCCTTCCTTCCTTCTTTCTTTCTTTCTTTCTTTCTTTCTTTCTTTCTTTCTTTCTTTCGTGTGTGTACTGTGTCTGTGTGTATGCAGAAACCCACAGAGGGCATGGATCCCCTGCAACCGGAGTTACAGATGGTTGTGAGCTGCTCTGTGGGTAGTGGGAATTGAACCTGGATCTTCTATGAGAGCTCTTAACTGCTGAGCCATCTCTCTCTCTCTCTCTCTTTCTAGTCCCCTGTATATATTTCTTAGTAGCATTTTAGCAACTTTGGTATTTTCTTTTCTAGGCCAGACATGCCTTCATCTTTCTACTTCTGTGGGTAGCTAGGAAGACTTGTGTGGGTGGGGAATTTTTGCTAGATTTGCCTGTTGCCTGTCTTTTGTTTAATAATTTAATAATTTTCTTGTGTGAGTGGTAGTGGGGATTAAAACTCAGATTAGCGGGCTGGAGAGATGGATGGTTCTGCGGTTAAGAGCACTGACTGCTCTTCCAGAGGTCCTGAGTTCAATTCCCAGCAACCACACTGTGGCTTACAACCATCTGTAATGGGATCTGTTGCCCCCTTCTGGTGTGTCTGAAGACAGCAACAGTGTACTCATATACATTAAAAAAAATCTCAGGTAAGCATTCTATTTTGAGACCTTCTCACTAAGTTGTTCAGACTAGCCTTGAACTTATTCTGTAGTTTGGTAGGCATTGAATTTAACAATCCCCCTGCCTTAACCTCTTAAGTATCTAGGGTTACAAACCTGTACAACCAGGCCCCAGGTTTGCTTGTCTTACTAGGTAAGGTAACCACTTTATTAGGTGAATAACCACCTCAACAGAAGCAACAGGCTGTAATTGGTGACCAGTTGTCATCAATAACAAATGCAATCAGGCTATCAAGATGGCTCCATGGGTGGGGAAGCCTGGCATCAAGATTGGTGACCTCAGCATTTCCACAGGGCGGAAAGAGACCCAACCCCTGCAGGCTTTTCTCTGCCTTCCACAAGCACCCACACATATAAACACAGGCATACCAAACAAATAAGCAAGAGCTCATTTTCAAAAACAATTAGAATTTAGGGGGCTGGAGAGATGACTCAGTGGTTGAGAGTATCAACTGCTCTTCCAGAGGTTCTGAGTTCAATTCCCAGCACCCACATGGCAGCTCACAACTATCTGCAACTCCAGTTCCAGGGAATCTGACACCCTCACATAGACTCATAGACATACATGCAGGCAAAACACTAAGGTGAACAAAATAAAAATAAGTTACAGAAAAATTAAAATTTAGGCTGGGTGTGATGGGACATGCCTTTAATCCCAGCACTTGAGAAATAGAGGCAGGTAGATCTCTGTGAGTTTGAGGCCAGCCTAGTCTACAAAGCTAATTCTAGGTCAGCCAAAGCTACCTGTCTGAGATCCTGTCTTAAAAACCAAAATAAATAAATAAATAAAATTTAAATGTGATTATATAATTATTTCCCCTCTGTTTCCTTCCTCCAATCTCTCCCATCAACTACACACATACATACACACATACACACATGCACAGAAGTTACACATGTACAAAATCTTGGCCTTTTATTCTCTAATTGCTATTGCTGATATCTATAAATGCTTAAGTGTATAAATACAACCTGATGAATCCATGTAGTGTTGCTAGTAGGTATATGATTCCAGGCAGGGCTGGATAGGATATATCCAGTGGGTATCGGATCACCAATTAGAAGGCTAATCCCTGGGGAAGGTTGTTTCTCCCACTTGTGGCATTCCTCAGCTGCTTGCAGTTCTGTGTAGAGGTGGGGTCCCTGAGGCCTCTCTCTTTTTCATGTTAGCACATTTGTTGGTATTATACTTTCTCAGCTCTATATAAGAAATCTTCGGCTGGGCATGATGGTGCACACCTTTAATCTCTGCACTTGGAAGACAGTGGCAGATGGATCTCTGAGTTCAAGGCCAGCCTGAAGTTCTAGGACAGCCAGGGTTGTACAGAGAAATCCTGTCAAAAAAGAAAAGAAAAAAGAAAAAAGAAGCCGGGCAGTGGTGGCACACGCCTTTAATCCCAGCACTTGGGAGGCAGAGGCGGGCGATTTCTGAGTTTGAGGCCAGCCTGATCTACAGAGTGAGTTTCAGGACAGCAAGGGCTACACAGAGAAATCCTGTCTTGAAAAACAAAAACAAAAACAAAAAAAAAAGGAAAAAGAAAGAAGGAAAAAAGAAAGAAAGAAAAAAGAAAATGAAAAAAGGAAAAAGAAGAAAGAAAAAAGAAAAAGGAACAGTCTGTTTTCTTAGTAATAGGTGTTTGCTTCTATGATGTTAGTTTGGGAAGAGTAGAGGAAACAGCTGTTGTGTGCTTCTGCAGCATTTTTAGAACACAGAATATTGCTTACTAACTCTGCAGAAACAAAATGACATTTTCTTCTGGCTTAAACTTCACAAGATGATAAAAGGGAGGAAGAAGGAAAAATCTCATTCCCACCTCCCTTCTCATGAAGAGTATACAAAAATTATTTTTTCTCTTTAAAAAAAAAAATGTATAGGGGGCTGGAGAGATGAGTCAGCAGTTAAGAGCACCAGCTGCTCTTCCAGAAGTCCTGAGTTCAATTCCCAGCAACCACACGGTGGCTCACAGCCATCTGTTATGAGTTCTGTCTGATGCCCTCTTCTGGTGTGAAAGTGTACATGCAGATAGAGCTCATAAAATAAATAAATAAAATACATAAAATAAAAAAAATTTGAAAGAAAGAAAGGAAGAGAGAGGGGGGAAGAAAGAGAGGAAAAAATAGAAAAAAAGAAAGCCTTGCTTTAAAAGTATATTCTTTTAGTTGTATGGGTATTCTGTCTGCATGTGTATCTGTACCATGTGCAGTGTCCACAGAGACCAGAAGAGGAAGTCAGATCCCCTGGAACTAGAGTTACAGTTGTGAGCAGCCATACGTGTGCTGGGACTCAAACCTGGATCCTCTGGAAGAGCAACAGTCTCTTTAGCCACTGAGCCATCTCTCCACCCCCATCTCCTCAAAACTATATTAAAATGAAAGTTTGAAGAGATTGGGTGTGCTTCATCCCAGATTTTGGGAGCAGAGGTAGGCAGATCTCTGAGTTTAAGGCCAGTTTGCTCTACATAGCTAGTTTAAGACTATGGAGGGCTATATCTAGAGATGTTATGGATGATGATGATGATGATGATGGTGGTGGTGGTGATGATGATATGACTGAAGATCAAGTGAGATTTTTACACACACAATCTCAGTACTCTAGGAGGCTTGGGCAGGAGAGTATTGAGTTGGAGGTTAGCCTGGAGCTACACTGTAAGATACGTCTGAAATAAAAGAGGAGCAGAAGAGATGGTTCATCAGTTAAGAACTGCTGCTCTTCCAGAGGATTGGAGTTACATTTCCAGCACAAAGGTCACAATCATCTCTAAGTCCAGCTCCAGGGATCTGACCGTCTTCTGACCTCTGAGAGCACACACGTGTGTGTACATACCCACACATACTACACAAAATTAATCTTAAAAAATTAAAGACAGCATATATCTTTAATCCTAGTACTCCAGAGTCAGAGTCAGGAGGGCCTCTGTGAGTTCAAAGTTAGCAAGTTCTGCCCAACCAGGCTGCACAGCAAGAACCTGTCTAAAAATAATTATATATTTTTTTTCTTTTTTTTTTAATGCTTTTTTATAGCATGTTTTACAAGGGGAGGGGGTAAGAAGGGCAAGGTGGTGGAAAAGTACAAAATCTTCTTGGCCTGTGCCTTGAAACATGTCATGGTCTATAAGGTACTCTGCCTTGAATTATGATCTACCTGCTGTTCTAAAGAAGATATGGTACACTGCTTGAGTTATGGTCTCCCTGCTATTCTTAAGAAGACATGGTACTCTGCTTTGAGTCTATCTGCAGTTGCTAAGCAGGATCTTGCAGTTGCCAAGCTTCAGAGGACATTGTGCAGGTGGGGAAAGGTAGGGGGTGAGGGTAAGGGCGAGGGTCCTGCCTTCTAGCATCTCCCCCTTCTCTGTTTAGTTAGAGAAGGCATCTTATGATCAATCCCAACTATGTGAATTTTGAATTTGGATGTCTAATTATGGGGGGTCTTAGACAAGTTCACAACCCCAAAACACTGATGTGAGACGAGTCACATCGATGGTCGAAGGCTTTAGGCTGTCGACGATGGGCAACGTCAAGGGACTCTGATGTGGGTGAAAGGAGGGTGAGAGCCCTGTCTTAGGCCATGTAGGCTGCACCCACTCCCAGCACCACGCACTCCTTTTCGGCTGCATTGGGTGGGCCCCTGGGAAGTGGACCTACAATAATCCCGTCATTGGGCTAACTCACAGCCATCCTAGTCTCTTGTAAATGTTCAAGTTACCAACCATTTGTCAGTTTGGGGTGTAATATTGTCATAAAGGAAGGCTCCCCAATGTTAGCGGCCATATCAAGGGCGGCCTTGGTTTAGGAAAAAGCCAATTTTTGTTGTGGTGATCAAGAGGCCAAGCTCTCTAGCGAGAGAAGCGAGGACAAAGCCAGGCATACCAGGAACCCTTCTGGAGGGTGTGGAAGTCTAGCGGTCGACCATAGGGGGAGGCAGGGGAGCTGGCAGCTGTGTCAGTCTCCTGCGGAGTCACTTCTGGATCCTCTTCAATTTTTGGCTGATGGTAATGAACTTCAACCGTCTTCTTGATGGCAGCATCAACCTGGTTCCGTGGATGGCAGGTCGGCAACGATCTCTGTCTCACTCAATCTTGATGTCGTGCGCACATCCTCTCAATGAGGGTCCGTCCAGAGGGGTCCATGCCTCGAGCCCCATGTCTGGGTGCACTTGACCCGACCGGCAGGTCCTAGTTATTCGTGGGGGCGAGGAGGACTGCAACCTGCTATTCTTCAGAAGATATGGTACACTGCTTGAGTTATGGTATCCCTGCTATTCTTCAGATGATATGGTACACTGCTTTGAGTCTATCTGCAGTTGCCAAGAAGGATCTTGCAGTTGCCAAGCTTCAGGGAACCTTGTGCAGGTGGGAAAAGGTAGGGGGTGAGGGTAAGGGCGAGGATCCTGGCTTCTGGCCCATCTGGATTAGAACTTCTAATAGCAGGCATCACGGGTGATTCATTTTTACCTGGAAAGAAAAAAGAAGGGGATTCTCAGGGAGATTTCTCTTCCCTGGATGAATTATATTTTTAAAAGGAGAGTGGGAGCCAAAGACAGTTCCAAGCGGTTGCAGGCGGTTCCAGGTGGTTGCAGGCGGTTGCAGGCCTGTTAGTCTTCTGTAGACTTCCTGCTTTTTGTATATTTGGAGAAAGAGCTGTACCTTGTCTTGTTCACCTCACAGTCTACTGGGCAAGAGGAAGGGAAGGTACTTGAGCAGTAAGAGCAGTCAGCCATTGTAGCAGACAACCTGGGGCACTACCACCCAGACCTCCCTTCAGAGTCACCGCATTTGTTCCCAAGCTGTGGGCTACTGAGGACACATGGTGCCTAATGGTTGGCTGGTGGCTGTGAAGGGCCTCAGTTTGTCTTCTACATAATTGTGTTCCCTTACTTGTTACAGAGACATTCTTTAATAATCTTTGATATGCAATCTCAGTGTCTCAGGTCCATTTCCTGGAGTACTCATCCTATATAGCAATACTCTAAGGCTTATTGAATTTTGCAACAGGATCTCCTTTATTCCAGGCTAGCCTGGAACTCACAATGTGGACAAGATAACCTTGAACTACTTATCTTCTTGCCTTCAACTTTCAAGTGTAGAAAATTACTACCACGCCCAGTTTTATGTGGATGGGCAATCAAATGAGGGCATTCATGTGTGTTAAACACACGACCAGATGACTCCTGCCCCAATTCCTAATGTACAGTACTTTTCTTTCTCATACATGTGTATGTGCATTTCCACGGGTGTGGGCACACTTGTGTTGGTAAGTGGGAACACACATGTGCGTTTGCATGTGGAGCCAGAAGTTGACAGGCTGAGTCTTCTTTACCACCCTCCCCTATGCATTCAGGCAGGGTCTCTCACTTGAACCCAGTTTCTTGGTCTGATTAGTTTAGCTATGCAGGTCATCCCAGGAAAACACCCATCTCCTTCTACTGGGATCACAGGCAAGCCTCCATGCCTACTCAGATTTTATATGGGTGCAAAGGATCCCCAAATTTGTCCTCAATCTTATGTGGCAAGTACTTTTATCCACTGAGTCATCTATTCCCCATATGACAGTATTTTTCCTACTTTAGATATAATTTATTTAAACCATACTTCCAAAAGCATGATTTACTATATCCAGTTACAGTACAAAAAGCCATCATTGGCATGGAACTTTCCATGTGACATAACAATGTTTAGAAGTCTTGAATTCTGTGAGAATTGCTGTCGTTCTGCTATGGAACTTGGTTCAGCTGCTTAGTGTACTGAACTAATCAGGTCAAGGACATGGGTGGATTTCACTCTGGTTAACTCATATGACTTCTTCAGCACAAAGCCACAAATTTTCCCCTGACTCTGGACAATGTACTGCAAATGTGAGCTGTTAGTCATAAGGTATTTATATTTGGGAGGTGGAGGAATAAATTGGTATTAATATCTTTGAGACGGAAAGGCTCTCTCCCGCCCTGCTGCTGACACTGCAGTATTACACCAGTATTGCTAAGTAACAATACTCTGGGGATGGGTCTAGGATGACCTCATTTAATGCTAGATTCTGTGCTCTGAAAACTATGTTGAGGGGGTCTTTGGTAGGTTCCTACTTTGTATGTAAATACAAGAGTCCATCTCTGACAGGAAATCCAAGTGCAGCTCTCTGCTGCTCTGGAGCTTCTCTAAGCCTGCATCTCTTCCTTGAAGTCTAGACAACAGGATGATGACCATTTACAAGACAACTTCCTCCCTTTTCTTATACAATACTACACAGTCCTAAAGCAGGAAGTTGGCTCTGTGTGTGTGTGTGTTATAGAATATCCTCATATTTCTTTGCTCAGCCTATGGGAAAGCAAGAAACACAGCGCCAGCTCAGGTACACAGGCCCCAACTAAAACAAGGAAATTTACCCAGTATCTTTCTTTTTTCAGGCATGGATGGGGCAAACATTACATCAATATTTCCACCAACAAATATTTTTGTTGTGGATAAAACTGATAGAATACTGGCTGCAGGCTCCCTTGCTCTTAACTCTGGCACGTCATTTCTCAAAGCCAGGCTAGTCCCACTAAATTCTATGTAAACCTGCCCCAAACCTTGTGGTTCTGATTGCCAGTCACCTGGATTTGTGGGTATTTTCCCTTTTGTGTGTGTGAAATTTTTCCTGGGTTTGTAGATCTGTCCTTCTTCCTGCAACTTTTGCACACATTTCCTTCCTGACAACTGGCTTGGAGATCCCAATTCTCCTCCTGTATTCCCTCCAAGAAGTTTGGCTATTTTTATTTTTTAGCTATATGGATATGTGCATGTGTGTGGGGGGTTGTGTATGTGAATGCAGGTGCCTGTGAAGCCCAGAAGAGAATGTGGGGATGCCCTGGAGCAGGAGTCATAGGTAGTTGTGAGCCACCTGACGTGGCACTGGGAACTGACTCTATAGGAGTGACAGTCCATGCTTTTAGGTACAGAGACATTCCTGCAGCCTCACTTCCCGGTCCTTGCTGCTGCTTGCTTTCCCTTGGCTTATCCACGTCATATAAACACAGGTGTTGATGGACAGTAATGATTCTGTTAGTTGGTGCATATAAACAGCAACTGGCACAGAAGTGTTCTGTGTTGGGGTTTGGAGCCCTAAGTTTGTCTAAGTGAT
Organism: Grammomys surdaster; assembly: GCF_004785775.1. Classification (NCBI taxonomy): domain Eukaryota; kingdom Metazoa; phylum Chordata; class Mammalia; order Rodentia; family Muridae; genus Grammomys; species Grammomys surdaster. The sequence continues at coordinate 1,553,070 of NW_021604593.1, forward strand.
ACAGACAAATCCAGAAATGTCAATGAGGGTATAAAGGAACCAGTGGGTACATGTTCATGCAATTACCTAAGAAGGGTGCAATGCCACCACCACCCCCTTTTTTCTTTTTCTGGAAGGTTGCAGAGAATGGGGAGTGATTGGTCCTTGGGAAACCTCAGTTTTCCAGTTTTGCCCAACACACTCAAGCCTGGACTCTGATCCCAGTAACTGAGTAATGCACAGTACTTCTCTATCTAGCACTCCCACACTCAGCCAGATACTTCTGAGTTGATGGTGCTCAGACGTCTGTGACTGCCTGCAGACCTCAACCCCCTGCCCTGGGAACCCAAGGCCGTACTTTATCTCAGGTTGCCAGTTTCTACAATCCCCAAAGCAGAAAACCTTTTATTTTGTACAAGCATCTGATGCATGCTCCTGGTCAGGCCACAGAGCACTAGCGGATCCTTCAGGACCCATGCTTCTGTCTTCCTAACCACTGAGCCATCTCTCCTGACCAGATCCTGTCTTTTATTAGCACTCTATTACCCGGACTATATGAGCTGGTCATAGGCCCAGGGTCTCAGAGCCGGCATTCAGCTTATCTCATGGTTTGGATGCTTGTCTTTCAAGTTTAAGAGTGTAACACAAAGCCGGGCGTTGGTGGCGCACGCCTTTAATCCCAGCACTTGGGAGGCAGAGACAGGCAGATTTCTGAGTTCGAGGCCAGCCTGGTCTACAGAGTGAGTTCCAGGACAGCCAGGGCTATACAGAGAAACCCTGTCTCGAAAAACCAAAAAAAGAGTGTAACACAATCCACCTAGTCTTGATGCACAGTCCTTCCAATTTACTTTGCCATACACTTTTGAGACAAAGGTCTCATTCTATATTTCAGGCTACCCTCAAGCTAGGATCCTCCAGCCCCTCGGTACTACCGATAAGTACCTCCACATCTGGCATTATTTTCATTTTTGAGACAAGGTCTCCTGTCTACCAGACTTGCCTTGAACTCCTGACTCTTCCATCTCCTCTCTAGTACTAAGATTCGGGTGTATATCACTATGCCTGGCTTTATCCTATGAACCTTCTGAAGTCAGGAGTGGGAAAGATCATTAGTTTTAATAGCTGGAGATGTGGGAGAAAGGGGAAATCAGCTTCCTATCTCTTTTTTATTTTGTTATTCTTTTTCAACTATTTGTAGTAATAATGATTGCCAGATATACAGACATGCAGATCTGGTTAGACATATTGAAGACTTTATGACATGCCTAAAACAGACTATACACTACTAATTTACAATGTCACATCACAAAGGAATAGCTTTTGTTCTGCCATGATAGTCTGTAGTATTGGCTAGTATTTGTTTAATATCAGACAAAGTGTTAAATACTTTATAAGTCAACAATGCTAGGCTAATCTCTTACCCATTATGTTGTTCCCCCTCTTAAATCAGATGACAATGATCAAATATCTACACACTTGCCATCTTCTTTATAGTCATAGTATTAGGGTTTAGGGCACAATGTCATCATTAGGTGCTCTGTTTGCAGTTGATATTACAAATGACAGAAGCCTTTCAGGGTCAGTTAATTTGGTAGTTTTTTTGTTTTGCTTTGTTTTGTAGATATGGTTTCTCTGTATAGCTGAGACTGTCCTGGAACTTGCTCTCATAGTTCTCTTGTTCAAGGCTGGTGTCATAGAAATCCAACTGCCTCTGCCTCCTGAGTCTTGGGATTAAGAGTATGTACCACTACAGCTCAGCTTTTTAATTTTTTTTCTTTTTTTGCTGGTATTTTTCAAATATATACTTTAATTTTTTAAAAGATTTGTTTATTTACATATTTTATGCATATGAGTGCTCTATTTGCATGTATGCTTGTGTGACAGAAGAGGACATCAAACAGAACCAGGAATCAGATCCCATTACAGGTGGTTGTGGGTCACCAGGTGGTTCCCTGGAATTGAACTCAGGACCTCTGGAAACCCTTAAACAGAAGCAGGAATCAGATCCCATTGCAGATGGTTGTGAGTCACCAGGTAGGTGCCTGGAATTGAACTCAGGACCTCTGGAAGAGCAGCCAGTGCCCTTAAATGCTGAGCCATCTCGCCAGCCCTCAAATACATGCTTTTTTAAGTCACAGAATATAAATATAAAACAGAACTGTATTGATTAGAGAATCCCTGCTGTCTCCCTTCCCCCTTCCAGCTCCTCACAGAAAGTCCCAGAGCCTTAAGGATACTTCAACTTAGTAATTACCAATCAGCTCTAAGCTTCTCAGCTTATAGAAGACTGAGTTCAAAGCAGGAGAAAGGAGTAGCTAGGGGCCACACAATGATTTATGGCAACCCCCCAACTAAAGTCTGTATCTAACTCTGAGCTTTTTCCACTGAGAGAGTCCTTGTTCCCCTAGCATTCCAAGTAGTCAAGAAGTCAGTATGCCAGAGCTAAGCCAGTATGGAAGTGCTACAGCCACACCTGTCATCTGGGTCTCTTACCCTTCTGTTGGGTTTCCTGTTCATCCTAGTTTCTCAATAGTCTAAGTAGGTGGTGTTTGGCAGCATAATTGATTTGGTTTTCTTGAATAAAACCTAAGTGAATTCCAGGCACTTTTCTGAAATCATGATCATTTTGCCCTTTTATAGACCTGATCTTTTTTGTTTTGTTTGTTTGTTTGTTTGTTTTTTGTTTTGTTTTCGAAGACCTGATCTTTAGCTTGGTGGTTAGATTGGGTTTTGGTGATCTCTGTCGATGAGCAAGGGTGTGAGGAGGCCAGTGGTTCCCTGTGAATCCTGGGAAAGAGTCGCTTTGATTCTTTGCTAGACTCCACAGAAGACAGGGTGAGGAACAGTAGGAATAATCCCTCATTTCCTCTTTCCAAAATTCTTAGAAAAGAAAATGGGCCAGAGAAAGGACTGGGCTGAGAAAAAGAAATGCCTCAGAGGCTCATAAGTAGATGTGGATGAATTAAGAACAAGGAATGGCAAAGCTCCGATGGTAGCTCCCAAACTTGCCCTCCCACTCTCCCCATTATGGTTCCTCCGATGCCTGAGAAGCTTGAATGGGGGGAACCCAAACTACTGTCTAACTACATTAAATTCTGCCCACTTCTCATTTTTTGTTTTCGGCCATTAAACTTCCCAGAGTTGAGTTTAGCTTTTCCCAGACCATTTTTCTATCTTCAAGGCCTAGCAGAGAGTTTTCACAGAATAGGCACTAGAGGACATTTAAGAGGGACATTCTTGTGGATGTAAACGGTCACCGGTCGTCCTACAGTGTGCAAGCCGTTGCCCCATAGGACTTTTATACTCAGGATCTGTCAGGATCAGGCAGGACAGAAGTCACGATCCTCAGCTACAGATGAGTCTCAGTCAGAGCCAGTAGCTACGCAGAAATCAGCCAACTAAATCCGAACGGCCTCGCTTTGGGGGTCCACCCTCTCCACACATTGGCGGCTCATAGTGTGTCGCGCGCGTCCCGCCGGGACTTGTAGTCGCGTAGAAGCGCAGCCCACACGTACTAAACTACAATGACCAGGGTGCCCCGCGCTCTGCGCCCCTTCTCTTTCAGCCTCCGGGAGTTGAGAGGCTCGGCCGACCTGCTGTCAGAAAACCGATATGGCGGCCACTCTGGGCAGCGGAGAGCGCTGGACCCAAGGTACTAGGTCCCGGACTGGAGGGTGGGGCAAGGTAGCTTTCTGGAAAGATCAGGGATGCGGCTCCTCGGAGCTTAAGGTGGAGATCCTGGTCTAGATGGAGGCTTATGGGAAGATGCTAAGCTTGGGTAGGGTTCGCGTAGCGGTGGAGGACGGCCCAGGGCTGAGGCCGGGAACGGTGGCTCCAGCAGAGACTGTGCCCCTGAGCTCAGTCACCGGCTACGACTAGTTGCCTCCGGACCCCCAACACTGTCTCGGTCTTGCCCTGTCCAGAGCCCGGGTCTGCTCGGCCAGTGTTGACCTCTTGTGAGTGACTCCAGGGCTTTTAGGATGCTGAGTTCTGTAGCTTACCTGCCCCTTATGGACTCCTCCAGGTTAGCTACCTGATTCTCAGTCTCGGTTTGTCCCTCCAGGCCTCATCAGGGTCATTAGGTTGTCTGTCCTTTTCCATCCTACGGTCAGGCAAAAAGTTTTGATCACAATACCTATCATGTGTCCTGCATTATGCTGATTCTGCAGGGGAAATCTGACAGACGCGGGTCCCTGAGCTCACAGAACTGTCAGTCCACTGAGAGAGTTTGACCGGTTAACAGCCTTTTACAAAACACGGCCAGTAAGTTCCTGGGTTACCACAGCAAGGTTGGGGGTTTGGGTTGCACACCGACAAGGTATCCAACACAGGCTGGGTGTCAAGAGAAGCTTCGTGGAGAAAATGTTACACATAAGGACATGAAGGACGCCTTGGAGTTAGCCAGGCTGCCTTAAGGAAGGGTGTCGAGGGAGTGTCACAGAAGGATCTTGAGTATCGGAGAAGACGTTCTTAAAGTCTTTTCAGGTCTTCTGAGCAGACAGGAGTGTCCTGTCCTTGCTGGCTTGCTCCATCCGTTCTGTGGGTGTTAGGACTTACTGAATCCTCTTGTGCTAAACTATAACCTTTTGTGGGGCAGGACTTGGTCTCACCCATACAGCACCTAATATGTCTAGCCCAGTGTCTTGGTTCATATTAGTTCTACATGTGTTAGTTTATTTAATTAAAAAGTTATTTTATCTTTAATTGTGTGTGTATAGTATGTGAGTTCAGGTGCCTTCAGAGGCCAGAGGCATCAAATCCACCTGAAGCTGGAGTTAACGAGAGGTTTGAGCTGCCATGTGGGTGTTGGAAACCAAATTCAGGTTCTTACAAGAGCAGCAGTCAGTCATCTTAACTGCTGAGCCATCTCTCCAGCCCCTCCAAATGCTAGTTTAAAAGAACTGAACTACTCCATTCTTTTTGGTTTTTGAGACAGGGTCTGTCTATGCTTTAAAATTTAAGAGTAGGAGGCTGACTATGGAGCACAAAGAAATGGGCCTCTCTCTGCCCTGCACTAAAGGGTCGAGGTGCCTCACAAGGCCCATTTCTAAAAGTGAAGAGAATCTGTTGAATGGGCATTGTAAGTATGGTAAAATAAAATTTGGGCTTTATGTTTCTGTCATTTAAATTTTTTTCTTGGATGCATCCCATATTTTCTGTATAGTGTCCCAGGGAAGACGTTTGTGGAGTTTTGAGTGGAGACTTTGAGGTTCCCCATGATGTCTTTAGTCATCAAAAGACACCCTTGCTCTTATCTACAGACTGCCCCCCAGAGAGTTCAGGCAATTAGCAAAATTGTGGAGAGTGCATGTACTTATAATTCCAACACTGGAGGAGCAGAGGCAGAAGGTTCATGAATTCGAGGCCAGCCAAAGGTACATGGTGGAGCCTTGTCTCAAAAAAAGCAAGCAAAAGCCTAAAGTTAATTTGAACCAGAGGTTGATTTTGGGATTGCTTTGCAGCTTACATTGACGCAATTAGAAGAAACAAATACTCAGAAGACAAGCGACCTGACAGCCATGATCCCTGTGGTTGCTGTAGCTGCATGAAGGCACAAAAGGAAAAAAAGTCTGAGAATGAGTGGAACCAGACCCGGCAGGGAGAGGGGAATGCCACTTACACAGAGGAACAGCTACGTGGGGTACAAAGGTAAGCCCTACTATTAGTAGGATAAATAAGGGATTTTACATAAAGTATTCAGAAGAAGGTCTGCCTCAGAATGGGCTGTGTAACTACTGATCTGGGTCGTCGCCATTTTTCTTTAGGTTGATTTATTATTTTATGTGTGTGGATGTTTTCCCTGTGTGTATGTGTGTCTGTGAACCATGTGTGTGTAGTGCCCTCAGAGGCTGGAAGAGGTGGCTTTGGACACTGAAACTGTAGTTACAGGTAGGCAGTTTTGAGCCTTCATCTGCGTGCTAGGAATCAAACCCGGGTCCTTTGGAAGGGTACACAGAGAAACCCTGTCTAGAAAAACCAACACTAAAATCAAAACAGGAAAAGAAAACAGAAAAAGAAACTAGAAGGTGGGTATGGTGGTATATGGTTGTTGTCACAGAACTTAAGTTGAAGCAGGAACATCTGAGATTTGAAACCCTTGATAAAAAACGAACAACAAAAACCCTTATATAAGAAGGATAAAGGAAATAACGTGAGTACATATAAATGCAATAGAAGATAGGAAAACCGTAGAGAAAAAGCAATACAATCATAAGTCGAATCCTTAAAACAATAACACAATTGATAAGCTTTTAACTGTACTGCCCAGGAGGATAAAAATATACTCCAATGACGAAGGCATTTGTGCTTGTGGAAGTCTGTAACCCCAGCACTCTGGAGCAGGGGGAATCAGCAACTTCCAGGCTAGCCAGAACTATACAGTGAGGTCTATGTGTTTTTCAACACAAAGACCTACAGGAAATCAGGGCTGAAAAGAGAGGAGGGCAAAACTCTATTATTATTATTATTATTATTATTATTATTATTATATATCTGTGGGCATGAGCACATGAGTGCAGGTGCCCACAGAGACTTGAAGAGGATGTCAGATCCCCTGGAGATGGAGTTATAGATAGCTGTGATCCACCTGATGTGGGTGAGACACGGTCATTCTGTATGCTGGGATGTAAGGTATACACCACCATGCCCTGGGGATGTCTGTTCCAAAAGCAAACAAATAAATAAATGGAAGAGAGGAAAATCACATGGAGATGGAAGGGATGACCAGAATGGCCCAAACAGTTTTTAAAAGAGAAGTAGTGTTTTAATTTTTTTTTTTTGAGACATGTTTTCTCTGTGTAACCCTGGGTATCCTGGAACTAGCTCTGTAGATGAGGATGGACTCAGAAAGATTCCCCTGCCTCTGACTCCTGAGTGCTGGGATTAAAGGCATGTGCCACCACCACCTGGCTTAAATTTTAAACTTAGTTCAAAACTGTAACAATGAAGACTATCAGACAGATTTAAGGATGGGCATGTAGCTCAGTGGACTAGGCTGAGGGATAATGCTTATGTTAATGGACCCTTGGTTTTTATTGTTGCTTTTAGACAAGGTTTAATTCCGTAAGTTCCAAACTCTCAGTAAATCTCTTGCCTCAGCCTATCAAATACTAGCAAGGCTAGGTGAGGTGCTCCAGCAAGCTAGGTGAGGTGCTCCAGCAAGCTAGGTGAGGTGCTCCAGCAAGCTAGGTGAGGTGCTCCACCAAGCTAGGTGAGGTGCTCCACCAAGCCTGGGTCTAGTTCATTAATCATTCTAATCCCTAAACATTTTAATGGAGGAAAGAACAGTCTTCTGCAAATGTTGACTAGACAACTGAATACTCACATAAGAAGGATGAACCTGGACATACAAACCTGGACCTCATGGACATACAAAATTTGTTCAAGGCAAGTATGGGGAGTGATGCTTATCTAACACCCAGGAAGCAGGGGTTGGTGACCTCTGTGAGTTCTAGGATAGCTAGGGCTCAAAAAGAGATAAAAGAGCGAGAGAAAGAAAGAACATGTAATTTAAAAAAATAAAATGAAGACTGGAAAGAAAATATCTGATATTGGTCTCTAGTCTTGATACAACATACATATATACATATAAACACATACATACAAATATACACACATACATGTATGTATATATACACACAAACATATACAAACACATATAAACACATGCATGCATACAAACATGCATACATACATGCAAACATACATACATATAAACATACATACATATAAACACACATGCATGTGTGCATGCAAACATACATATATACATGCATATATATGTATACAAACATACATACATACATGCACGTATATATACATACAAACATATATACACAAACATGCAGACATACACACACACTCAGGAAGTCATTCTCTGCTACTTGGAAAGTTGGAACCCAACTTGGACTACATGAGATTCTATCTAAAAAAAGAAGAAGAAGAAAAAAAAAAGACTAAGTATAGTGGCACATGCCTTTAATCCCAGAATTTGGGAAGGAGACAGAAGTAGGCTGACCTTTGTGAGTTGGAGGCCAGACTGGTCTACATAGAAAGTTCCAAAACAGCCAGAAATACATAGAGAGACCCTGTTTCAAGACAAAGCCCCTTCCTGTGGTTGCATGTAGCTTTTCACTACCCCACTTATGCTCCAGGAATGAGCTACAGTACAAGCCCCGACCCAGCTTCCCTTGAATCCCTGTATAAAAGATACATACACATGGTTGTTCGTTTTCAACTTGCCTTCTTGGCACAGTTGCTGGGCGCTACTATTGCCCACCTGGAAAGGCGTTCCCTTATCATTACTCTTAGCTTTGAATCTCCCACCTGCCCTAAACTTTAGTGGCTAGTCCCATCTAGCCCCTGCTAGATGGCTTTGACCACCTACCTGTAGGAGCAGCCTGTGTGGCCACTCCGTTTTGAGATCTCACATGGCTCATCAACTCTTCTCCATCAAAAGCATGACAAAACTCTCCCTCTCCCTCCTTGTGTATCCCTTCTTCTCCAGGACTGTGAAGTCCTGCCTGTACCTTCTGCCCAGCAATTAGTCCATGACTTAATTGGTAGATCAAGAACCAACTGGGGAATAGGACCTTTGGCATCAGAACCATCCCACATCCCATTTCCCCAAAGAGAAAACTGTACACACAATTTTGAAAGATACCCATAAGGGCAGACTTGAGAGCATGCACACCCATAATATCAACCTGTGGGAAAGGGAGGATTAAGACTTAAAGGCCAGCCTTAGCTACATAGTGAGCTCAAGACTAGCCTGGGCTGCTTGAGATGCTGTAACAAGAAAACAAAATAAATAAGATAGCTAACTGGTTTTTCTAGCTTTGCTGTTTTTGGATTAAGTTTCAAGATCTTAGCCTGAACTTTGACATCAAGGTTAACATGCTTTTTTTGTCCCCTTCCATGAAAATAGGAGGGAGAGTAGAGTCCACCAGGAAGAGCTGTACAAAGCTCTGAGGTCTAGGGAGGAATATTTGAATGTTTCATAATTGGTTCACTAATTCCTCTTAGGTTTGCTTTGGTGCTCACAGGTTGGATGGATATATTGTCTGGCTGTTAATTGTACAAATAGAGCCTGTGTATTTAAAATAAATTAAAATTTTTTTCTTTTAAGAATCAAGAAGTGCAGAAATTACTATGACATTCTGGGTGTTTCTCACAATGCCAGCGATGAAGAGCTTAAGAAAGCATACAAGAAGCTCGCCCTGAAGTTTCACCCCGACAAGAATTGTGCTCCTGGAGCAACAGACGCCTTCAAAGGTTTGACCTTGAACCCATGCCCATCTGCCCTCATAATGTTGGTGGTATCAATTTTTTTTAAATTTTTAAAATTATATTTATTTATCTTAGTAGTAGGCACATACATGGAGAACAGCCTTTGAGAATCAGTTTTCTTCTACTCCGTGGGTCCCAGGACTCAAGCTCCAGGTCATCAGACTTAACAGCCAACATCTTCTACCCTCTGAGCCATCTTACAGGCCCAGGAACACATTGTTTTTAGTCTTCCCTGTAGATGCTTCTCAGGTCATAAGCAAGTTATTTTTCCTTGACACACATTTTTGCTTTGTTTTGTTTGAGACACAATCTTACTATTCATGTATCCCTTTCTGGGCAACTCTCCTGCTTCTGCCTTTCAAATGATGGGAATACAGATGTGCACCACCAAGCCTAGATTTTTAAACACTCGTGTGTGTGTGTGTGTGTGTGTGTGTGTGTGTGTGTGTGTGTGTGTATGTGTGTGTGTGTGGTGGGGGAGGTGTGTCGTGCTTATAAACACGTCCACATATCTTTAGAGGCCAGAAGATAGACTCAGGTGCTGTTTTTCAGATGCTATTCACCTTTGTTTTTGAGACAGGGTCTCTCACTGGCCTTCCAGTAGGTTTTGGCTGGTCATCAAACCCCACAGCATCTGCATTACCAGGCTGGGTTATAAGCATGTGCCTCCACAGAGCCTGGCTCAGGTCATTATGCTTGCAAGGACATCACTCTTTTCCCTGACTCCCTCCACCTCTGTCTTTCTTTTGAGACAGGGTCTCATTATATTGCTCTAGCTGTAATTCAACCAATTTAAGCTTATCCCCTATTAGCTTACAAATAAATGAGACTCAGACTATGGTTATTTTATTTGGGTTTGGTCATTACTGGGAGATAACCTCTAATCTACTTTTCTAATTGTTGGCCTGGGCACCTCCCTAGCAGTGTACCCCAGGTACTCGCTGTTTCTCCTGACCATGTACTCTTCATCCATCTCCCCTCATGGTGGCTTCTTCCTCTCATTATTCTTCCTTTCATTCTTCATGGTCCTTCTCCTTTTCCCTTTCCCTTTCCCTCCCTCTCTCCCTCCCTCTCTGTCTCTCTGTCTCTCTCTGTCTGTCTCTCTCTCTCTGTGTCTCTCTCTGTGTCTCTTTCTCTGCCTCCCTCTCTCTCTCTCTCTCTCTCTCTCTCTCTCACCTCTATCCCCCACTAGGTCCCACCTACCTCTAATCCTTCTAGTAATTAGCTATAGCCAATCTTATTTAACCAATAGGTTTTAAATTAAGGAACAAAGTTTGCACAACAAAAGCCTGTAATATACGAGAATTTACTCATAGACCTAGGTCTTCTGGTACAGAATCTAGCATTACAATACATAGCAACAGACCAAACCCCAACAATTCCCTTTTTTTTTAATCTAAAAAAAAAGGCTCTTTCTCTTATAATAATAAATAATATGCAGTAGGAACAATTATGAAATTATTATGAAAATTATTAGGTAAGTGTTAGATTTAAAAATCCAGTCTGTTCATGTCTGGCAACTCAGGAGAAAGTATTCTATTGTCTATCCTATCCTGGTTTGTTTAGAGTTTTGTATCTACATCAACTTCTATTATTACTTGAACTACCATCCTAAAATTACCTTCTTTTTAAATCCTAAACAACTTAAGCGTATAGTAAGACTATAACTATTTAGTCTTCAAACCCATCAGAGACCTGAGAAGGAAATATTACCTGAGTGCAGAAAGCACAAGGATGCAGCTTCCAAAAATTATAGAAATGGCAGAGAGTGCTGACCACCTGGACAGTCCTTAATATTCTCTGTAACACTGACAGACCTTTTGTGAAACAGGAATTATGAAGAACTTACTCAACTTACCCTGTCTTGACAGAGCTTGTCAGTTGACTTGCATGCATCTGTTTGTCCTTTCTGGACAGCACTCTGTCTGCAGATGAAGATAGGTCATTTTCTTTGTCCAGTGGCCAGCTAGCCACAGTTGAAACAACTCTGTACGGAGGTCACGTTCTTCCAAGTCGAATGGGGTGCTGCCAGGAGCTGATGTGTCTCAATGTCATAAAAGCCTTAAATTAGTAAAAACACCTTTAAATGGCATATTCTGTGAGTCTTTGAAATTTTTGAAGACCATCTATCTATTTACAGCATATCCGAATAAACTAACATTGCCTGTCTCCAGCTACCTACTATCTGTCCAACCTAGGATATATACTTTTGTAATACTACAGACTAGTATCTGACAAGACCATGAGTTTGATTGATTGACTATTAACTTGCATTACTTAATTATCCTAAACAGTTTGTAGTAGCAGCTATTAAAAGAACTTAGACTAAACATATTTTTCAATGAGTTGCATAGGTATAATGCCTATCTAAGAGTTGAAACATATATATATTATGTTGAAACAAAATTAATCTTAAATTTTGTATCAACAAAGATTTATACCAATGAAAACCTTAAACTTGTCTCAATATACAAAATCTGTACCAATGGAACAAAATGTAACCTTTTTGTATCAATATACAAAATTCTCTACCAATATATTATAGCTATAAACTGTATTTTAAGAGTAGATTTAATAATCTACCTCTGATTGTCTAATTTCTTATATTTCTTTTTTTTAAAGCATTTTTATTTATTATTTATTTATTTATTATTTTGTTTATGAGTACACTGTCGCTGTCTTCAGACACACCAGAATAGGGCATCCAATCTCATTACGGATGGTTGTGAGCCACCATGTGGTTGCTGGGATTTGAACTCAGGACCTCTGGAAGAGCAGTCAGTGCTCTTAACCGCTGAGCCATCTCTCCAGCCCCTTCTTATATTTCTATATCCTCTTTTTTCTACACCCTTCTCTTACTTAAAGAAGAAAGGATAGAGAAAATGAAAGGAAATAGAATAGAAATCCCTGAGTCTACATTTCCTATTTTGTTTCCTCCCAACTCAAGACTATAATTATTCATAATCATCCTATAAATTGGCAACATGATCTAGTCATAAAATAGCCAAAACCACTCACCACAACTTAAGGGGCTAGGATAACGGTGGCCTTATTATAATTTCTTCCTGCTGAGTTGGGGCAAAGAATTCCCTTTGGAGGGGACAAGAAAATTAAAAAATGGTTAGTCTTAATAAAGCTAGCTTCTCTTTAAGCTGAGAAATGCAGGCTTAAATGAAGTTCCTATTAGAACAGTCTGAAAGGCTGGACCAAGTGTGCTAGCTGTTTTGAAAATGTTTCAGAAGCAGGTCTTTACAGGAAATAGCCTTGATGCAGTTGAGGCGGGATCAAGCAGGAAGCATCACCTCAGCATCCTCAAGGATGAATTCTGTGAAGACTGCCCTCTTTCTCTTCCATTCTACAATATACAAACCTTACAAGCAATATATAGTTCTACAAAGACATTTGTATGGAGTGTGCAGCATGCACAGATCAGTTAAGGATGATTTCCTGCTCTTGTTTGAGCAGGTGAAAGACAACTGTCTTTCTTCAGAAGTTACTTTGATCATATAATCAAATCACAATAGAAATCTCCATTCATGTGATATGAACGGCTGGTGTGTAATAATAAGTATGAGAATTTTGTAACCAACAAGGCTTATTGGCCACGTAAGTTGAAGTTCTGGCTGGAGACCTATCTATGTCCCAGTCAGTTTTAGAGCTGTTTTAGCATTGTACATTACTGGTTTGTTTGTTTGATCCTTTGATTTTCTTCTTGTTTGTAGTTGAGATCTTCAGGAAGTCTTCCCCTGCCATGTCTGATTTTATCAATTTGGAAGGAACCCATAGCTTTTCTTTTCTTTTCTTTTCTTTTTTTTTTTGTGGAAATATAGGCATAACTTCTCTCCCAGCATAGCACATTTCCTGTTTTCCATTCTGAGGTTAAGACATCTTTAAAATAAACAGGCTAGTTTAATTCAGCTGGTTTTTTTCTCCCCATATTCCAGTGTCTCTTAGCAGCTCTAGGGTTTTACTCACTAGCATTCATAAAATTTAAAGTTAACGAAGCATTATGCAACCTGTCTCTGGGGGTCTTTGTTATTCCTTTTTGCTTGTTAAGCACCTCTTTAAAGTACAATTGGATCTCTATGTGATTGTTGGTCCTGTAGGATTATGTGGTATACCTGTAATATGTTTTACATCATAATATGTAAAAAATCATTTTATTACAGACATATGCTAGGGCATTGTCATAATTTGTCTATGTATTCCCATAATGGACATAATTTCTAGTAAATGTGTAATTACAGAGTCAGCCTTTTCAGAAGTTAGTGCAGTTGCCCATTGAAATCCTGAATATGTGTCTGTAGTATGGTGCACACATTTCAGTTTACCAAACTCTGTAAAATGAAACATATCCATTTGCCAAATTCCGTTTCCACGGGTGTCTTTAGGGTTACTCCCTGTAGGTAATGGAGTTTGGTTATATACAGAACAAGTAGGGCATTGCCTTTACAATTTCCTAGGCTTGTTCCCAAGTAAGTGATAGAAAATTCCTTTTTTAAACCTTTGCTGTTAATATGGTGGTTTTTATGAAGCCTCTAGCACACTTCCTATCAATAGCTGATCAATTTCATCATTACCTTGTGCTAGAGGGCCTGGTAGACCCATATGAGTTCTGATATAGGTATATATAATAGATGATTTCTATTTCTGATCATTTGTTGTGATTGAATAAACAGTGAATTTAATTCAGAAGCATCCTGAATAAGTTCAGTAGTTTCTATATGCAAAACTACTCTTTGTGCATATTGAAAGTTAATGTATTAAGAGATTCTTGAAAATCTAATAACATGCCAGGCGGTGGTGGCGCACGCCTTTAATCCCAGCACTTGGGAGGCAGAGGCGGGCGGATTTCTGAGTTCAAGGCCAGCCTGGTCTACAGAGTGAGTTCCAGGACAGCCAGGGCTATACAGAGAAAAACCAAACACAAAAACCAAAAACAAAACAAAAACAAAAAGAGATTTCTCTGGCATTTGGATCTGATATTGTTCTATTTACAGCTGTGGTTAGTCTTTCTAAAAAGTCTGTACAGGTTCATTTGAACCCTGGGTTATCTTTGTAAATGATTCAGTTCATCCCTCTTGTTCAGCCTTGTCTCAAGCATTTAAAGCTATTGTGTGACATTATTCTTAGATAACATCTTCAAGAGCAATCTGTACTCTTAATTCAGAATATGGGCCTTCGCCTAGTAACTGATCCTTGACAATGTCAACGCCTCTGTCCCTCTTGTGTTGCTCCTCATCTTTCTACCGTGTCATCCCTTGTGCCTGAGGGCCAGGCTGTAGGATGGCTGTCATCAAATCTCCACAGTCTTTGGGAGTTACATGATTCCTTTGGCCCAGTTATTGACATATGGTAAATGTAAGCCATAGCTCATTATTGTTTCCTTAAACCTTTTTAAATGCTGTGCCATAGGATGCCATTCGAAATCTCAGTAACCATGTGAATTTTCTTCATTTCCTTCCAATTCCCTTATCAAGGCTGAGAAAATCATTTTAGGTTTTTAACAGAAATAGACGGCCATTTTGTAGTCTCATTACAGGGTGATGCTCTATGTTCTGCCTTCCTTCCTCTGTCCCTATCTTAGTATACGCTTCAATTTTACCTATAATCTTTTGTAAGTTTTCTTCTAAGACTTCGCTCCAATTTTTATTATTTTCCTTTTCTTATGTCTTTATTATCTTAATCTCCCCCTCAATTTTGCTTATAAGTTTCTCTAAATTTTCCTCTCCTCTTTGTTTTCTATCTTTAGTATTTCAGTATCCTCCTCAGTTTTGTTCATAAATGTCTAGTTTTTTCTAACATCTGCTTCCATACATATCCTTTCCTCTTTTTCAGTCATGACAGTCTCCATATTCAGATTTATATGTTTTAGTATTCTCCCCTCTAATGCTTTGACATTGCTTTCATTTTGTTTTATAAAATCCTTTAATCCCTTTTCTAAGGCCCTGTTTTTTGAAAAGACATAGCAAATAAAATGCTTATTAGGGTAGGAGTGAGGTTTAACAATGCAGTCATTATAACTGGCATGGTGTCAGTTTCCTCTAGATCCATCCCTTTTGAACTTTCATAATAGTCCTACTTAAAGCCCAAAAGAGCTTTGTTGTGTCGTCTTTATGTATCTATTTTTCCCCAAAATACCAGCTCCCAACCGTATTACCTGATCTGGCATTTTCTGTGCCTTGGTCTCCCTTTGGTGTAGGACACGCTACAGTGTTTTTTTATTTTTTTATTCATAGGGAGGGGTTGATTGTAGAAAAAAAACAAAACAAAACGTGGCTTTTGTGCTCCCAAGCTGATGTTGTCCTCTGTCTCCTATTTGTAACCTATTCTGGCCTTTTTTTTTTATTATTGGAAAAATGGTATGAGTTCAGCTCTGAGCCTCTGGTGTGGCTGGCTCAGAGTGTGGGCCTGAGCTGCAACCGGAAGTGTGTACTAGTTCTAGGCTTCAGCTGCCTTGGTGGGTGCGGCTGGGAGAGTGGGGCTTGGCTGCCCAGTGGCCTGCCTGACTCTGGGACAGCCGTAGGCCTGAGCTAGAGATATGCCCGCATCAGGTGACTGTCACAGAAATGCGTGTTGGAAATCCAGCCGCTGTGATTTGGGTTGTGTCCCAGCATACCTTTGTGCCTTGTTCTTTGAGGGAGCCTCCCTGAAGCTCTGTAGTGTGAGGCTCTGATGCAGCCTTCGGGAGAGCCGCACCTTCCTGGGTGCTGCAGTTAGCTGGTCCCAAGCAATGTCTGAATTTTGTTCTGTGATGGTTTCAAAGTTGGGTTTTTGGGAAGGCTTTGCCTTTCTACCTGGTAACTTGTCTCAGATACTTTGGTCCTATGTCCAACAATAAGGTGTGCCAAAATGTAGTTCGACCAATTTAAGCTTATCCTCAACTAGCCTACAAATAAATAAGACTCAGACTATGGTTATTTTATTTGGCTTTGACCATTACTGGGAGGTAACCCCTAATCTACTTTTCTAACTGCATGCTTGGCTACCTCTCCAGCAGTGTACCCCCAAATACTTGCTGTTTCTCCTAGCCATGTGCTCATGGTTCAGTTCCCCTCACGGGATCTTCCTCCCCTCCCCTCCCCTCCCCTCCCCTCCCCCTCCCCTCTGCCCCCCCTCCCCTCCCCCTCCCCTCTGCCCCCCCTCCCC
>NW_021604593.1:1569885-1593094 GCF_004785775.1 Grammomys surdaster
CCCAATAGTTTTAAAATTAAGGAATAAGGTTTATACAACAAAAGGTTGTAAATATGAGAATTCACTCATAGGCTTAGACCTTCAGTTACAGAAGTTAATATTACAATACATAGCAACAGAACCTCAACACCTGACTGTCCTGGAACTTGCTCTGTAGATCAGGCTGGCCTTGAACTCAAGAGACCCACCTGCCTCTGCCTCCTGAGTAGTGGGGTTAAGGGCAAGTGTTACCAAACCCTGATTTTTTTTTTTTTTTGGAAAAGGGTATTTTATTTATAACACATTTTGGGGGCTAGAGAGTTATCTTAGCAACTGAGAGCATTTGTTGCTCATGCAGAGGCCCTGGGTTCCATTCCTAGAACCTACAGAGTGGTTCATAAGGGGATCCAATGCCCTCTTCTGGTCTCAGAGGAATCAGATGAGCACATGGCACATATGCATACACACAAGCAAAACATTCATACACATAAAGTAATAAAATAAATAAACCTTAAATAATTTCTAGGGCTTGGAGATCAGTAGTTAATTGACTTGCTGCTCTTGCAGAGGATAGCAGTTTGGTGCCCAGAACCAATTTTGCTTACCATAGCTTTTAACTCCATTTCCAGGGGCAGCCAATGTACTCTTTATTGCTGAGCAATCTCTATTCCTAGGTTGTGATTTTTGAGATAATGTCTAATTATCTATCCGAGGGCTGCCTTGAGTTCCAAAATCTCCCATCTCAGTCTCCTGGATGGCAGGATTATAATTGTGTACTACCAGGCCCAGCTTATATGTCTTTATTGTACTGAAAGAAAGAAAGAAAGAAAGAAAGAAAGAAAGAAAGAAAGAAGGAAAGAAAGAAAGAAAACAAAACAGACTCACAAACTTTTATGTATGTTTGATATTTTGAAAAAGAAAAGACTTGAAAATCTTGTCCATTTACTTGTGTGGGGTGGGGGTATATAAAGGCCAAAGAACAACTTGCAGGAATTGGTTTTCTTCTACCATGTGGGTTCCAAGGATTGAGCTCATGTCTTCAGGCCAGGTGGCAAGTCCCTTTACCCACTGAACCATCTTGTGGGTACCTGAGAAACTTTTAAGTTATTCTTGAGGCTGGAGAGATAACTCAGTGGTTAAGAGCACTGCTATTCTTGCAGAGGACTAGTTTCAATTCCCAGCACCCTCACAGTGGCTCACAAATGTCTATAACTTCAGCCCCAGGAGATTCAACACCCTCTTCAAGCCTCTGTGGGAACTGTACACATGTGGTACATATATATTCAGACAAAATGCCCATACACAGAAATACATGAAATACATTTTTTGTTTGCTTGAGAAAATGTCTCTCTGTGTAGCCCTGGCTGACCTGGAACTACTATATAGACCAGTCTGGCTTTTAATTCACAGAGACCTGCATGTCTCTGCCTCCTGACTGCTGGGATTAAGGTGTGTGCTACCATGCCCAGCTAAAAATAAATCTTAAAAAAAAAGTCCCTGTATATCATGAGGACAGCTTTTCTGTTGTGAATCTGGTTCTCGGAGCATCACTAAGGGAGCATGTGGATAACCCATGTTCTCTTATATTTTTGGTTGTGAGCCCAGCCTTTAGTGGCTGAGCTGTCTTTCCAGCCTCCACATTCTCTATATTCATATAGAAGTCCTCTCACAAACCAATGAGAACCCTTTGTTTTTATCCAAGAAGGAGGAGTTTTGCAGATTATTTTACTTAGGAGATTGTTTTTTACTTCAACTTAATAATACTGTGAACTGTTTCAGTAAACTGCTACTCTTAAGTGAAATTAGAACACTGATGTGTGCGTGTGTGTGTGTGTGTGTACATGTGCATGTGTATGTTTATCAGATCCTGAGGCTTATATGGTAAGCATGATCCTTAACTCTGAGCTACAGCTCCATCCCCTAGAACATACTTTAAATTTTTTTAATTTATGCCTATGTGTGTGCTTATTTGTTTGTCTGTACACTCTGCACATACAGGTGTCCAGAGAGGCCAAAATAGGGTATCAAGAAACTAGAGTTAAAGGCGGTTGTGTGTCACCCATTATGATGTTAAGAACTGAACCTTGGTTTTGTATAGGAGCAGTAAGTGCTCTTAACCTCTGAGCCATCTCTCCAGCCTCACAGGTCTCACCTTGGAATGACAGGAACATGAGGCATTTCCCCAACATGTTTGAAATTATTGGCAGCATGAACTAGGGACAAAGTCCTAACTACAGTACAGCTGAGGTGTTTCAAGAACTCTTAGGGGTTAATGCTCTCTCCAATAGAGTTTCCAGTTATTGGATTCTAGTATTGTTCTTGGTTTATCAAGACTATGAACGATCTTTGGGGCTAGTCCTTTGGGGGAACTCTGTAGGCCTAAGTACCTCTGTTTGTAACCCTGTGAGGCTGTCTAGCACCAAGTCTGGGCTTCCTGCTATTGCTGCTGTGGTCACCCTTGGCCACAGCCGAGGATGTACTGATGTTGCTTTTCGTTGGTTGCAGCGATAGGAAATGCCTTTGCAGTCCTGAGCAATCCAGACAAGAGACTCCGCTATGATGAATATGGAGATGAGCAGGTGACTTTCACTGTCCCTCGAGCCAGACCTTATAATTATTACAGAGAGTTTGAAGCTGACATCTCTCCAGAAGAACTATTTAATGTGTTCTTCGGAGGACATTTCCCTTCAGGTTGGTTGTTTTTTTTTTTTTTTTTAAAGTCTTGCCTGCATGTATGTCTGTGTACCGTATGTGTGGCTGGTGACAGAGGAGGTCTCAAGAAGGTACTGAACTGGAGTTACATCTGTGAGTGGGTTCTGGGTCCTCTGGAAAAGCAGACAGTGCTCTTGGCCACTGAGCCATCTCTCCAGCCTGAGGTTAGTATCTTAAAATTATGATTCTTTATACCATTTATTTATGGATCTTAGCAGACTCTAGTTTGAAGATCTAAATAGAAGAACATTGGTGCTGGAGAAGCAGCAAGAATTTGGAGTGGGCTGCAGGGAGTTAGAGGAAGTCTCTAGCCTCCAGCTGTAAATAATGTCGTCAGCCATATCATTCATTTCTTTCACCATAGTCACCTGCCTGAAAAACAGGGCTGGTATTTCAGGGTTGCTTTGAAATATATATCTTTTATATTTATATCACGTGCATATTATTGCAGCACTATATGTTGAATCCAGGGCTCACAGATTCTAGGAAAGACAGTTTAAATAGCTGCTCTGCCTGGTTTTGAGCCCCTTATGTAGCCTAAGACAATCTGGCATTTGCTGTCATGGGCCCCACATGGTAGAAGGAGAGAAACAATTCCTGAAAGTTGTCCTTTGACTTCCATGCATGTGCTTTGCATGCCTGTACACAGGTACACACATGCATGTACACACATACACAAACACATACTAAATAAATGGATAAATGTAATATTTTTAAAAGTATTTTAGGGGCTGGGGTGGTGGCTCTGTGGTTAAGAAGCACTGGCTGTACTTGCAGAGGCCCAAGGTTTAATTGCTAGCACCCACATGGCTCACAACCATATGTACCTCTGGTCCCAGGAGACCTCACACCTTCTTCTGGCTTCTGTGGGCATTGCATGCACATGGTGCACAGACATACATGCAGACAAACACCCAGACACATAAAATTAACTAATTAAAATTTAAATGTCACAATGAATCGTTGGGAATATAACTGCCTATAATTCTATCACTTGATGGGGAGTGGGGAGGAAGAGCAGCAGGAGTTCAAGGTATTCCTTCAATACATAGCAAGTTTGAGGCCAGCTGGACTTCCTGAGTCTCTGTCTCAAACAAAACAGAACATAAAGGGGACTTGGGGCTTGGTGGTTAAGAGAGACCGGCTGTTGTTCCCGAGGATACAGGCTGGATTCCCAGTACTCACACAGTGACTCACAAACATCTGCGGCTTCACTTTCAAAGGGTTGACTTTTGCAGGCATGCCTGTGGCAGACATAAATACATGTAGATCGAATACTTAAACATTGGAGAGATGGCTCAGCAGTTAAGAGCACTGGCTGCTCTTCCAGAGGTCCTGAGTTCAATTCCCAGCAACCACATGGTGGCTCACAACCATCTGTAATAAGATCTGATGTCTACTTCTGGCATGCAGATAGAGTACTCATATACATTAAATAAATAAATAAATCTTTAAAAAAAAGCAAACCCTACTCAAATACATAAATATTTGTGGTTTTTTGAGACAAGGTCTCTCTACGTAGGCCTGGCTGTCCTGGAACTCAAACTCAGTCTGGCTTCAAACTCAGAGAGATCTACCATTATCTGCCTTGATTGCTGGGATTAAAGGTGTGTAAAAACCACACCCAGCAACATAAAATAGATGTTTGAATGAACAAATAAAACCTCATAAAAATGGCCCAGCAGTTAAGAGTACTTGTTCTTGTAGAGGACCTGGGTTCTATTTCCAGCAGCTCACACCATCTGTAACTCCATTTTCAGGTGGAGCTGATGCCCTCTTCTGGCTGCCGTGGGCACTGCATGCATATAGTACATAGACATACATGCAGGCAAACCATCCTGTTTTAGTAACTCTTCTATTGCTGTAAAAAGACATAATGACCAAGGCAACTCATATAAAAGAAAGAATTTAATTAGAGCTTGCTCACAATTTCTATCATCATCATAGTGGTGAGAGTCAGGGATGATGCTAGAACTGAGAGCTTTACATCCTGATGTTCAAGCAGCAGGCAGAGAGAGAGGGAGAGAGAGACTGGGACTGGTGTGGGTTTTTGAAATCCCAAAGCCCACGCCCATTGATATACTTCTTCCAACAAGGCCACAGATACTTCAACAAGGTCACAGGGCCTAATCCTCAAACAGTTCCACTAACTGGAACCCAACTATTCAAATGTATGAGCCTGTGGGATCCATTCTCATTCAAACACCACAAATGCATACATAAATAAAATAAATCTCTCTTTAAAAAAATCACAGTGAGCCCCCTGCCCATTTTTCAACTATCAATATGTTCAATAATACAAAAACCCAGAAAGTGTATCACAGAAATCTGGAAGTTGAGAAAATTCAAAGCCAAGAAAATAACTTGAACTTTTTGGGTTGCTAGGGGTGCAGCCTTGATTCCCCAGCATGCTAGGCGTGTGCATGCCCTTGCCGAGCTGCTCCTCAGTCCTATACATGATTGTTAGGAGCGACTATTAAAGATGCCATTTAGTAATACTGGGCACAGAAGCAAGCCTAAGTATGTCAGATAGGATTTATGGCCAAAATGTTCTCTCTCTTCTGGCCTTTTGGAGTTTCCTCCCACAGTCCTTGCAAAGGACGGTCTCCATGAAGTCAGGAGAGTCTTGTGCCCCCGTGCCCAGCTGGCCTCTTGGCTCACATTATTTTTCTGCTGGATCAGACAGGCAGTGCCCTGTCTTTAGCCTTGTTTGAAACAAGACTTTGAAAAGGACAGAAAAGGAATTGCCCTCTCATGAATGTTCTCTCTCCCACTCTCGGCCCTGCCATCCTCTGTCTAATCATGTCTCTTTTCCAGGAAATATTCACATGTTCTCAAATGTGACAGATGACAGTCACTATTATCGCAGGCGGCACCGCCACGAGAGGACACAGACACATAAGAGAGAGGAAGACAAATCTCAGGTGTGTGGGGAGCGGCAGTCATACCCATAGCCATACTGAGCCTGCTTCTGTGGGGGTGAGGAGACTGCTCCTACAGGGCCGTTGTGTGCCTGCTCTTGTGGTATAATCAGTGCTAGACTCACAGCTGAGCAACGTTGGTAAGATGAGCTGTGTAAGTGTTGGTACCTTCTGTGTATCCCAGCATCCCAGCTTCCCTCTCCCCTCTTTCCCCCTCTCCCCCCACCCCAATACTTTTTAATTTTGAGACAGGTTCTCTCTATGTAACTCTGGTTGTCTTAGAGCTCACTGTGTAGACCAGGCTGACCTTGAACTCAGTGAGATCCACCTGCCTCTGCCTCCAAAGTGCTGCAACCTCCATGTGAGTCACCAAGTCCAGCTTGTGAGGCTGTCCTGATTGAACTTGTTCTTACTACATAAAATAAGAATCTCTTTAAAGATACTCAGAACTAGCCAGGCTGGTGGCATACACCTTTGATCCTAGCACTTTGGAGGCAGAGGCAGGTGGATCTCTGTGAGTCTGAAGCCAGCCTGGTCTAAACAGTGAGTTCTAGGACAGCCAAGGCAACACAGAGAGGCCCTGTCTCAAAACAAAACAAAACAAAACAAACATAACAAAAACCAAAACCAAAAAATGAAAGAAAAAAGTCTTTGGGAGGAGCAGGACCAAGAAAATACCTTTTCCCCTTAGCAAAATGTCTCCTTCAATTTCAACTACCCAGGACCTGGTCCCATAGAACACAGCACTTCAGTCTACTGTGTGAGGCTGTTCAAGCTGGGGTCTCTGGCTGGCTCACAGTATCTGAAAGAATGTGTCCTTTTTCTAAGCTGTAGTTAATAAATGAGAGGAATGAACCTTGACCCTGCATTGTCAAGGAAGAATGTGGTCATCTCTGACAGTTAGATGTCATTGATTTTGGACAGCTGTGGTCAAGTAAGAGTTGCTTAGCAATAGCCACTCCTGGAGCCCAGTCCCTGTCTGGCAGAATTACCTAGAGGCCTAAGGGACTGCAGGATTATTGACAGTGCAGGTTGGAAGGGCTTTCTTTAGCCTGTCAGCAGAGAAAAAATGTGTCGTTTGCTTCTAAGCTGAGATCCAGCCTTTGTGGCAATGCTTGGCTTTGTGGGCATTCCTGCCCGTGTGTTAACAAGCTGCATTTCCTTTGGGACGTCTCCTCCTCTCAGGCTCTGCTCTGCTCTTTTACAGACTCCATATTCCGCATTTGTTCAGCTGCTTCCAGTTCTGGTGATTGTGACTATTTCTGTCATTACTCAGCTGCTGGCTGCTAATCCCCCATATAGTCTATTCTATAAATCGTAAGTGCAATGTTTCTAATTTTCCCCTAGCAACAGTCTGAAAGACAAAAGGCTTAAGGTTTTGCTGATTCATGCTGACATTTCATCTCACCTTCCTGTGGAAAATGCTGACCTTATGTTTCAGGGAATATCCATCCAGAGTTTCTCTAGTCTTTTTTGTGGAGATGAGAAATACTAAATTTACTTACTTGCAAACATCTAAGCTAAACGGAAAGGAACAGCCCAGCGGTAACAGTGTGGATGTTGGGTACTGCCTTAGGAGAGGGACTATTCTGTCACACAGCGACACCCTCTGGTCAACTGCAAAACAGTCAGAATTGGTTTAGAGAAGGATCAGCACCATAATTTGAGATTCATAGTTTTTTGTTTGTTTGTTTGTTTGTTTGTTTGTTTGTTTTGGTTTTTTTTGAGACAGGGTTTCTCTGTGTAGCCCTGGCTGTCCTGGAACTCACTCTGTAGACCAGGCTGGCCTCGAACTCAGAAATCCACCTGCCTCTGCCTCCCAAGTGCTGGGATTAAAGGCATGCACCACCACCGTCCGGCTTGAGATTCATAGTTAATCTTTCTTTCTCACCATGGTGGAGTTAGAGAGGACCCCAGTAGAGGCAAGTGAGGGCTCATACCTGTCGTCCAGCACTGAGGAGGCAGGGACAAAAGATTGCCATGAACTACAGTGAGAGAGAGACAGAAAAGAGAGAGAGCAGAGGGGGAGAGGGAGAGAGGAAGGGAGGGAGAGATGAGAGAAGATGAAGAGGGAAGGAGGCAGGGCAGATTGTGATTCATGGGTCTGGAATAGTCACTGGGATCTAGTAATTTCTTAAAATATTTTTTAATTCCAAGGAGGAGCTGGAGAGACAGCTCAAAGATCAAGAGCACTGGCTGCCCTTGCAGAGGACTGGGTTTAATTCCCAACACTCACATAGTGGGATATAACCATCCATAGCTCTACTTCCAGAGGAATCAGACACCCTGTTCTGGTCTCTGCATGCAAATAGTTCACAGATGTACTTGTAGGCAAAATACTAAGACACAGAAAATTAATACTAATTTTTTTAAAAATTGCAAGAAGTGAAATTTGTTACCTATAAGAACATAGAGATGATGGCAGTCATATTTAGAGGCCAGAGCCAGGAGTAAGATTGCCAGCTATTACAAGCTGATGTGAGATACTTTCTGTTTCAGAACCTTGGGCTATACCATTTCTAGAGAAACACAGAACCTGCAGGTGCCTTACTTCGTGGATAAAAACTTTGACAAGGCCTACCGAGGGGCTTCTCTTCGTGACCTGGAGAAAACAATAGAGAAAGATTATATTGATTACATCCAGACGAGTTGTTGGAAGGAGAAACAGCAAAGTAAGTCAAGCCACACAGGCCTCACTGGTGGCAGGGACCTACTATCATGATGTCTCCCCAGCCTCCTGACCCCTCTATTCTCCTGGTTTGGATCACATATTTATGTCAACAGAGACAGAGGACAGGCACCTACTCAGATACTACAGCAAAGACTTCAAGTTTATTGACATGTGACTGGGGTTGGAAACATAAAAACTCAGGCATCTTTGTATTTACCCACTTACCTATTGTATTCTCCTCTTCCCCTCAGGGTTGGGATATGAGGGGTGGGGACTTACTACATAGCCCTAGCTGACTTAGAACTCACTGCATGGACCAGGCTGGCTCTGCCTGCCTCTGCCTCTAGGCTGCTGCTCTGTAGTCCTGGATTTCTGTTCCTCCTGAGGATTTAAGATTATGAGTATACACAAGCTTTCCCATCCTACTGCCTTTTTTTTTCTTTTAAAAAAATGCTTATTTTTACAAGAATGTGTGCACATTCCATTAAGTGTGGGTGGCACTCAGAGACACCTCGTGGGGTGCTGTGCATTGTGACTGTTGCTCTTGTCACTGCCTTGAGGTTCCCAGCCTTGCCAGCTGTTGATGACCCTATTGTAAATCCCAGGCTTCCTCCTGAAGGTCTCGATGCTCTCTGATTTCCTTCACAGTTCCTAAATTAAGAAGAACCTGATTGAACCAGCCTAGCTTTCTAAGTCAAGTCAGAAGTATGTAAGTTGTGGTGCACACCTTTAATCCCAGCACTTGGGAGGCAGAGGTAGGCGGATTTCTGAGTTTGAGGCCAGCCTGGTCTACTGAGTGAGTTCCAGGACAGCCAGGGATACACAGAGAAAATCTGTCTTGAAAAACCAAACAAGGAGATGGAGGAGAAGGTAAGAAGAGAAAGAGCAAGAAGGAGGAGAGGAAAAAGCAAAGTAGTAATAGTTGCCGCAGCTGCTGGCATGGGGTCTCTTTTCCCCTTATCTCTTGTTGCTTGTGGGTACATTGAAGAAACGTGGCCTCCTGGGTCTGGCTTTTCAGTAGGATGAATGTGAACGTATCTATCTACTCTTTCCCTGACAGAGGTCAGTGGGGTGACAGTGTCTGCCACTCAGCTTATAGCTCCAGTTGTTACTGAGGAGGTCTGGGAGGACTGGAGGTCTTGCTTCAGCCAGTAACTTCATTTTTTTATCTCACTCAGCCCCCGACCTCCTCACACATACACACAGAGTAACTGCATCTTGGCTTTGCAAACTGGGGTTTGGTTGATTTAAAAAAAAAAAAACAAAAACAAAACAAAACTATAACTCATCTTTTAAACTTTACTTTGGATGTCCTTAAATGTCTACTGATGGAGTTTGTTCTTTGGTTAAGGTGCTTGTCCCCTTGCTGGCCCTTCATGTACTCCTACCCCCTCCACCGAGTTAAGCTGGCCCTCTGGTGTGTTCCTCTGCTCTTTACTCTTCCCACTAGCGCAGCACTGAGCTTTAGTGGTGTA
Source organism: Grammomys surdaster (assembly GCF_004785775.1). Lineage (NCBI taxonomy): Eukaryota > Metazoa > Chordata > Mammalia > Rodentia > Muridae > Grammomys > Grammomys surdaster. Next base: position 1,579,644 of record NW_021604593.1, read on the forward strand.
TGGTTCATATCCGTTCCCTCTGCAGGGCTGCGAGCTCTGGGGGCAGACTGTCTTACTAACTCTGGTTGTGGGCTGCGTGCTCAGCACGGGTCAATAGAGAAGAGTCTCATACTGGAAAGCAGAGAGCTGATGATGAGTGTTACTGTCTTGCCTCTCTCCCTCAGGGACCTAGTCTCAAATAAGGGGCAATTAAACAGGATGACATTACTTTTACCTGTTAAATTAGTTTGTTTTGTTTTGAATCAGAGTCCCACTATGTAGCTCTGGCTGTCCTGGATCTGACTATGGAGACAGGCTTGTTTAAATTAGGTTTTCTCTTTTTAAAATTAGTGAAGAGCTGGGTGTGGTGGTATAGGCCTGTAATTCCAGTAAGTGGAAGGTACAGATAGGAAGATTTTGAGTTTAAGGTCTGACTGAGCTACATAGTAAGACTCTGTCTTGGGGGGAAAATCAGGCTGATGAGATGGATCAGTGGGCAAAGGCAGTTTACACGAAGCCTCACCTGAATTCTATCCAGGATCCAGTAGTAGAAAGAACTCACTCCCAGAAGTTGTTCTCTGACCACCACATACATATTATGGTACATGCAAAAGGCACGCGCGCGCGCGCACACACACACACACACACACACACACACACACACACGAGAGAGAGAGAGAGAGAGAGAGAGAGAGAGAGACAGAGAGAGAGAGAGAGAGAGAGAGAGACAGAGAGAGAGAGAGAGAGAGAGAGAGACAGAGAGAGAGAGAGAGAGACAGAGACAGAGACAGAGACAGAGCAAATCCATTGAATGAGCCTGATGTGTGCAGGTCATCAGTTCTGAATGGAGATTGTCAGCACATACCCCTGTAAAAATCTGTTCGTAACATTTAAACACAGTGGTTCTGTGGAGCCTCCACACCGCCTGAGTGCCATTTGAGAGCAGGCAGCATCTGCCCTCTGAATCCAGCAGCAAGTGCTGCCAGGAAGGTTAAATTTAGCACTTTGAGGTTGTAAAAATAAACTCACTTGAGAACAAAGTTCACTCATGGCAAAATACCAAATGGAAATTTTATCAAGACTAGCCATTGTCTTTTAAAATCTTTATTATTTATTTTATTTGCTTTTCCTTAGAAAGCCTAATATGGGTGATCTTCTATGAGTAATCCTCTACTATGGATGAGAGTTGTCCTGTTTACTCCTTCATGGCTATATCTGCATGTTATATGAACTGCCAGGGAAAGTGGCCATGCCACTGTACTGGGCAGAATGCAAGTAACAGGCAAGAACTGCCTCCTGGCCTGGTCCAGCAGAGCTGAGTGAATACTTCTTTGCATGACCTTGAGCAGGATAACAGACTGGGCAGAATCTTAGGCTTTGAAGTGGGGGCTAGGGGGGAAGTATTCATTCCCTCCTGAGATGTTGTATGACATGGATGTAGCTTAGCACAGTGCCTGGCACACAGTGAATACCTGATTCCTGGTGAGACCCCCGCTTGAACAGCCAAAGACTTTTTTCTTTCATTTTACCTATGGGTTATTAAGTATGGAACTGGAGAGATGGCTCAGTGGTTAAGAGGACTCGCTGTTCTTCAGAGGACACTGGTTCAGTTCCCAGTACCCATATAGGATGACTTTAAAGGTGAGCCTGGTCTACAGTCTAAGTTCCAGGACAGCCAAGGTTACACAAAGAGACTCTGTCTTGAAAAACAAAAAACAAGCTGGGCAGTGGTGGCGCAAGCCTTTAATCCCAGCACTTGGGAGGCAGAGGCAGGCGGATTTCTGAGTTTGAAGCCAGCCTGGTCTACAGAGTGAGTTCCAGGTCAGCCAGGACTATACAGAGAAACCCTGTCTCCAAAAACAAAACCAACCAACCAACCAAACAAACAAACAAAACAAAAACCAAAAAGACAAAACCCAGCAGAAGGAGATTGTTCTAGTGAAGAGAGAGCCGGTCTGTTCTTGTGCACTGGTGTAGCTATGACTCTAAAGGAGCAAAGTGCAGACATTTCACAGACGCCTCCTGCATAACCTTCCCACCTGCCAGAGAAGTCCTAGACAGGAGTGCCACACACACAGGAGCCAAAACCTAACACTTGAGTGCAGCCCAGCCCTCCCCAAAGCCCCATCACCTGCAAGGCGACTGTGCCAAGGCAGGCCCTGCCTAGGAGGCTCTGTGGGCACCCGCACCCACTGCCTGCCAAGCCACTGTGGGCCAAAGTCCAGTCTTATTGTACAGGGAGGGGTGTCAAGCTTCCCCACCCTCACACTGGCGTCCTGCACTCCATCTGCACTTTGGGCCTGCCTCGGGGTAAATAGAATCACTGTAAGCAGAGATGCCAGGCAGTGCTTCATGTTGATAGAAACTTACTCAGTGGTCCATGCCCATTGTTCCTCCTGGCTGAGTGCTAATTCCTGTGTCCTTGTACTTTATTGATTAATCAGACAGGTGCATCTTGTTCCACAAAGAAAAACAAAACCTGTCAGCAAGGTGATTAAGAATGGAAGGCATATTTCAGAATGATTAAAATAGCATTTTCAGAAGCACTGTCCTTTAAAAGCTGCCTGCTATTGGAGACTTTAGGAAGCCACGAAGCCCAAGCAAGCATGCCATCCTATTAATATGTGGCACATGTGACATTTCTCTGAAGGTGCATTTCCAGAGCTCCCACCAAGGAGGAGGGGCTTCCAGGAGAATCAAAACTTAGAGCAACCACCATGGAGTTGGAAAACACAACAGAGATTATATTCCAGTTAAACATAGAACAGACTTCTCTATCATGAGGAGAAAATGAAATTTATTTAGTTAAGGAAACAAGAGGCCAGTGAGCTGGTGACTTTTGGAAGAGCAATTTGTGTTTGTAACCTCCATATGTGGTAAGGGAACGAAGAAAGCTGCCGGCCTGGCCTTCTATAGATGGTCACCTGCCAGAGCAGCCTGTGCCATGTGTGACCTAGGAGTCTGCAGTGCTGAGGGAAGAGTGTAGCAGCTGTCTTTGTTCAGATGACAGGAATAGGCGATTGGGCTCCAGGCCCTCCAACTGCCATCTGATCACCACTGGTAGCCAGGCTGTGGCAATCTCCTCTTTCTGCACATGTGCGAGCTTCCTAAGCCTGTGCCAAGTGTTTGTTGATAAGAACTAAGCCTAGTACTTTTATATAGCACAGATTCTGCGGGGCTCTCAGGTCACAGACAGCCTTAACCCTTCCTCAGAACCTGGCGCAGTGCCCAATCGTTGCTCTAGGGTAGAGGAGGAATGCTTGCCGATGGAATAGAATAAAGTGGTAGCAAAATAAGGTCGTTTGAATCTAGAAAGGCTGAAGTGAACCAAGTGCCCAGCCTTAACGAACCCTCACCTGTTGTGTCTTTCAGAGTCGGAGCTGACCAATCTGGCAGGGTTATACAGAGATGAGCGACTGCGGCAGAAAGCAGAGTCACTGAAACTCGAAAACTGTGCAAAACTTTCCAAGCTCATCGGCCTCCGAAGGGCTGGCTGAGGGCCAGTGATCCTGCTTTGGGTGGGGTTTCTTACCCGTTACTATTACATTGCAAATCTCATTTTATAATACAAGTTAGGAAATATGAGCACTCTACTATCTGCTAACTTTGTTGGAGAGAGAGCTGCAGCGGATGGGGACTTGTTTCCCTCCGGTCCTTCCCCAGGCCTGGCTCCCAGGGCAGCAACAGTTTGTCTTAGTCACACGAATGGTGGAGTTTGGCCCCAGCTCCTCTGTGAGTGTAGGTCAGGGCATCCCAGAGAAGACCCATGTTTCTTCCTTCATCTAGTCTGCAGCAAAAGCCCACTACCTAGGCATGTCTAGGCTTAGCCAGTGCACTTCAGAGTATTGGTGATGTCTGCCAAGAGTTATACCTCTCCTTCTGTAGAACCACATCTCTCGATTTTCAGCTTCCCATGCCATAAGGACAGTATAGAGAAATTGAATGATTTAGCCAGTGGTTCAGTGTTATCCAAATCTCTGTTGAGTCAGGAGCATAAGCAAGGCTGCCTGATTTGAGGTTTCTTTTCTTTCTTTTTTGAGAGAAGGACTGGCTCACTCTGAAGCCCAGAGTAGCCTGGAACACACTACATAGTCCAAGCTGGCCTTAAGTCTGCAGTGATTCTCTCCCTCCTGGAGCCTCTTGAGAGCTGGGATTTCAGCTGTAAGCCACCATAGCCAGTGAGGTTCCTTTATTTTCTTAGTCTTCTCTTTCAGATATCTAAGAAGTAAAACCTGTTGAGCAGGCTGGGTATGGTGACTTTAATCTTAGCACTTCTGAGGCAGAAGGCAGTCCATTCTCTCTGAGTTCAAGGCCAGCCTGGATTACATATCAATTCCAGACTAGCCAAAGTTACATAATGAGATCTGGCCTCAAAAAAAAAAAACAAAAACCTCAAAAAACAAGCAAGCAAGCAAACAAACAAACAAACAAACACCCTGTGGCGCTGTGAAACAGTTCAGTGAACAGTTCAGCAGCAGGAAGCAGGGCTAAGGGAGAAGGTGAAATCCAAGACTGTCAGCTCTTCACTGTAGAGTCCCTGGTCTGGACTGGAGAGTATTCTCTGGGTCCCTCCCTTTAAAGCATCATTTATAGGTTGTATGGTGAGTACAAGAATGCACAGAAGGGCAGTAGTCAAACCCAAGAGGAGGCACAGGTGGCCAGCAGGCTGTGGCTCAGGCAGAGAGACACAAAGGGAAGAGCCTGTCACTTGGCACGAGGGGCTCACGTTAGCCAGCAGCCGTTTTGTGTAACTGAGTGCCCTGCACATTTTAGTATAAGATAGTGATGTAACCTTTCATCTGTTCAATGTTTATGGAATGCCTACTACAAAGCAAGCCCTTTCACTCACATGGTGTTTCATTTCATTTTGTTTTTTAAATTATTCCTCCTAACAATTTGTGAGGCTGCCGTATTAGTCCTTTTATCAATCAGAACATTGGCCATAGAGGATGAACGGTCGGCCTAGGTCATATGACTCGGTGAGGAAATACAGTGTGTGAGAGATCATCCTATTCGTCTGGTGATTCTAGCCAGGTTGGCAAAGCAGAGATTCTCCCTCCTTCAGGACACCTCCACCCCTAATGTGCATCCTTCCCATGGCAGTCCTGAGTCCCCTCAGGGACGGCTTCCCTGCTGGGCTTTTAGAGGCAGGACCAGGGCTGGAGAGATGGCTCAACAGTTAGAAGAGCAGTGGCTGCTCTTCCAGAGGACTCAGGTTCAATTCCCTACACCCACACGGCAGCTCCCAACATTCTGTAACTTCAGTTCCAGAGGACCTGACTCTCCTCTGGCCTCCATAGGCACTGCATGCACACGGTGCACAGACACACACGCAGGAAGAATACCCACATACATTTTTTAAAAAGCAGGACGCTTGATACAAATCCTTTAGAGGCAGAAAAAGCAGCTCTTTCTAGAGCTAAGTGATTAGTTGCCTAGGTTGCGTGGTTGGCCTTCCTGTGGCGGGCAGAGTCAGACTAGAGTTCCTGAGCTGCCCAGATTATCATGAGACTGAATTTAAAAGGAGAAACAGGTAATTGGGTTATAGTCCATGTCTTTTTTTCTTTTCTGTTTCTTTTTAGGTATGGTCTCATGTCACCCAGGCTGGCCTCAAAAGTTCATACACAGTCAAAAACCTTGAACTTTTGTTTTTAGGGGAGGGGGCAGTTCTAGACAGTTTTGTTTTGTTTGGGTTTTTTTTGTTTGTTTGTTTGATTTTTAGTGTAGCACTGGCTATCCTGGAACTCATGCTGTAGACCAGGCTAACATTGAACTCAGAGATCTGCCTGCCTCTGCTTCCTGAGTGCTGGGATCAAAGGCATGCACCACCATGCCTGGCCCTGTTGGTTTGTTTTTTGAAACAGGGTTTTTCTGTGTAGCCTGGTTGTCCTGGAACTCACTTTGTAAATCAGGCTGGTCTTGAACTCACAGATCTTTCTGCCTCTGCCTCCTGAGTACTGATTATCTGGATTCAAGGGGTATTCCACTACTTTCTGAGACTTTGAACTTCTGATCATCCTGCCTCTGCCTCCTGAATGCTAGAATCAGTCCTGGTTTATGTGGTGCTGGAGAATGAACCCAAGGCTTCATGCAATGCCAGCCTACCGAGCTACATCCCCAAATTTATCTTCCTAATTTTTTGAGAATCTCTTTAACAGCAGGGAATGTGCCAGGCATGGTGGCACAATGCAGAGGCAGACAGAATACTGTGAGTTCAAGACCAGCCTACTCTACATAGAAAGTTCATAGTGAAACCCTATCTCTCTCTCTTTTTTTTTTTTTCCGAGACAGGGTTTCTCTGTGTAGCCCTGGCTATCCTGGAACTCACTCTGTAGACCAGGCTGGCCTTGAACTCAGAAATCCGCCTGTCTCTGCCTCCCAAGTGCTGGGATTAAAGGCGTGCGCCACCACCGCCCGGCTGAAACCCTATCTCAAAACATACATTATACAATGTACCCATGAATGAAACAAACTTGTGGAAAGTTCCTAGACATGAAAGCTTTCCTTTCCCAGCCCCAGCCTCTGCTAGAAAATGAACTGTGGTGAAACTTGCCTGACAGGGTAACTCCCCTCCTAGAGGACCTTTACTGGTTGTGTGGATTTCCTGGCATTGATGAGTTATCCGTGAGGTGATAACCAGAGCCAACACAGCGTTAACTGTCACACCTAATTGTCTGTTCTTACGGCCTGGTGGCACTGTTTGATTTATTACTGTAGACTATAGTACTCATATCTTGTTTCTTTGCTTCAGTTGAAAGATAATTTGGCACTATCTAGAATAGTGTTAAACTCTTAATTCCTTGCTTAAAATTTAGATATTTTGTCTGTGTATTGGTAAAATAAGCTTTGTTCTCTTGCCTACCATCTTTTGGGAGATTTCCTGGCAGTGTAAGTTCTTGCTGTCGGTGTGGCTCACAGCTTGAGACCACCGAACGGAGACTGATGGGAGTGAGGCTCACACAGGAATAGAAGCTGCCATTCATGTGAGGAGCTTTCTTTAGTGAGATGCAGACAGAAAAATCCTTCTCCTTGTAAGGAACAGTAGAGCTTGAAGGAGCTTGTTCATCACTCAAGTCAGGAAAACCTCTCCGCTTCCTCGATCAGCTCCAGGCCTCTCAGCTTGGGAGAAGTGACTGGTAAGAAAGTAGCATTGCTACGCGTGCTCATGGGAACTGTTAGAAATGACAGAGGATGCTGAGAGCCCTGCTGGAGCCTGGATCCCGCAGGCTGCACACCTCAGAGCTGGCACTGCCAGAGGCACCTTGGGAATCCCAGCAGGTTCCTGTTGCAGCTGGTCCTAACAACCAACCCATTGTCTGCATGCACTGCCCCTCACAGGAGCCAGCATTGAATCTGTATTCACTTAAGGTGTTACTGGTGTCCTAATAGATTTATTTTGGGAAAGGGCCAAGTTCCTATACATCATAATGTTTGGGCCTGCACTGTTAATACCTCATGCAGTATCAAGTCACCGTTACATCCTGAGTACATTTGCATCACACTCGGTTTTCAGAGGCGGAGAAGGAAGTGTTCTGTGACCAGAGTCAGGAATGACACGTGTGAAATTAGTCGGCAGTGGAAAATGCTGAAAAATCTGGTCACTTGACCCAAGGCAACTGGAATGTTTTAACAAAGTGAACATTAAACGATTTTACATACAAAATGTGACTTTATGGCTCCTCATTGTTCAGCCATTGCCTGCTGTCCTCAGAACATGCTTAGAATCATTTTGGACACAGTTGCTACTGTGGAATAGTTTGTATTTAGAACAGCACATAATACCGATGGCATGAATACTAGAACTGTTTATTTTGTTTTGTTTCAAGACACAGTTCTGCCTGCCTCTGCCTCCCGAATGCTGGAATTAAATGCTTGCACCACCACCACCACCTGGCTAAGGATTTCTTTTAAAGATTTATACCTTTTTTTTTATGTATATGGGTGTTTTACCTACATGTATATCTATAAACCATGTAGTGCCCTTGGAGGCCAGAAAAGGGAGTCAGTTGTGAGCCATCATGAGGGTGATGTAAACAGAACCTGGGTTCTCTGCAAGAGAGTAAGTGGGGTTTTTTTTGTTTGTTTGTTTGTTTTTAAAATATTTTATGATATATAATATTTTATTATATAAATATATATAATTTCAGCAAGAAACAATTTAAAATGACAACACTCTTACATTAACAGTGAAAACAAAATAGAATTCAATTTATTTATTTATTTACTTACTTATTGGTTTCTTGAGACAGGGTTTCATTGTGTAGGCTGGCCTCGAACTCACAGAGATCCACCTGCCTCTGCCTCTCGAGTACTGGGATTATAGTTGTGAGCCACTATGCCTGGATCTTATAGTAACTGTTATTGACTGTTTATAAATGTTTGTTGTGGTTTTCTTTAACCCAGCTAGCTTCCAAATAATTGAGTCTGGACTATTATATTTATTTATCAAGCTTTAAGGGCACAACAACTGAGCAGTATCGCTCTATTTTAATCCTCTAAACTGGTCTGGCTACCTCCCAGGCAAAATCCCAGCGATAATTGCATTTTAGTATTGATGTGGCTCCCTGAGCTCCAGGTGTGTCACATAGTGTCTCCTGGACCCTTTCTCTGAAGTGAGAGCCCACTTCCGCTTCCTTTCTCCCCTCCCCTGGCTAGGAGGAAATCCAACCCTATTTTCTCCCCTGCTCAGTCTCTGGCTGATCAACTTCTTTATTAACCAGTCAGGGAACAATTGGGGAGCAATGTTTTGCAACCAGATAGGGGTGCATAGAAATCAGCATTTCAGCCAGGTAGTGGTGGCATACGCCTTTAATCCCAACACTTGGGAGGCAGAGGCAGGCGGATTTCTGAGTTCGAGGCCAGCCTGGTCTACAGAGTGAGTTCCAGGACAGCCAGGGATACACAGAGAAACCTAAAAAAAAAAAAAAAGAAAAAAGAAATCAGCATTTGAATGACACAAAGATAATCTTGACACACAGCACAATAACATTATGCCTACAAGTATTTTTGTTTGTTTGTTTGTTTGTTTGTTTTTGAGGGAAGGTTTCTCTGTGTAGCTTTGGCTATACTGGAGCTCATTTTGTAGATCAGGCTGGTCTTTAACTCAGAAATCTCCCTACCTCTGCCCTCTGAGTACTGAGATTAAAGGCATTTACCACCAACTTACATTATAGCAATTCTTTAAGAGAGGGTTGGGAGTGTTGGAGAGATGGTTCAGCAGTTAAGAGTATATACTGTTCTTCCAAAGGTCCCAATTTGGGTTCCTAGCACTCACATTGGGTGGCTCACAGTCACCTGTAACAGAGATTGAAGGTGTGTGCCACCATCACCCAGCAGAAGCTCAAATTTTTAAAAAGAAAAAAAAAGCAATGAAAAACTCAGACAGAATGAATGTAAATTTTAATTATAAAACAAGAATATGAACAGAGCATTTGAAATTATCTCAATCATTTAGTAACTCATAGTATTATAAGATCTAATCTTAAGAAATCATTATTTTATTTAAAAAACTTAAGTTGGACAGCTTATTTGTTATGAGAGTTAAAACATGTTTACAAAAGAACCTATTGATAGATCAGTTCCTATTCTGAAATAACTGTATAAAAACAACATGACACCGTGAAGCCAAATAGCTAGAAGCAACTTAATCCTTATTTCTCTTTACTGAAAAAGTCAGTATAGAGATGGGGGGTGGGGGGTTGGGAACAGCAGAGAAGAGTGAACCCACAGCGAGTGCCTGTAGGGGAAGGACGCAACTTTAACTGAATCCAGTCACTTCCATTAAGGATTCCATCACATAGCAGTGGCAGAATGCCACAGCCAATCTGGATCAAGACTAGAATTAGCATCAGAGACATCAGTGTCACTCAGCTCTTTCCTGGCTTTGTTCCATACAGCCTGTTTTTAACAAAGTTTTGGTTTAAAACTATCATTCATGGTATTTAGTATTTACATAGTCAAACTTGTTAGATCTCCTTCTTCGACCAACGTGCATGTGAGAATTCAGCAGAGTCTGAGAACTTGCAGGTGGGCTGGGTCAGGGAACAAATGATACCTACCCCAGAACTCCTAGAGCAAACACCTAGTGCAGTGATTCTCAACCTGTAGGTCACAACCCCTTTGGAGGTCGTAAATCAGATATCCTGCATATCAAATGTATTATGATTCATAATAGTAGCAAAATTAAAGTTATGAAGTAGCAGAGAAAATAATTTTATTTTGAGGGTTACCACAGCATAAGGAACTGTATTAAAAGGCCATGGCATTAGGAGGGTTGAGAGCCACTATGCTAATAAGTTATAGCTATACAATGGCTGATTACTTAGCATCACTCTAAACTTCAAGCTTAGCGTTCCTCTGTAAGAACCTGACTCACCTTAGCAGCAAAAATATAGTTTGGGGTCATCACATATGAAGAACTGTATTGAAAGGTCACAGCATTATTAAGGTTAAGAGCCACTGTCTTGGTTAGTTTTCACTTTGCCTTGGCATCCCTAGTGCTAGGATCACAGGTGTATGCTACCCCGCCCTGAAAATCTTAGTTATTATCTCCAAAACATCCCAGACCTCTCTTCTGATACCAGTAGATGCACATTCCCAAACTTCCATCCACTGGCACTGCAGTAGCTTTACCCTCTTGCCTCGGTTATTTCAGTAGCTTGCTTTTGTCCCCAGCACTAAAATCATCAAAGTTCTAATCATAGTTGTCTTAGTTAGGGTTTTACTGCTGTGAACAGACAACATGGCCAAGGCAACTCCTATAAGGACAGCATTTAATCGGGGCTGGCTTACAGGTTCAGAGATTCAGTCTATTATCATCAAGGAAGGAGCATGGCAGCACCAGGCAGGCATGGTGCAGGAGGAGCTGAGAGTTCAACATCTTGTCTGAATGCATACAGGAGAAGACTGGCTTCCAGACAGCTAGGATGAGGGTCTTATAGCCCACTCGTACAGTGACACACTCCCTTCGACAAGGCCACACCTCCTAATAGTACCATTCCCCAGGCCAAGCATATTCAAACCACCAAAATAGCCAACTTTTGTTTTGAAGATATTTTTGTTTTGTTTTGTTTTGAAATAGGGTTTCTCTGTGTAGCCTTGGCTGTCCAGGAACTCACTCTGTAGACCAGGCTGTCTCAGAGTCAAGGATAACTGGTAGACTGTTACTGGGAGCAGGGAGCTCAGGCTGAGGACCATCAATCCCAGTTTCTCCATGAGGGCTGCCTGAGCTTTCTCAAAGCGCAGTGGGTGGCTGACACAACTTGCCTAGAGTGATAGTAACAGGAGCTGACACTGTCTGAAGGCCTTTTGTATGGGTGGGGATGTGGCACATATGTGTATATGTGTGTCCAGTCCCGGGAGTTTGAACTCTGCCTTCATGTATGCTAGCCAAGGTTGTGCTGAGGTTACAAACATCATCATAAGCAGCTGGAAATGGATTTATGTTTGTTTGTTTGATTGATTGGCTTCAGGTTTTGGTATTATGAAAGAGGATCTCACTATGTAGTCCTTACTGGCCTGGAACTTGATATGTAGAGCAGGCTGGCCTCAAACTCACAGAGATCTGCTGGAATTAAAGGTGTGCATCATCACTACCCAGATAAACCCTCTTGATGTAAATTGCCTTGGTCATAGTGTTTTATCACATTAAAAAAAAAAGTAACTACTTACACTGACTATGGATTCAATGTGACCAGCTTGCTTCAAGCCCCTGCTGCCATGCTTTCCACCATGATGGACTGTGCTTCCAAACTGGGTCAAAATAAACCCACCTTCCTGCCTGCCTGCCTGCCTCCCTCAGTTCCTTCCACCCCTCCCTTTTTCCTTCCCTTCCTCCCTCCTTTCGTCTATCCCTCCTTCCCTCTCTACCTTTCTTCCTTCCTTCTTTCCTTCTTCCTTCAAGCTGCTTTTGTTAAGCGTTTTGTCACAGCATCAAGGCAAGTGACTAGTGGACGTGCTCTTTCTCAGGCAGGACCATCACACCACCCTGAGTCTCTCTGAGCCCAGAAGCCCAGAATGCCTGCTGACAGAGACTCTGTGATGGTGTCTGACAAGGGTAACCAGTCCTCATATCCATGATGGATCCAAGGTTCTCTCCTTGTGGCCTCCTCTATCATCAGGAACTGGTTACTAGAACCTCCCAAATATACATGAGGAAGCCTATTCAGATTTATTGGGTGAACACTGAGTGACAATGACATGAAGTAACATCTTATAAAAGATCTGAGGGATGGAACAGAGCACAGTTGATGGAGGAAGACTAAGGATCACTGCCCTGGGGGGACTCTGCAGCTTTGTCTGGAGTAACTCAGGTAAACATCCTCATGAACTAGACTAGGTCTGTACAAGAAACCCTGTGCTCAGGCCACAAACTTCAGGGACCCCTAGGCACATGCTATCCATAGCTGTAACCACCAGGTAATATAGCTATTGAAAATGTGGGCTGAGGGTGTAGCACAGAAGTAGATCGCTTTCCTAAAATGAAAATTACAACTGAAGTTAAAAAAAAAAAACTATAAATATCTTGGGCAGGGGGCTGAAGAGATGGTCCAGTGACTATGAGAATGCATATTGCTCTTCCAAAGGACCAGAGTTCAATCCCCAGCGGCTTACCTGTAACTCCAGCTGTTGTCCCTGAGTGGTGCACCACAAAAGCTGCTGCACTAGAACTGCTGTCAAAGCAGAGGCAGGCCCCTGCTTCCCACCCCAGCCTACAGCCACCGCAGCAAAATGTCCCACAGGAGCTGTCCAAAATGGTGGCTCCTGTCAAAATGGTGGCTTTATGGCATCTCCTCAGCCTACAGCTGTCACCGGAGCTTCAGGAGCTGTCCACGGTGGTGGTCCCTTTCCTGCCTCAGACTACAGCTTTTGTGAAAAACCATTGCAGGAATTCCAGTACCAGAGGAGCTGTCCACAGTGGCAGCACCTCCTCTCTAGCCCCACCACCACCAACAGCCCTACAGAGATGGCACCTCAGCAAAAGCCAGCTGCAGCCGGGAAGAACTTCCCATCCTAACCCTTGGGCCTGATGCAGGGAAATGGGGGTGGGGGGAAAAAGCCACTAATCCCTAAGCAAGAAACCCCACCAATCCCTGAACTTCCCACAAAACCCCACCAATCTCTGACTCCCCCAAGCTCAGGACTTGAAATCCCACCAGAATCCCTCTGGAAATCTTTGCCTTGAGAAGGTCTGCCACCTCAGAAATCCTATATAAGCACCACCCCTTTGTCTAGTTCCTGTTGTCCACTCCCAGAGCAGAGGGCAGCCATCCCTGGATTCCTCCTCCTCCTCCCCCCTCCTCTTCCTCCTCTCTTCCTCTTCTTCCTCCTCCTGGAGTCTTCCCTTCAATAAACCACCTTTATGAGATTTACTGCCTGGAGTGACACTCAGCTTTTGAAGAAGCTGAGAAGAAAAGAAGCGAAAAAAGAAAGAAAGAAAGAAAGAAAGAAAGAAAGAAAGAAAGAAAGAAAGA
>NW_021604593.1:1593104-1705068 GCF_004785775.1 Grammomys surdaster
AGAAAGAAAGAAAGAAAGAAAGAAAGAAAGAAAGAAAGAAAGAAAGAGCAGGACTGAGGCTCCTGAGCTCAGCTGAGGATCCCCTCTCCTGGGAGCTGCAACACCTCTTCTGAGGTGGCGATCTCAGAGCTGTGAGGTTCCTAAGCTTTGGTGTCTCAGGATGCTCTTCCTGTGGGACACTGTCCCACCTCAGAGCTGTGTGGTTCCTGGGCATCTGAGTCCCAGGATATCCTTCCATCCAAGCAGAAACCAGCTCCAGGGGATCCAACTCCTCTGGCCTCCATGGGCACCTGCACACATAATGCACACATCCATACAACACACAAATGACACACACATACAATTAAATTTTTTTTAAAATTAAGTCCTTAGGCACAGAGCTGAAGAAATAGCTCATCATTTAAGAGCACCTACTCTTGCAGAAGCTCCAGATTCAGTTCCCGGCACCCACAAAGTGGTTCACAATCATCCATAACTTCAGTTTCCGGGAATATGAGACCCCAGTTCTATTTCCCATAGGCACTAGGTGCTAAGTTATCTTGGCCGATGAAATGAGTCAATCCAAGCCAAATTAAATTATAAAAGCAGGTTTGGGGGGGGGCAGCTCTTGGGCAAATTCACTAGCCACACACCACACAAAAGAGGATCAGTGAAGTTGTCATGCAGAGGGAAACAGAGGAGAATAACAGAAAGAGAAAGCACAAGCACATGGAGAGAAGAGAAATGGCGGGGGAGAGGGCAGGGAGACAGAGAAGAGTGCCGTGGGGTGGGGAAGAGAACCAAATGCCTAGGTTATATAGTGAAGAGTCCCTGAGTAAGAGGAAGCCCAGTCCTCAGCTGGAAAGTTCAGCATAGAGGGCAGGGTATGCCAGCCATGCCCTGTAACAGGTAGGGACTAAAGGATGCTGGGAGAACCTGGAGGCCAGATCCACTTTGATATATTAAATATGCACCTCAGCTACTTGTCCCAGGTCTGAAACCCAACATCCTTAACATTAAAACATCCTTTTGTTAATAAATGAATAAGGGGCAACATAATTGTCTATGGCTATTCTCTGCTGACCTTGAGACGTCGTTATTGGGGAGTCCAAAAGCTGGACTGTTGGCCAGGTCTGGGAAGAACAGGCTGCTGTCCAACCTCTGCAGGATCTCTGGGGCTAGGGATGTGAAGGCCCAGCTGAAGCAGTTTGGGAGACTGGACCAGAGCACCTGTCCTGGATGCAGGTATTGAATAAACACCTGCGTCTGGCAGGATGCTGAGCGATATATTTGGGGCAAAAGATAAAGTTAAGAAGTTTAGAGAGAATATTTTTTCTTGGCTGTACATTTGAAAACTTTAGGCCCATGGGGGCGGATGTCCCAGAACCAGGGAAAGGAGACTAGATCTCACTCTCAGGAATAAGGCAGGTGGGGAAGGAAACAAACCATTGACAGTACTCTTATCTGGAGTCCATTTGACCTGTGAGAGGTGGACCTAAGTAGATTCCTTGAAGCTTACAAGAATCTTTTAATTTTACAAAAAGAGATAAATTTTAGAGGTTCCACTATGTAACTCTGGCAGTCCTGGAACTCACAAAGGGCTGGGATTAAAGGCATCTGCCACCATGCCTTGCTTTTTTTTTTTTTTTTTTACAAAGGTTTGGTTTTTATTCGTTTGTTTGCTTTGGTTTTGAAGACAAGGTTTCTTGAGCCCATATTAGCCTTAAACTTGCTAAGTATGCAAAAATGACTCTGAGTTTCTGTCCTGCCTCTACCACCGAAGTGCTGGGGTCTGTTAGGAAGGAAGACAAGATTCTGTGTATGCTAAGCAAAAACTCTTCTTCTGTATTTTTTGGGGGGTTCTTGTTTTGAGGCAGGGCTTTTAAATGTAAGCCAGGATGGCCTTGAACTCACAATCCTCCAGTCTCCTGAACGCTGAAGTTACCAGACTAAGCTATCATACCCTGTCATCTGTTGCTGCATTGTTAGCGGATGAAATCCAGTCTGGCTCTACTCACTGAACCACACGCCCCGGCTTCAAGGGGCTTTCTCAGAGCCAGGCCTCGGCCCTGCGAACAGAGGAAATCCCCGCCCCGGTTGCCAGGGTGCTCTGTGGCGTCGCATTCTCATTGGCTGGCGACGGGCGAGGCACGCAGCGGGAGGCCATTTCCAACGAGCTGGCGGGGGCAAAAGATGGCGACGCCCCTTGGGTGGTCGCAGGGGGGCTCTGGATCTGTGTGTCTCGCCTTTGATCAACTGCGGGACGTGATTGAATCTCAGGAGGAACTGATCCACCAGCTGAGGAATGTGGTATGGAGCCAGAGCTCGGCGAAAGGCCGCACTGGACGCCTCGCCGATGGGGGCGGGGCCAGGCCCTGTGGATGTAGGGGGCGTGGCTAATATACATTGCTAAAGGCGTCATCCTGGAGGCGGGACTCACCTAGCCAGGGTCGGAACCAAGAAAAGCGGGGTGCTTTCCTGAACTTTACCAAATCGGGCAATATTCCCCATTCTGCCTGGTTACTGAAGGGACTGGTAGATACTCAGTGAACTTCAGTGTCTCCACGTTTAGCGGTAAGGACCTCACCGACTCCCCAAGGCAACCTGTGCTCAGAGACCAGATCATTCCCTAAACCGCACTCCTCTCCAGTGTCAAATGCAGTGCAAATACAAACTTGGCCTTTCACGGTGCTGATATAAAGGCCTCCAAACTTTTCTGTGCCCTTTTGTTTCCAACTTCAGTTAGTGGGTGCCACGCACTGGCATCATATGTTACCTCGGTGCTGGCCAGCTTGGAGCCCATAGGGTTTTTGTTGCTGTTTCTCTTTTGTTAACAATGTTGAGATGTGTCTCTGTTTCAAAACAAAACCCCAAAAAACTGGCTTCACATCTGTTTTTCACTCTAATGATTTTTAAACAATCTTCCCTTCTAAGCAGTTAGATTCAAGGGGGATTATGAGGGGCGTACTCTATTTCAACGAAGTGTATGCCAACATGGGCTCTGAATTATTCCCAGAGGGTCCCCAGAGCTTTCTCTTGGCAGCTCACTCCTCCGTCTGGAACATTTTTTTTCTCTACTCATCCTATTTAGCAGTCAGATCTCAGGATTAATGTCATTTTCTCTGAGAGCAGTCCTGATCCTTACTAAAGCTAGGCCCAGGAGTCCCTCTGTGTACCACAGCCCCTTGTACTTTTGTCTAGGACATACAATGCAGAGTGCTGGCTTTGAGTGTTCTTCATGAGGCTAGTTGCTCTTTGTAGCCAGCACTTAGAGCTAGGCCTCAGTAAATCTGTGGGACTAAGTTCTCCTGTCCTAAGGCCTGTCAAGACCTGTGTGCCTTGGACATGATTCCATTATCCATCCTTTGTCCTGGTCCTTAGAGGCCATCCCCTCCCACCTCAGTTCCAGTCCCTTCCTAAGCCAGATTCTGTTGCAGATGGTTCTCCAAGATGAAAATTTTGTCAGTAAAGAAGAGTTCCAGGAAATAGAGAAGAAACTGGTGGTGAGTAGATGCCTCTGCAGACCCTCCTCCTGCTTCCTGAGATCCCTATGGCTGGGCAGAATCCTTGAGTCTTGGCCTTTCAGAACTTCTAGCCCTCCTAGTGATTCCTTCTAACCTTCTTGCACCCTGACTTCAGCACGCGCCTCTGAAAAGGGGGTAGTTAAAAGGATCCTAAGAGACC
The DNA here is from genome assembly GCF_004785775.1 of Grammomys surdaster. Taxonomy (NCBI): domain Eukaryota; kingdom Metazoa; phylum Chordata; class Mammalia; order Rodentia; family Muridae; genus Grammomys; species Grammomys surdaster. The sequence goes on from NW_021604593.1 coordinate 1,596,768, forward strand.
AATGGTGGCTTGGGATAGAGATTTGTCATCTCCCTTGCAGGATGAAAAAGCTGCTCATGCCAAAACCAAAGCCCTCCTGGCCAAGGAAGAAGAGAAGTTGCAGTTTGCCCTCGGAGAGGTGGAGGTGCTGTCTAAGCAGCTGGAGAAGGAGAAAATGGCCTTTGAAAAAGCGTGAGTGAGTGGGCCTCAGGAAGGGGCTCAGAGCTTGGGGGCTCGTCTGCCTTCTGCCTGCCCACCCTTTCATCTTAACCTCCTCCAGGCTCTCCAGTGTCAAGAGCAGAGTCCTGCAGGAGTCTAGCAAGAAGGACCAGCTCATCACCAAGTGCAATGGTAGGCGGGAGGCCCGTGCTGCCCCCCAAGTTAACATACACGGGCTCTTTTCCACCAGCCCAGTGATGGTGCCAAAAGCAGGGCTCTACCCCAGCTTCTGCCCCCGGCTGAGGATACAGGCAAGTCCAGGCGGGTCACATCTTCGAAAGTGCCTTCAGGGACCAGGCAGGCCCCGGAAATGATGGACGCGGTCAGTGTGCGGTATTCTTCACAGCCATAAAGGAACGGGCTCGCTCCCATTTTTCTTGAAACATACAACCTTCTTAGTCCACCTTTTGTTTTTTCCCTTTTTGATAAGTGTTAGAAATAGTATACTCTATGTATAACCTTGCTTCAAGAGGAGTCATAGAACAAGCACAATCCTACTTGGGATCTTAAAACTCAGGATCAAGGCACTCCGTAGGACTGTAGACTGGGGTTACCAGAGCCATGCCCTTCCCCTGAGAATAGAGCCTAGGATTACCAGATCTTTAAAAAAAAAAAAAAAAAAAAAAAAAAAAAGGAAGAAAGAAAAGAAGCTAGAAGCCAAATGTTGTGGCACATGCTTCTAATTCCAGCATTCAGAAGGTGGAGGCAGGAGAATTTGGAGTTTGAGGCCATTGTGGGTTGTGTAAGACCTTGTCTCAAAAACAAAACAAAAACCATCATGCAGTGGCTCCTTCCTGGCCTCCAGCCTTCACCAATGTCTCCTTCCTCTCCTGTACATTGTGCTGGATTTCACCTGAACTGCTAAATGCACCGACATGCCTGCGTGGCTGGGGCTTGTGCTGTAGCTACCTCTTCTCCACCTCCCTCCTCCCCTGTGTGTGCCCGTGTCTGTGTAGGCAAGGTCCACAGGTCAGAGTTAGGAGCCATCCTCAACCACTCTCCATGTTATTTTATGTGTGTGAATGTTTTACCTGCCTGTATGTGTGTATCTGCACTCTGTGCATGGTTGGTGCCCACAGATCCCAGAAGAAGGCATCTGACAGCCTGGCACTGGATTTGTGAGCTGCCCTGTGAGTGATGGGCCTTGACCCAGAGTTCTCTGCAAAAGCAACAAGTGCTTTTAAACGCTAAGCCAAGTCTTTAACTACCTGGCATTTTTTTTTAAACAGTGGTTTTGTATTATAGTTGTGTGTGTGTGTGTGTGTGTGTGTGTGTGTGTGTGCGTGCATCCCACAGTATATGTGTGGAGGTAAAAGGAAAATTTAGCCTTCACTTTCTCCGTCTACTGTGTGGGTCCTGGAGATCAGACTCAGGTCCTCTGGCTGAACAGTAAGCACTTCTACCTGCTGAACCATCTCACTGGCCCGCTGCCTTATTCTTGTGACAAAGTCTCACACCAAACCTGGAACTTACCAGTTCTGACTAGGCTGACTGGCCAGCAAGCCCCAAGGATCCACTGTCTTGACTTCCCCAACATTAAGATTACAGGGGCTTTTTCCTTTCTTTCTTTCTTTCTTTCTTTCTTTCTTTCTTTCTTTCTTTCTTTCTTCCTTCCTTCCTTCCTTCCTTCCTTCCTTCCTTCCTTTCTTTCTTTCTTCCTTTCTTTCTTTTCTTCTTTTCTTTTCTTTTTTTTTCAAGACAGGGTTTCTCTGTGTAGCCTTGGCTGTCCTGGAACTCACTCTGTAGACCAGGCTGGCCTCGAACTCAGAAATCCTGCTGCTGCCTCCCAAGTGCTGGGATTAAAGGTGTGTGCGCCACCACCGCCCGGCTACAGGGGCTTTTTGTGTGGGTGCTGGGCATCCAGATTGCAGCCTTCATGTCTATTGCTCAAGCATTTTACCAACCAAACCACCTCTGTAGCCCCCATCCCATTTAAATTGTACGTATTTATGTGTGTGTGTGTGTGTGTGTGTGTGTGTGTGTGTGTATGCATCTGGAAGCTGGAAGACGACCTCTAATGTTATCCTGAGGAATGGTACCCACTTCTGGTAAGACAGACTCTTACTGGCCTGAAGCTTTCCAGTTTGGTCATGCTGGCTGGCCAGGAAAGTCCCAGGGATCCTCCTGCCTCTGCCTCTCTAGCACTAGGATTATAAGCACACACCACCACACCTAGTGCTCGCTTGCAAGGTGAGTGTTTCACAGAACAAGCCCTTCCCCGTTCTCCCCCTCCTCCATTTTTTTTATATTTCTCTAACTTTAATCATTTTGGATTTTTTAGGTTTGTTTATCTCATTACACGTATAGGTGTATTGTCTGCATGTGCACAGAGAGTTACAGGAAGTTGTTAACTAGTGGGTGCTGGGGATGGAACCAGGTCTTCTGGAAGGGCAGCCAGTGCTCTTGGTTTTTCTTGGTTTTTTTTTTTTTTTTTTTTTTTGGTTTTTTGAGACAGGGTTTCTCTGTGTAGCCCTGGCTGTCCTGGAACTCACTCTGTAGACCAGGCTGGCCTCGAACTCAGAAATCCACCTGCCTCTGCCTCCGAAGTGCTGGGATTAAAGGCGTGCGCTACCACTTCCCAGTGCAGCCAGTGCTCTTAACCACTGAGCTCACTCCTCAGCCCCCTACCCCTTTTCAAGATGGGTTCTCATGAATTCCAGGCTGGCCTCAAGCTTTCTAAGGAGTGACTTTGAACCCCTGGGATTACACCATGTGCCACCACACTTAACATTCCCCTTTTTCTCTCTAATGGTGCTAGGAATTGAACCCAGGGCTTTGCCAGCTAAGTATTGGCATGCACTAGACCACTGAACTGCCTTCCCAGTCCTGTGCAACCATCCTTTTAATCAGAGGGACTTTTTTTTTTCTCCCTTTGTGATCAAAATTTTCCAGGGCTCTATGAAGGACAGTTATGTAAGTGCTCCCAGATCCTTATAGCCACCTTGGATTTTGACCTAAGACACAAAAAGCCTTGTCTCTGATGTGTGCTTGGTTAGGAGGGAGGCTTTTCCATCACTGTCCCGCTAGGTCCTCTCCATGCTACTGTGGACTAAGGACTGTCTATGTATGAGGAACCTGGTCTGAAAAGCAGCTAGCCCAGCTCACTACCACTGCCTCATGATCGTGAGCCTTCCTCCAGTGCAGCCATCCTCCTCTGATCATTTCCTCTTCTGTCTTTTGTTTTTATTCTCCTCTCTCCTTGCTTCTGTGCAGGAAATCAAACCCAAGAGCCTCACACATGCTAGGCAAGTGTTCTAGTAAAGAGCCACAGCACCAGCCTTCAACTCCTCAGCATGCATTCATTCATCCATCCATCCATCCATCCATCCATCCATCCATTCTGTTGAAATGGGCATCTAAGGTAGCCCAGACTGTCCTTAAACTTCCCATACTCTTACCTCCTCCCAGTGCTGGGATGTAGTAGCACATGCCTCCACCCTTAGTTTTCAGGTTTATTTTATGTGTGTGACTGTTTTGCCTGCATACATGTATGTGCACCATGTGTGTGCCTAGAGCCCGTGAAGATCAGAAGAGGGCACCAGATCCCCGGGAAGTAGACTTAACATGTTTAGGAATTACCATAGGGTGCTAGAAACCAATTCAGGGTCCCGTGGAAGAGCAGTCAGTGCTCTTAACTGCTGAGCCATCTATCCAGCTTCTAGTTCCTGAGTCCTGACTCCGCCTTTTGAGAAGTTAAGCACATGTCTGGAGTCGTCAAGGACTTCATCTCCCACCAGAGGCCCTGTATAGCACAAGGCTTGACTTCAGTCTGCCCTTGTTAGGTCTGCTTTAACTGAGATGCCCAAACTTGGTATTTCAAAGCCCAAAGCCTTTAGGGACATCTTGTTCATTCCACAGTACACAGATCTATGAGCCAGTCTCTGTTTTAGGTGTTAAAGTTAACAGTGGTGAAAGTAATAGTCCCTGTCCCTGTGGACCTGATGTCCTAGTTGTAGAAAAGGCCAACAATTGATGGATGAGACACTTTAGACATGGGCACAAGGAACAAAAGGGACAGGATGGGAATAGGAAGTACTGGGAGAGGCTGCAATTTCTAGAGCAAGGGTCTAACCATGGAAGTATAAAGACCTAAGGGCCAGCCAGGGCTGTGACAGGACCCTCTGCTTCTCTCCAAGGATTTTTGCCCATCCTTACCTAGGTGAGATTCATAATACAGTGATAAAGTTACTGACAGAATCATTGTCCCTACTCAGGAGCCCCCAAAAACTTGCTAATGTGGCAGTCTTGTGGTGAACACTCGTAAGCCTAGCTACTTAGGAAACTGAGGTAGCAGGACCCAAAGTTTAAGGCCTACCAGGATTACAGAGTGAGTTTAAGACTAGCCTGGTCAACTTAATGAGCCTCTGCCTCAAAACCAAGTAGATAGTAGAGATGGGTGTGTTGGTGCAGTTGGGAGGAGGCTGAGGCAGGGGGATCTCTTAAAGTTGAGGCCAGCCCGGTCTACATGGCAAGTTCCAGAATAGCCAGAGCTATTATAATAGACCCTGTCTCAAAATAAATAAATTAAAAAATAAGAAAGAAAAAGAGGCTGGGTATGGGATTGGGGGAGTGTGACGTGGTAGCATGCCTTTAATCCTAGCACTCGGGAGGCAGATACGAGTTCTTTCTGAGCTCAAGGCCAGCGTGGTCTGCATAGTAAGTTCGAGGACAGCCAGGGCTATGTAGAAAAATCCTGCCACCTACCCCCCCCCAAAAAAAATGGAGGCTAGAGCTCTGTGGTACCTATCATGTGTGAGGCCTTGGGTTCAGTCTCCAATACAGAAAAGCAACCTCATTCATACGAAGGTACAGGCAGCTGTTCAAGAAGAACTCCTGGGCAGGGAGAGCCAAGTTTGAAGAGCCACACAAAGGAAGACCTCAACTCAGAAGCCTGAGAGTGGGAACCACCCCTCCCCCCTGCCTCTCTCCCCCACAGAAATTGAATCCCACATTATAAAGCAAGAAGATATACTTAATGGCAAAGAGAATGAGATTAAAGAATTACAGCAAGTTATCAGCCAGCAGAAACAGATTTTCAGGTGAGGCGCTGGGCCAGGCTGGGGGTTGTTGATGGAAGTGGGGAGCCTGACTTCTGGCCCCTACCCAGGGCTGTCCAGCCTACGACCAGCTGGCTCCGTTGCAGGAATCACATGTCTGACTTCCGGATCCAGAAGCAGCAGGAGACCTACATGGCCCAGGTGCTGGACCAGAAGCATAAGAAAGCCTCAGGAACACGTCGGGCCCGTAGCCGTCAGTGTTCCAGGGAAAAATAAACTGCTGGTTACCTTCCTATTTTCTAGCTGTAATGCCCAACCTCTACTCTACCTTCTCCATCCTGGGGAGACCAGCTCTTTCCTTCCATTCCTGGGGTCCCGTGCTCCTCCAAGAGCAGTTGCTCTGTTTGTCTCCTATAAAAAATCAGGGGTCCAAGGGCTTCATGGGAGTCAGGTCTAGGGACCACCACCATTGCAGCCGCCTCTTCTGAGCTTAGGACACTGCTCACGTCCTCAGGCCCTGCTATTGCCCTCGTTTGGGATGGGGTAGAGCCAATGGGAGTGAGTGGGAACTGGGTCTTTGTGGGTCTTGCTGAAACTGTGGGTCAGTAGACACTGCTGCTTGCTTTTGGTGATTAGGTTTTTTCCTACATACAGTTAGCCCAATTACACCTTACCTGGACTCTAATAAAATGTCATTCTCTGGGTTAGCTATAGGGTTAGGGCAGAATGGAGCGTGGGAGTGCGTATCTGTACTTGTGCTTATGCATGTATCTGTGCGTGTGTGTGTGTGTGTGTGTGTGTGTGTGTGTGTACTCATGTTAGACCTGACCAGAAATTCTAAGACTGGATTCCAGGACCACAGTGAAGCTGAGAAACTGGAAGGCATCAGGTAATGAGAATATATGCATACTGTCCATACAGATCACATCTGCACCTTCTTACACTGCTGTACAAAAACTGTCAAAGCCTTCAAAGAAAGTGAGAAAACTTTTTAAAGCAGGGAAACAGGGAAAGGACAGCCTACTCAAGCTGCTCAGGAAGATCTGAGAGGATGAAAGGTCAGCTCCGTTCAGAAGCCATCACTGAGTGTGTCCCTAGGTAATTGTGGGGAGCACAAGAGCCACAAGACTAAGATTGGTTAAATCTATCCTGTGCTGTGTCACTGTGAGGCTGGGTGCAAAGGAGGGGCGGTGCATCCGGGCCAGCTGGAGCCTGAGTCACAGCAGGACGGTCAAGCCAGAAGGACAGTCCTGTCCTATTGTCTGTCATAAGACAAAGACAGCTGGTGACTGCTTCCCTATGAGAGAAGGGATGAATGTTTTGGGGGACTGGAATAAGGTTGCCTTGTGGGCCTAGGACTTTAGAGGGAACCCTACAAAGATTGGTTTGTCTCCGATGTTTGTTCTGGGTGCTGAGCCGCTTGTGAAAGCTAGCTAGAGTTCATCCTCCAGCTCTTTCTTCTCTATTGGCTTAAGAGCCATGAGTCTAGCCAGCACCTACCTGAGTTAGGAGAGAGCCCTCTGATAATTCTTAACCCTATCAAAGGTGGTGTGAGGGTGTGAGGGAAGTCAAGCACAAGGAAGGCATGGAGGAGAGTTTCTTTGGGATGTAAAAGTTGGGGGCTGAGGATATGGAATTTCAAGATCTCACACCCTGAACCTCATCTCGGGTAAGCCCTTTGCAAGGCCAGAGTTTTCTAGAATTGGGCCTAGCTGCTGCCTCCTCACTAAAGCTAGGCCTGCTTTCTTCTCACATGCCTGTCAGCCTGGGTTTGGATCCCCACCCCCACGCTGCACCTGTGTTGGAGAAAGTTCGGCATGGGGGGCTTCACCCCGAAGGGCCCGCAGCTTAGGTCTCTCTGCTGCCAGCGCCGCTAGCTCAGGCGTTGACGCTGGCGCTTTAAGACGCTTTGACCCCGAGGCCTCCAGGCGGGGGCGGGGACAGTGCAGGAGCCACCAGCGGAGGCACTGCGCGGGAGGTAGTGCTAGGTGTCCTGCCCACCATGCTGACTGCGCTCACCCCGCTAGCCCTTCCCGGGCTCTCAAGGCGGCTGCCTGCCTCTGCGGGGCGTCAGGACTCGTCCGGTTCGTCCGGCTCCTACCACACAGCTCCGGGTTCTCCGGAGCCCCCGGACGTTGGGCCGGACACAGAAGGCCGGGGGACTTGGCTCTGGGTGGCTCCTGGGCGGGGGGCGGGCGCGCAGCCTGTCCTGTCCGTCAGCGCCCAGAATAGCCGCCAGCAGCACTGCTCCGGCTCGGGTTTCCCGCGAGGCCCGGGCTCCGGCCCGCCGCCGCCCCGGCCCCAGCTGCGCATGCTGCCGTCGGGGGAGATGGAAGTCATCTTCGGCGCGGGGCCTCTGTTCAGCCGCTCGGACGCGGAGGATCTGGAGGAGCAACAGCTCATGGCGCCTACCTTCAGCAGTCGCCTGCTGCCCGGGCCAGTGTCTCCTGCCTCTGTCTCGTCGCAGCCGCAGGTCCCCGACGGGGGATCTCGCTGGGCCACCTATCTGGAGCTGCCGCCCCGCGAGCCGAGTCCTGCCGTCTCAGGCCAGTACGAGTGTGTGGAGGTGGCCCTGGAGGAGCGCACCGCTCCAGTTAGAGCCCGCACGGTGCCGAAACGTCAGATCGAGCTGCGTCCGCGGCCTCGGAGTCCCTCGCAGGACAGTCGCGCGCCGCGTCCCCGACTGCTCCTGCGCACCGGCTCCCTGGACGAGTCTCTGAGCCGCTTGCAGGCCGCCGCGGGCATCGTGCAGACGGCGCTGGCCAGAAAGCTGGGCTCTGCTGTCCCAGCCCCCCACAACGTCACTTTTAAGTCTACCGGCAAGCCAGAATCCACGAGGAACTCTCAGGAGACGGCAGCCAGCACTCGTGCGGTCCCGGAAGTGGCTAAGTCTCGGCCACCCCGCGCGCAGGATAATTCTGCCTCCGCCAGAGCCCCGCGCCCTTGGCCTAGCCTCCGAGAGCGGGCAATTCGGCGGGACAAGCCGGCGCCCGGCACCGAGCCTCTGGGTCCAGTTAGTTCCAGCATTTTTCTGCAGTCAGAGGAGAAAATTCATCAGACTCACAAACAGGAATCCAAGACCCAGTTCCCCCGTGAGACTCCTGATCGAACCGTGCCCAGGGCACAGAGTCCTCCTTTCCATTCTAGAGGTTCCCGGGTAGTTCCCAGTAGGGTCGTGAGGCCGAGGAGCCCATCTCCTCCGCAGCAGGCTCCAAACGGGGCCGTGCGGGGTCCTCGCTGTCCGTCTCCCCAGAACCTCCCACAACCTCTTAAGATTGTTTGGAGAACCAGTAGCCCGGCCTTCCCTGGAGCATCCTCTGCATGGGAAAATCGGAATGCCTCCGTCGAGGAAGTCAGCAGCAGAAGGACCCCTTCCCCGCCACCACTTTCCCAATGGACTCAGGGTGTCGCTAGAGTTGGGAACCCATGTCCCGAAGCTCCTATTGTGCGGAAGGTTCCAAACTCGAGAGGCGGAGATGCAGTAGGGCTGAGTAGGGACCAGTCCCTGCCGTCCCTGCTCTCACGGGACTCACCTCATCCCATTGAAACGCGTAGCCCATCACCCGGAGAGACTTGGAGTCCTGTTGTGCAGGGTTCATCGACGGCATTGCCCCAGGAAGCTATGAATGGCCTAACTCAGGAGCTGGAGCCGCCTACACCATCAGCACCCGAGACTCCAGAGCTCACAGAGGCGCAGTGTCTGCTCTCACTGGAAAATGCGGATATTGCCTTCAGAGGCGGTCAGCGGTCTCCAGATGTAGACACACCGGAACAGTCCCGAAGTCATCTCACAAGCACTCTAGACGACAATGTGGGCCCAGAAGCCTTGGGCTCGGGAGAAGCGGCTTCTGGGCGTCCGCGCGTGACCATTCCCCGGCCGCGAGACGTGCGCAAGATGGTTAAGACTACTTACGCGCCAAGCTTCGCTGCAGGGACCCCAGGCTCCGGGCTTCCCGCGCCTCCTGTAGATACCTGCGGGGAGGACGGTGATGCGTCCAAAACGCATAAGCTCCCGGCACTCGAGTCGCCCGCCCCGGCGCATTACACTTCCATTTTTCTCAAGGACTTTCTGCCTGTGGTACCTCATCCCTACGAGTCACCAGAGCCTTCACTCCATGCAACCCCTAAGGATGCCTCCCAGTCCAGCGGGGTCCCGAGGCGGAGGGCAGAGAACAGCACCGCGAAACCTTTCGCTCGCAGTGAGATCCGCTTGCCTGGCGCTCTAGCCTTCGGCCAGCGGCGAGAGAAAACCGCGAGTGTCCAAAGACGCAGTCCTGGAGGAGAAAACCCGGATGCTGAGACCCAGCGCCTGGTCCGGGACCGCGAGGGTCGGACCAGTCCTTTAGGAGGCGCTCGCACCTCAACCCAGTGTTCCCCTTTAGAGTCCACAGGGACCCGACCACCTCGCCCCAGCTCCCCGCAAGCGTCTCCAAACTCGAGCCATAGGGCAGCACCCGAATTGGAGACGCCGCTTGTGGCTCCTACAACTGCGGTCCAGGCGCCCCTCCTTCCCGACCCTCCGGCGACTGCAGCCAGGGCGGCTGCACCCTTCCCGCGAGCTGCCTCTGCGCCTCCCACCGACCGGCTCCCTCCAGCATCCTCCCTGGGGACGCGGAGGCCTCCGGGAGCCCCGCCCGCGGGGAAGGTCCTCGTAGACCCCGAGAGCGGCCGGTACTACTTTGTGGAGGCGCCGAGGCAGCCGAGGCTGCGGCTACTCTTCGATCCTGAAAGCGGGCAGTACGTGGAAGTACTGCTGCCACCCTCGCCCTCTCCCTCCCGGCAGCCACGCCAGCCCTATGCCCCGATGGCCCTAGGGCCCGGCCTCTACCCGCCCGCCTATGGGCCTATCTCTGGCCCATCACTGTCGCCACTGTCCCCCAACCTGCCGGCTCTTGGTAGTCTCCAGCTACCCTGGGCTCCTGAGGCTGGACCCCTGGAGGGGATGTACTACATGCCCTTGAGCGGGACCCCTAGTCCGGCACCTCAGATGCTTTTCTGTGCCCCACCCTCCAGTTCTGGTCCCATCCAGTCCAGCAAGGGATCTGTATTTCCTTTGTGAAGCCTCGGCCCTTTCCCCCATGGAGTTGGGTTCCCTAGAAGGCTTTGGAAGTTCCGGATCAGTCTCTTTAACTTTTGTCTCCCATCAATTTTTTGGCCAGTTCCAGCCAGTCACCAGACCAGAAGTGACCTTAAGACAATGTATATGCTACCTGGGCTGATAGTGCTGGAGCATCGTTAGCAAACGGCCGGCTGCCTACCCCCCACCTCCCAACAAAAATATGTATCCCTTTCCCAAACCTTCCCAGGGTGCGGTGTGTTTGTGTATGTGTTTATGTAGGCAAGCAAATTTGTCAAAGTGAGAAGCCAGTCTAAGAGGTGTTGTGGTTTCCCAGAATAGCAGGTGTGGAGCAGCAGGACTCGGGCTGCCTTGGTGAACTGCTTATATCTCTCTAACACGGGGCCCAGTTGAGTGGAGCAGGACAGTGCTGCTGAGATGGAAGAGATGGGTGACAGCCATCAAATCTGGATGTGCGCTTTGTCCTGGGAGGCTATGGGAGAACCCAGTATGGCCCCAGGGCACTTTGGGGCAGCGAATGAGAGCGATGAGGATAGCGGCTGGAGATGGAATATGGATGCTGTGTAAGGAGATGTGGAGGGTCGGCCTGGATTGGAAGAGAGAGAACTGGTAAAATGGCCCGGGATTGCTGTAAAGACAGCCAATGGGACAAGCAGCTCCTCCACAGAAAGGCCGGCAGGAGGGACTAGGAAATGAGCAAGGGGAGGAAGATTACTCTTCTTTGGGTGTTTCTGTGGCTAGGGGTGACTAGGGACAAGTAGTGAATTAAGGAATCTCAAATGGTCAGCAAATGTTTCTCTTGTTTTACCCATTTCTGGAGTTGAGAGGGCAGGGAAAGCAAGAATCTAGAAAAACAAGTTACTTTAATTTTGGGAATTGTTATTTAACCAAGATGGAGGAGCTTCATAAAATGATGTGACAGCTGGGCGGTGCTTTGATCCCAGCACTCTGGAGGCAAAGACAGGTGGATCTCTGTGAGTTCAGGGCCAGCCTACAAAGCGAGTTCCAGGACAGTCAGGACTGCACAGAGAAATCCTGTCTCAAAAACAACAAACAAACAAACAAACAAAAATATGACTACAGCTAACAGCAGGAACCTAGCTCCTCCTGTCTTCTGTAGACCCTGGGAGCTGAGCTAGCTTATCTTGAAGCCATCCCCACCTCTATAGACAGCAAGTAAACTTGGATCACCAGGATGACAAGAGGGAGGAAGGCCGGGCTGTTATTACACTGGGTGAGTTAGAACTGGCAAGAGGAAGGGTGTTCCTATATGGAGTAGACCCAGGGGCCCTGACCCATTAGCTGGTTCCATGTTCCTCCAGGAGCAGAGGCAACAGTGCCCACACAAGGACTGGCCCTTCTGGCTGCTCACAGCACAGGAAAGACCCCAAACCTGTGCTCTAGCTGCTCTGAGTCTGGGATAAACTGAGGGCCAGAGAACAATCTCTGTGAGGTTGGAGGTGATCTCTGTGTCGTTTTGAGCCTTGCTAGAGAGGTGTTTTGACATGAGGTGTTTAGGAAAGGATAGTTCCCACTAGAAGCAATGCCAGGTAGGCATTTGATAGCTTTCTGGTTCCGAGCCTGTGTAGCTAAGATCCGTTGGAGTTTCTGTCAACCTTGCCCTAGATTGGAAATTGGCTAAAATACACCTTCAAAATAACCTCAACATCTCTATGAGAGACACTGGTCCCAGTGACATGGAGGGACCGGGCCACCCCTAGAGTGTATCATCTTGACCTGGTGTGCAATAAATGGCTGACCATGGAGAGCCATGGTGACTGAAATGACAACTATGTGTATGATCCTAATTTCCTGCTGCCACCTTTTAAAAACAAAACAGAAAACATCACTTTTGCCTGGCATGATGGTATACACCTTTAATCCTAGGACTTGAGAGTCAGAGGCAGGTAGATCTCTATGAGTTCAAGACAGCCAAGGCTGTCTCGAAAAGTCAAATAAATAACACTTAAAATACTTATCTTTATTTTATGAGTGTTTACCTGCATGTATGTATGTACACCACGTGTATGCTTGAGGCCCATGAAGGCCGGAAAAGGGCATTGAACCCTCTGGAATTGGAGTTACAGATGGTTGTGTACCATTGTGTGTGTGATGGGAACTAAACCCAGGTCCTTAGCAAGACAAGCAATTGCTCTTTTTTTTTTTTTTTTTTTATATTTTTTTTAGATTTATTTATTTATTATACGTAAGTACACTGTAGCTGTCTTCAGACACCCATATGAGGGCATCAGATCTCATTGTAGATGGTTGTGAGCCACCATGTGGTTGCTGGGATTTGAACTCATGACCTCTAGAAGAGCAGTCAGTGCTCTTAACCACTGAGCCATCTCACCAGCCCAAGCAATTGCTCTTAACCACTGAGGTTTCTTCTGCTTGCTGCCTCTTAAACACCTTCCGCAAAGCCCTCCATGGCTGGCTCTGGCCTAGGTAAAGGGCAGCCTAGGGTTGGAGAAAAAGGCCATGTAAACTCTCATACACTGTGGTCTCCCAGACTCAGTAACTCTGCTTCACTACAGTTAGAGCCCTAAGCTAGCAACCACAGCCATGGCCACATTCCTCCTGGAGGCTGTGACCAGTGGGCATTGGGGACCACTCTCAACATGGCTTCTCAAGCTAGAGGATTTATCTCTTCTCTCTGACCTTTCACATCCTCTGTAGTAGAATAAAGATGATTGTAACCAGCCACTTCGCCCCACAGGATGTTCGGTACAGTTGCTGAGGTCACAGTAAGTGCTCTCCATTAGCCACCAAGTCTCCCTGGCCAGCCTCAGCCTCTGTCCTTGCATCTCCATCCTCTACCTGTGAAACGGAGCTGAGTCACCAGGAGCCAGGGCCCTGCTACAGAGCCTGCGTGCGTGCCTGCGTGCGTGCCTGCGTGCCTGCGTGCCTGCGTGGCATCTCCAGGGCCTCACTGGAAGGGAAGAGGGTCAGTGAGGTGTCAGTTCCCTATTGGCCTAAACCACAGATAATTCGAATGCACATCTGCACCCCACAGCAGCCTGTGCTCCAAGAAGTAAGTTCAGAGGCCATGAGACTGCCTCTACCACTGTTGCTACTGTTCGGGTGCAGGGCTATCCTGGGGAGCTTCGGGGATAGGGTTTCCCTCTCAGCTACAGCTCCCACACTGGATGATGAAGAGAAGTACTCATCTCATATGCCGACTCACCTGCGCTGCGATGCCTGCCGGGCTGTAGCCTACCAAGTAAGTTCTGCCTGTCCCCAGCAGCTCTGACCACTCCGTCTATCTTAGACCTCACTGTTGAGCCTTTAATACCCAGCCCTCAGCCCTAATCAGCCGTCTTTCCAGGACATTACGAGCCCCCTTCTCTTGAATTGCCATGCCACAGTTTATTCTTTTATTTGGTCACCAAAGAGCAGACAATCTGAGATGGCCCCATCTTACCTTGTCACCCCAGGAAATCATTCATCCTCTTATTATTCTCCCTGTCTGTATCCTTTTTCGTCTGGACACCCTCCCCAGGTCCCTGAGGTGCCTTACTTTACACATGTTGAATACATATGTATTTATGTGAACCCACCATGCTTGTTCAACTCAAGCATGCCTGTGTGACCACGTTTCTGTATGTACTCAGGGTTGAGTGAGTACATGTATAATTAAAGACTGGTTAATTTATTTTATTTTTTTTAAAGATTTATTTATTTATTATATATGAGTACACTGTAGCTGTCTTCAGACACACCAGAAGAGGGCATCAGATCTCATTACAGATGGTTGTGAGCCACCATGTGGTTGCTGGGATTTGAACTCAGAACCTCTGGAAGTGCAGTCAGTGCTCTTAACCACTGAGCCATCTCTCCAGCCCCCGGTTAATTTATTATTATTATTATTATCATTATCATTAATTTTGGCTTTCCTTGTTCTCGTGGTTTAAAAATAGCATGTGCTACTGGGCAAGTGTGCCCTGAAGGAGGGGCCAGGTCTTTCAGTCAGCATTTTCTCCCCCAAGAGAGCAGGTCCTGCCTGAGCTGGCCCAGCCCAGCTGTGGGGCCTAGGAGGGGCCCCTGCAGCCTGCTTTGCAGGTGCTTCCGGCTCAACAGCTCCCCTGCCACCTCAATTCTCCCTAGAGACTTGGGTATCTGTTCTTCTCTCCTTCCCCCAATTGACCAGCAGTCCCAAAGTTCAGGCTCTTAGCACCTCCTCATTCCAGATGGGGCAACATCTGGCGAAAGCAGAGGCTAAATCTCACACTCCAGACTCCAGTGGATTGCAGGAGCTGAGTGAATCCACATACACAGATGTCCTGGACCGGACCTGCTCTCAGAACTGGCAGTCGTGAGTTGCTGATCCAGTCCCTGCCACATTCTTAAGGGGAAGGGCTGGTGGGTACCGGTGGGTACCGGTGGGTACCGGTGGGTACCGGTGGGTACAGCCCTCCATCCTCCCCTTGATGACTCATGCTCATTCCACGAAGGCTCTGTCCTGAGGGAGGAGGTTGGCTGGGCTGAAATCTGGGCTACAGTTGCTGCTGGGAACATCTGGGAGAGCAGATGGCCACAGAAAGATCACTGTGAGATCTTGAGCCTTGGACTTACCCCTGTCTGAGCTCAGTATACTTAGCCTAGACTAGGAGCAAGCCCCTCCCCGAGCTGACCTGCACTGATCCCACATCCCTCGCTTGTCATTACCATCAGCTATGGAGTCCAAGAAGTGAACCAGATGAAGCGTCTCATGGGCCCAGGACTTAGCAAGGGGCCAGAGCCAAGCATCAGCGTGATGATTACTGGGGGTCCCTGGCCCAATAGGTAATAGCATGTGGGGGAAGGAGCCCCTGGAGTCTGGCTTTGCTCCTCGACTTCCCCATGGGCAGGTTAGAGCTCAGGTTGCCTCTTGCTCTCCTAGGCTCTCCATGACATGTTTCCACTACCTGGGAGAGTTTGGAGAGGACCAGATCTATGAAGCCTACCGCCAAGGCCCTGAGAATCTGGAGGCCCTGCTCTGTGGGGGCACCAATGGGTCCTGCTCACAGGAGATCCTGGCCCAGAGAGAAGAGCTTTAGTCCAAGCTGCAACACCTCTGGATCTTCTCTATTTTATTATTATTATTATTAATGGCTGTTTAGAGACAGGCTCTCATCATGTAGCCCAGGCTGGCCTTGAACTTGTCCTCCTGCTCAGCCTCGAAAGCACTGCAATTAAGTCCTGAACCTTCATGCTTGACCCTCGGATATCTTTCTTTCAGCAGTGGTGATGGTAAGGGGGCAGGGAAGCCTGGCTGTCAATCTCCCTCCACCTCTCCCTGGGGTACTGGGGCTAAGGGCACCTTTCAACTTTCAAATAAAGCTCACTGACCTTGAATTCTCTCTGTGAAGGCATTTGGGGATGGGGGGTCGGAGACAGGGCAGAAAATGGTGTTTCTGTTGAAGTCCTTCCCATGGAGTCCATACACATCACTCCACCTACCTAGAAGAAAGTTGGCATGGTTGGAAATGTGAGCAAGTTAGGAGAGGATCCAGTCATATGGTCCGGATCTCTAGCTCCATCAGTAGGGAAAGTGCAGACAGCACCTGTGGCCACCTAGGCATGGACTGCCTTCTCTCTGTACCCACTTATACAATAGAGGCTCAATCTAAGTAAGGAATAAAAATGAGGACATGACCGCTCCTAGGTGTGGTTGAGGAGAAGGGTGTCGGTGTAGATATAAGGGAAAGCACAGCCAGAGGTGTCTAGAAGAGTCCAGACTGAACCGGGCACTAGGAGGAGGTGGCGGGTGGTGGTGGGAGAGGGGGACCAAGAGGCAAAAACAGAAGACCAAGAGAGGAGCTGAGGACCAAGAGAATGCATGGCTGAAGTGGCAGGGTTAGATAGGACTGAGAAGCTGGGGAGAGGTTTAGGGTAGCAGGCGGGCTGAGAAGTGCTGAGAGGAGCCACAAGCACTTGGTGAGCCTCCACCTGGGACCCGACAAGTGCCAGACCAAGTAAAGGCTGGGGTGGGCGGGGCTTCAGACTTCGAAGGTCTGCATAGTGTTGGCTGCTGGAGGAATCCGGCTATCATAAGCAAGCCTGAACTACTAGGGACTGAGAACTGCTCTGGATCCCTAGTACCCAGCAGAGGGAATTAGTTCATGAAAGAATTGTTAGGGTCTGAAAGCTCAAAACAACCCAAGCAGACACAAGCGTCCACACAAAGCAAGACCTTTATTTGAATGAGGCAGCAAAAACTGACCAGTCAGGACAACAGCATCACAGACTCGGGAGCTGACTGCATCTTTGAATGTTCATCTTGGTAACTATTTAAGCAGATGATAAAAATTTACTGTACTAGGGATGAAACGATTGATTAGGGTCATAGAACCAGACTGCAGAGCTGAACTCCAAGCCAGAATGTTAGAGTTGTCAAGCTCCAAATCCACAAATATCTGTCCCAAGTTACAGTTACAACTTTCCATCAATCAGAATAGTTTATTCTTTCATGGTTAGAAACAATTGTTATGTTTCGGGAATAGAAAGTGGACGAGGAGGAGGAGGAGGAGGAGGAAAAGGAGGAAGTTGGCCTAGCCATCAGGGAAGCTCCCCTAGAGCCTAGAGACTTGAACTCATTTTCAACTTATGATCAAAATGGAGTCTGAAAACAAAATGGCAGCACTTAGGATAAGTCTCATTTGTTTGATTCCAACAGAATGAAAACACAGCAGCTTCCTCTTGGATTAATTTGACCAAGATCAAGACCAAGTGTGAAGTCTTCACTTCTTTCCCTGTACCTTCCAAATGTCCATAGTCTCATTTCTGGCCCGCTTGTAATCTTTCTGTTGTGTTTGTGCTTAAACTGTGTTTGTCCCTAACAAAGGGCTTGACTCTGTATTTATTGTTTGTTTCGAGACAGGATCTCACCATGTAGCCCTGGCTGTGCTGGAACTCTGTGTAGATCAGCCTGGCCTGGAACTCACAGAGATCTGACTGCCTCTGCTTCCCTAGTGTTGGGTTTGAAGGCATGTGCCACTAAACCGAGCCAGGAATGAGGAGTTCTTTATAAAAATCTTAAACAGAGTTTTACAAGGGGATAGGCTACTCACTGTTTCACTGCCTCCAACTGATCCAGGCTAGTAATAAAGCTGCAAACATACTCTCAGCCTTTCTCCATGCATTCTTTGCAATGTGTATTGTGGATATTTGTTTTGAGATTTCTTCTAGCCTGTGTCTGTTTTGAGTAAAAATGTGTCACTAACAATACATGCATACATACATATAACATTATTCTGGGTCAGGGCATTGAAAAGTACACAATTTAAAATTAAAGCTATGCACTGGTTTAGCTTGTAAAAGCTGATTGCATGGGAAACCTAAGGCAAGATTGGTTACAGTGCTCTCCTAAAGGCAGGTTAAACTTAAGCAGGCTGAAGGGGCATACAGTAGAATAACAGGCTAACTATATAGTCTTAAATGATCTCAAGTGGTTTATTAACTTTGCTTATGAGGGTTGCCAAAAGGTCAGTCTATTGCTGGGCAGTGGTGGTGCATGCCTTTGATCCCAGCATTTGGAAGGCAAGAGGCAGGCAGATTTCTGAGTTCGAGGCCAGCCTGGTCTACAGAGTGAGTTCCAGGACAGCCAGAGATATACAGAGAAAAACCCTGTCTCAAAAAAAAAAAAGTTTACTCTATTGTGGAGCCAAGAAATATATTTATAAAAATGTATTGTGGCACCCCACATCCCATTGATAGTGTCTAGGGATCTCAATGAGGTCTTTTGTTTTTGCTTTTTTGTCCTCTGTCATTTATAGAATTAAAAGGCAGGGTCGGGGTATGTAGATATCTTGATTACAACAGGTAGTAGCAGAAAAATCTGAAACACTAAAAACGGCAGCAGACACAATCAGTAGCTTAAGAAAGGTGTTTATTGGGGATAGGGAAACACACACATGCAGCAGACACAGAGAAAATACCCTCCAAAGAGCAGAAGGGCCCTTGGAAATCTGAAAATCCTGTCTCTTCTCAAGGCTGGGGCTTTTAAAATCTCTGAAGAGTTTTGTTGGTATCAGGCTCCGAACACAGTGACATCACATCTAGGTGATGCCACATTGTTGCCAAGGCATCCACCATACATTCCAAGAATCCACCTGGCTACCTCACCTTCACCTGGGAGAGGCTACATCACTGCCCATATAAAACAGGCAGAACCCCCTGACCTCTCTCTCTTCTTTCTCTCTCTCTTCTGTCTCTTCTTCCGTCTTCTTCCTCTTCTCCTCTCCCCTATCTTTGCCCTATCTCCTGAATAAACCCCACTTGGAACCGTTTGGTCTGGTGTGGTCTCTTCTAAGCTGGGCACAGACGTCTAACAAGCTTCCCTGCCTTAATTTAGAGTTAGTTAGTTTAAAGAGAAAGACAGGATGATGGAGTGGCCCACAGCTGTTTGTTCTGATCCAGCCTTAACTTGTTCAACCAATCTGTTACCAGGAGGCCTGCTGGCAGAAGGAAGAGCCCACAGGACTTCCACCTGGAAGCAGCCAGGTCAGGAGGGTGAGGACAAAGTTGGCCATCTTGGAAGTTCACCATCTTTATTACCTAATCATGTCCCCTCCCTATCTGTTTGCCTACCATAGAATTTGTCTGTTAGGAATATATAAGTGAAACCATTTTGTCTGACTTGAAATAATGTAGTGCCTGCAAGGGAGGAGCCAATCACAAGGTTGGCAGCTGGGATATGAGCCAAGCCCTGGTAGGCTCTGATATGCTAATAAACGGTAAGGGTCCATGATTCGACAAAGAGTGATACCCAGGACTCAAATAGTATGTAAAGGCAAAGAGTGTTTTATTCTGCAGAAGTCCAGCATGCTGGGGTCTCCCAGTACCAGAAAAGACACCCAAGTGAGCTTGCAGGCCTGATTTAAAGCACATCAGGGAATTCTGGGGTAGGTGACCTCTATGTTAATCTGTTGAGTCCATCTCTATGGACATCCCATTACTGGGGAGTGGGGGCTGGAACCTTGCTGGGGAGGTCTGGGAACTTGCTGAGGAAGTTTGGAAACTGCTGTTGACCCACTGTCCTTGCTTCAGGCCAGGTGGCTAGGATAGTCTATTACCTGGGCATGAAGGCTGGAGCCTGGGTTTTTTTTTCTACTAGTAATTGACTTGCCTGGGCTTGCCTGGACTTGCCCAGTTTTTAGGTCTAGTCTCCTTAACTGCCAATGTGAAGCCTGTCATGGAATCAGCCTAGCCTTCTCATTCCCCCCTTTCAGTTATAGGCCGTCTTGAATCCTTGGGATATTTCTGAGGCCCCTACACTAGCAGCCAGCCCTATGTCAAGGAGAGGACCTAGTAACACAGCAGAAAATGGCCATCCCTTTAACTTGATTGTTTGGAGGTAAGCTAGCTGGTTGAAGACATAGAAATCCTCAGTCATATTTACAACCAGGCCATCAATGGATGGAGTAAGTCCCAAGGTAGAAGCCCTCCAGGCATTCTCTGGAGTTACAGTACAGTTGCAGAGGTGGGAATAGGCGCTGGTGCTGTAAGACCCCCAGAGAGGGGAAATCCTCACTCAAGTCTAGAGAAGATGCGACTCACCCACGACCACGAGAGACACCAAACTTGTTGCAATAGCAAGAGGTTTAATTAATCATAGTCAGCGCTGGGTCGAGACTTGTATCCCATGCAAGGGCAGAGGAGTGTTGGCCAAGAGGCTTGGGAGAAAGGGGTATTTAAAGGAGAAAACCGCAAACCAGGGCGGGTGAAGGGGGAAATAAAAAAGTGGAACAGTAGTAAATAGTGAAAAGTTTTCAACCTATTATTCAGTTAGCCATAAACCAAGGTGGGGAGTGGGAAACATCCTGCACACATTTTTCTTAGGAGTGTGACCTTAACCTAGCCCGTTGTGGTCAGTCATTTCCCGGAGTACCTTGACCAACCTGTATTTGTAGTTCTGTTATTCTTTGTAGTAAGTCAGTCCCTGGAACGGCCTAGCTGACTTGCCTTCTGGCTCTTTCTTTAACTCAGGCCTGTGAATTTACTAACTTTAATTCAGATGAGGGTCCTGATCTTTTTCTGTAACTTTTGCCTCCTTACAGTGCCTTACTTTTCCGATGCAGAGGCCCTGTCCAGTAACCCACAGTTCTGTGTTAAGTCCAGGGGGAGAGGAGTTAAGAACCAGCAGTCTATTCAGCCTTCCTGCCAGCCACTGTGAATGTGATAACATGATGACAAGGTTGTTGCATCGCTCCCTGGGGGTACCCAGATAGTAAAGGGGTTATTGGCTGGTGCAGAAAACATAACCAGCAAGCAGGATCGAGAGTTCTGGAGTCTTGGTTTCATTGAATCAACAAGGTGTGGGGCGACCTTCTTGTGGCGGTTTGCCTAGAAGTAACCTCCGCTGGGACCTTACCTGCTAGATCGTCTCTTTCCTGGCAGGCTTAACATGGGAGTGGTGTATCCACCTCTAGATCCTGTCCACCTTAACAGTCATAGGTGTGGTTAGGATCACGGTGTGAGGTACTTTCCAGCGAGATTCCAGAATCTTATGATTATGTCTCTTAATCTAGACCTTGTCACTTGGCTCAAAGCAATGGGGGTTGGGGGAGGAGCAGACTCATAAACCTGGCAGATGGCAGGCCAGAGTTGCTTCTGAACCCTATGGTGGGCTTTTAAGGATTTTAAAAACTTATATTGGTCATATTTAGCTAAGATATCAGACTGAAGTTCAGGCAGCTTGGGAGAAGGCCTCTTATGTAATATCTCAAAACAGGGGGGACCTAAAGTATAGGGGTTGTTCCTAGCCCTATATAAGGGATAAGGTAGTGTTGGACTCTAAGATCTAAACCAGGGGACATGCTCCCGTAGAAACACTCAAGGACAGAGGATTTGATGCAATAACATGAGGTTTATTGTTGATAACCAGTGCACTGGGGTTCCCTCGCATGCAGGCAAGAGGAACCCCAAGCTAAAGCTGAGAGCAGTTTTTATACAGAGTTCATGAGGGCAATTTTATCTCTTAAACAATAACCACAAAGGCTGACCTCAACAGCCATTCCCAGGGCCGGACTCTAGGTGACTCAGATTTGCACATTATTTTTATGACAATGAGTGTTAGCTAAGTGGTTTCCGTTTGCTCAGGTTTATTACTCTAAGGGCCCAGCTTCCTGATTACCTCTTATCTTGGGCCCTTCCCCTGGAATGTGTGTATGTCTTTGGAATGTGCTCCTCCCAGGATGTGTCCTGGGGCAATTAATTTTTGAGTTTAAACCGAAACTTGAGATTCTTTCAATTTTAAGTTTAAACTGAGACCTGAAATTCCTACAGTAGGAGAGACACCCAATCATGGCCAGTTTCCAGGGTTAATTTGGTCAAGGCTTCCTTCATGGTCTGATTCATCCTCTCTACTTGCCTTGCAATTTTTTTTTTTAAAGATTTATTTATTGTATGCATGAGTACACTGTTGCTCTCTTCAGAGACACCAGAAGAGGGCATCAGATCCCATTACTGACGGTTGTGAGCCACCATGTGGTTTCTGGGAATTGAACTCAGGACCTCTGGAAGAGCAGTCAGTGCTCTTAGCCGCTGAACCATCTCTCCAGCCCTGCCCTGCAATCTTGGGTCTGTATGAACAATGTAACTTCCAATTGGTCCCCAGAACCTGTGCTAGAGATTGAGTTACCTGAGAGATGAGTGCTGCTCCATTGTAAGACACAAGCAGGGTAGGCAAACCATACCTGAGTATGATGTCTTCCAGAAGCTTCTTTGCCACTACATTGACAGTCTCCTTAGTAGTGTAGGCTTCTGCCCATCCTGAAAGGTATCTATAAAAACTAGCAAATACTTATATCCATATGTTCCTGGTCTTATTTCTGTATAATTTATTTCCCAATTAACCCTTGGCCATTGACCTCTGATTCTGGTTCCTGAGTGGCTCTTGGATTGGGGCCTAAGGGGCTTACAGCCTGACAGGTGACATAGTCTAAGATTACCTGATGTAATCTTCTAAGTGTTCTAAGTCAAATATTTTGTACCCTGCCCCTCACAGCAACTCCTTCAGTTTTCGGTGACCAGGTGTGAAGGTTGATGAATCTGATGGTTGAGTTGTTTAGCAAAGTCCTCAGGTGGAATGTGCAGTCTTCAGAGGTCAGCAACCATCTGTCTCTTCTGTAAACTTACTGGCATTTCACCTGATGTCATTTGTCTTCACCAGTATATTCAGGGATGGCTGGGAGTGCGGAGGCTGGGGGGGGGGTTATGGGGGGGAGCAGCAAAGCTACCAGGATGTGGGCAGTGGAAGCTTGGGTGGCCTCCCTTTTGGCTTTATCAGCTAGCTGTTCTCTCGGGCTATTTCTGATGTCCCTTTCTGATGCCCAGGGTAATAAATTATGGCCACTTTGAGAGGAAGCCATGATGTTTCCAATAAAGCAAGTATTCCTTCCTTATTTTTGATGGATTCTCCTTCAGCAGTCAGTAATCCCATCTGCTGTCAGTGTAGATGTTAGCTATGCCTCCTTTTGCCAGTTTGAGCCTGGGTGAGAACCTTTAGTTCAGTTCTCTGGGCTGAGTTCCCAGCAGCAAAGCAGCTGCCCAAATAACAGAGTCCAAGTCCATCACCGCTGCCCCTGCACACCTGACTCCATTCTGGATGAAACTGCTCCCATCCGTGAAGTAGATATGTTCTGCATCTGGCCAGGGTATGTCAGTCAAATTTGGTCTGATGTTCTGGATATGCCCCAGAACTACAGAGCAATCATTCTGAATATCTGAGGACAGGTCAGGTAGCAGGGTGGCTGGGTTAGGGCAGATGATGGGTTATCTCTTACGTGAGGGGAATTTAAAAGTAGAGCCTGAAAGGGTGCCAGTCTGGCATTGGAGAGCCACCGGCTGGGTGGATCCTTGGGGATCCCCACAATAGAATGGGGGATCATTATTTTGTCAGCATCCTTGACTAGCAGGGCAGTGGCAACTGTGACCCATAGGCTGGCTGGCCATCCTTGGACCACATGGTCCAGCATCTTAGATAAATAAGCCACAGGTCTTTTCCATGGTCCCAAAATTTGGACAAGCACCCCCTTTGCAATCCCTTTTCTCTCATCCACATACAGGTAGACAGGTTTGTGAATGTCCAGTAGGCCCGCAGCCAGTGGCTCCAATAAGGCTCTACTTAGAAGCTTAAAAGCCACGTCCCTCTCAGGGGTCCATTCTATTTTGTCTTCTTTACCCCTGGTGGCTTCATATAAAGGCTATCCCAGTGAACCCTGGCATCCAAAGTCTATGAAACCCAGCAGATCCCAGAAATATTTGCCTCTGGTTGGTTAATAAAGATGTCTATATCCTAGACTGGGCAGAACAGGTGAGGGGAGCAAAGATTGCAGGGCTTCGTGGCTGAGGTGGGGACCAGGAGGAGAGGAAGAAGAAGGAAGCTGCTATGGGGTATCAGATCGTGGGCACATAGCCATGAGGATAAGTATGAGGGAGTAGGAGTGGCCCAGGTAGAACAGGGGAGGTGACATCTCGGGGATCCCCACAGGGAAGTAAACAAAGCAGCAGAGAGGGTTGATATCTGCCCAGCTCTAATGCTTTTAAGCTTATTATAAATCTAAAGGTTTCTGTGTCTTTTATTTGGCAGCTAACTGATCTCAAGTGGGATAGGAACCCCTAATAGATATTTAAAGGCAACAAGGGAGTATAATGACCTCCAGAATAATAATAACCACAACAAGGCCACACCTCTTTAGTCTAGTGACTAAGCAATGAAAAATATGAGCCCATAGGAGGTCTCACATTCACATTCCAACCACCAATTACGAGAGAGAGAGAGAGAGAGAGAGAGAGAGAGAGACTGACTGGAAATGGTTTGGGAAACCTCAAAACTCACCCCCAGTGACATACCTCCCCTAAGGAGGCCACATTTTCTAATCCTTCCCAAACAGTTCCATTTTCTGGTAACTAAGCATTCAAATGTATTTGCCTATGGGGGCCATTCTCTTTCAAACCACCACACAGGGTGTGTTAGGGTTTTCTAGAAGAGTGACACTTATACACTGAGTCTGTCTCTATCTATCTATCTATCTATCTATCTATCTATCTATCTATCTATCAAGGGCAAATTAGTGATAGGATAAAAATTGTGAGCAAGGAGTAATAGCCTATGTCAAGATGGACCACTGAGAAACTATGCCAGGCAACACATCTGATGTAAGAAGTTTACTGGGGGAGGGGAGAGTGAAAGGCGTCTCAGAATTGGGAGAGAGAGAGAGGCTGATAGACATGGAGACAGAGAGGAGGAATAGGAAAGAAGGCCCTAGAGACAGGAATGAGAGAGGGCAGAGAGAGAGGGATACAAGGACATAGGGAGAGATCTGGGGTGGCTGGGGGCCATTTTATCAACAGTACATGCCTGGCTCACCTGGTGGTGGCAGGTGATGATGCTAGGCCCCTGAGAGCAGGTCAGGAATGCCTGTATGCTAATGTGAGAGTCCAAAGATGGCTGAAAGAAGACCCCAGACTCAGATACTATTAAGACAAAGCATGCTTATTCTGCAGAAACATCCAGCATGTGGGGGTCAACCATTCTTTAAAATGGCCACCCCAGACAAAGGCACTCAGGCCTTCTTATAGAAAAACAGGGAAAACTCTTTAGAAATATTAGATAATCTAAAATTTCATTGGTGGCCGGGCGGTGGTGGCGCATGCCTTTAATCCCAGCACTTGGGAGGCAGAGGCAGGAGGATTTCTGAGTTGGAGGCCAGCCTGGTCTACAGAGTGAGTTCCAGGACAGCCAGGGCTATACAGAGAAACCCTGTCTCGAAAAACAAACAAACAAAAAAATTTCATTTGTGAGTACTGAGGAGGAGGTCACAGGTAGTCAGTCAGTGGTCTGCATTCCTATCTTTTGAATGTTTAACCATAGGATGAAATAGGGCTGCCCAGCACAGATGGCCCATTCTGAGATAAGATATTTCCTCATTTTTTGGTTACCTCCAGGTTGTTCTTTGGGAGGGGGTTTTATGACCTTGTTTATGGTCTGTTCCTGGAGCTGGTGCCTATGGCCTTCTTTTCAAAATCAGGCCAGGTCCTTAAATGGAGACAGATGATGCTTATGTTGTCCTTTCACTAACAATTAGAATGGCTTACAGGCTGTGGTCCTGCCAGACAAACAATGTCTGCCTACCAAAGGAAGGTCCAAGAAGACAGTGGTTGTTCAGTCCACGAGGCTGCAAGTCTCAGCTGATCTTCAGTACCTGCCAGAATCCCAAAGCAGGTGCTAATGCCAGGGAAGAATGGACTTGCCAGCAAGAGCAAACAGCAAGTAGGCAAAGAGGGCAGTGTCCTCTGTGTCCTTTATATAGACTGCCACAGATGGGTGGCCTGGACTAAAGGTGGGTCTTTCCACCTCAGTGTTTGGACCTAGGGACAAGGGACTGAGGTACATATTTTACATACCAAACCAGACCTGTCCTCCAGGTTCTCCCAGCATCCCTTGGTCCTGACCTGACCTCCAGGTTCTCCCAGCATCCCTTGGTCCTGACCTGTCCTCCAGGTTCTCCCAGCATCCCTTGGTCCTAAGCTGTCTTCCAGGTTCTCCCAGCATCCCTCAGTCTTGAACTGACCTCCAGGTTCTCCCAGCATCCCTTGGTCCTGACCTGGCATACCCTGCTCCTAATCCTGAACTTCCCAGCCCACGGGCTGGGCTGCCCTTCCCTAGAGGCTCCTCCTTATATAATCCAGACATATTGATCTCTCCTTCTCTCCTTCTTTCCCTCTCTCTGCCCACACACTCTTTCTCTCTTTCTCCTCCCATTCCCCTCTCTCTCCCTCCTCATGGCAATAAATCTGCCTTTGTATATGTTAATCTGGCTTGAGGTGGATCATTTTACCTGCAGACAATGTGTCACTCAGAGGATCTAGAATAAAAGTGGGTCTTCCCACTTCAAATGACGTAATCAAGAAAAAAAAATCTCTCACAGACCACTTGAGGTTTAGTTAAGTCCAAGTGTCGTCAAGTTGATCACCAAAAATAGCCATCACACAAGCTAGCCTGAAGCTCACTATGTAAACCAGGCCGTCCTTGAATTCACTATCCCCTACTTGCCTCAAGTACGCTGGGGTTGAAGGAGTATGCCGCCATGCTAGCTAGGCCTGAAGTAACTCTTAGGAGAGGAAACAATAGGTAATGTTCTAATCTTTGGAGCAGATCAGAATGTTGTCTCCACCCCAAGCAGTAAGCTTAAGGAACAGTGACAGTGGATGTTTATCTTCCTAGCGTTGCCTAAGAAACAGGAGGTGGGGTCCAAAGCTGACCTGAAGGGAGGGGTCCATCCTCAGCGGCCTCTAAGGTTACACTACCACGACAGTGTCTTAAAGACATCACTGTGGGGGGGCTAGTGTCATGGCCCACGCACGCGAGGGGACACTTTTTCAAGCCTTGTAATGCACATGTCCTGCTGAGGTTTGGGCTGAATTGAGCTGTGACTGAAGAAGAGGGGGTAGGGGCTCCCTTTCTGCCACCCGCTGAGAGCTGGGAGGAGCTGCAGAGGCCCAACAGGTCAGACCACTTTGAAAACTGCAGGGCAGGAACCAGGAGAGGAGTGGACCAAAAGGCAGAGCAAAGGCTGGATCTGGAAAGGGAACGGCAATCAAGACGTTGATCATGAAGCTGCTGCCCAGCTGGAGAGCGGTGCTACCTGTGGGCCCTTGGCCTGGCCTGTGCCCCTGTATCCCAGCCCGGCCATGGGCACAGCATCCCAGAAGTAGGTAGCCTCTGGGGTGGTTGGGGTCTACACTAAGCAGAGGGGAGCAGGTGCCGAACCCAGGCCAGCTCTTTTTTTTTTTTCGAGACAGGGTTTCTCTGTGTAGCCCTGGCTGTCCTGGAACTTACTCTGTAGACCAGGCTGGCCTCGAACTCAGAAATCCGCCCGCCTCTGCCTCCCAAGTGCTGGGATTAAAGGCGTGCGCCACCACTGCCCGGCTGGGTGTTTCTATTATGTTATCTGAGGATCTTACTATATAGCTTTGACCTGGAACTCATTCTGTAGACAAGGTTGGCCTCACCTCAAAATCATAGAAATTTGCGTGTCTCTGCTTCCTGGGTGCCAGATTTTAAAGGCATGAGCTACTAAGATAGGGTCTTATGCAGCCAAGAATTTTGGAGGCTGGTCTTAAATACCCTATCTTCTTGCCTGCACCTTCCTTTACTGGATCACAGGCATATGTTATCATACCTAGCTTTTATTAGTTTAAAAAATTAATAAATTATATTTAGTGTGTGTGCTCGAGCATGCGTAATGAAGAAGTGTGTGCGGGGTGCAACTTGTGAGAGTCAGTTTTCTTCGACCATGTGGGTCTTGGGGAGAAGATGGAACTTAGATCATCAGGTTTGGCAGCAAGTGCCTTTTCCTGCAGAGCTATCTTGCCAGCCCCCAATTTTATTTATTTATTATTAGTTTATGTGTATATACACATGTATGCGCGAACATGTGTGTGTGTGTGTGTCTGTCTGTCTGTCTGTCTATCTGTCTGTCTGCCTGCATTTGTGTCTGTGTTGTTTGAGTTTGGGTGTTTTGCCAAAGGGATACATATGGAAGTCAGAAGACAACCTATGGAAGTCAGCTCTCTCCCTCAGGTCCCAGAGGTTAATCCCAGGTCACTGGCTTGGTGGTCTATGCCTTTACCTAAGGAGCCATCCAGCTGGCCCTTCCCTGTTACTTTTCAGACAGAGTTTTGCCATGTTGGGTTTTTTTTTTTCCGAGACAGGGTTTCTATGTATAACCCTGGCTGTCCTGGAACTCACTCTGTAGACCAGACTGGCCTCGAACTCAGAAATCTGCCTGCCTCTGCCTCCCAAGTGCTGGGATTAAAGGCGTGTGCCACCACTGCCCAGCTTGGGTATTCTTTTTAAGTGCATAGTCCAGGCTTGCCTAGATGGAAATCATTATGTAGGCCAGGCTGGGCTTGAACTCATTAGGATCTGCCTGTCTCAGCCTCCTGAGGACAGGGGCAACAGGCATTAGCCACTAGCTAGCTACAACAACATTCTTAATGCTTTTGCAACAAGAAGCCTCTTTCATTTTCACAGGGTCCCCCAAACTGAGTAGTTCATCCTGGCTAATATTCTCATCCTGACACAGCACTAGGGGCGGGGGCCTATCTGTGGATGCCTCAGGAATCCTCTGTGGTGAAAGAAGGCAGTGAGAGGTGCCGACACCAAGGTGAATTCCGCCTTGGTTTTGACCCTCACTTCCTGTCTGACCTTGGTCTTATCACTAAGTCTTTTTCTTTCAGCAGCGAAAGAGTTAACACATGCAGCCCCAGAGGGTACATGTGACAGTGCATATACAAATACAGGTAATGGCATCTGATCCTATCCCTGAAGAGCAGCGATGATGATAAGATAAACTTCCATTAATAAATGTAGAGGGTTTTGAGAGCGGGCGATGATGAGTCATGCCCTCTCCCTCTCCTCGCATGTCATCCCTAGACTGTCCCCTCTTCACCCTGTAGACTCTGGACCTCCCTAGGGAAACAAGAACAGGCCTGGTGCCAGGCTCGGATGTGGGTAGGATAGAGAATGCTCAGCAGGTAAATGTGCTCCTTGCTTGGGTGGCCTTTACCACAGGAGCCAGAGTTAATACCTCACCTCTGCCCAGTCCCCTTTCGCAATCTGGAGCTATGGCCCTGGTTACAGATTGACTTCGAACAATGCCTGATGAGTGGACTAAAGTCCTCCTTGGCCTTGGTGAAGCCCTCTTCTTTTCTCTTCAGAGGTTTCTCAAACCTGTGCCTCCAAGATGAAAGCTCAGGAGGACCCCGGGAGCCCAAAGCAGGTGCTGGGGGAATAGTGGAGCTGGGAGCTGGGCAGGGGGCATGGCAGGTGGGGGCTGGGCCTGTGCTGGCCTTTCTGGGAGGGCAAAGACAACATTGCTAATGAACTTGACAAAAAGTGACAGTCCTGAGCTGCAAGTGGCACTGGGGGTGGGGGAGTGGGGTGGAGGGAAGGGGTAAAGGAGCCTTAGGTTTAGGGGCTAGCTGACTTGGGCTTCGAAGTCAGTAGTGGCTGGGCCTCCTCTCCCTGTGACACCTTCAAGGACATCTAGGAGGTAGTGGTGGGACAGGAGGGTGTAGACCTGCCCAGTCTGATTCCATTTTGGTCTGATATCTTCCCAGTTTTTGACTTAGGGGCTTCCCTAGAAAGCCTGAGATCTAAGGGCTCTGGAAGCCAGGACACAGCTTTTATTCCTGCAGCAGGGCGTGGAAAGAAGGAAGGATCACTGAGAACCAGCTAGGGAGGGTGGCTGCCGCAGCCCGCCCTCACTGAGGTTCTGGGAGGCCATTGGTCCCTTAGTCCAGGCAGCACAGGCTTTGCCCGGTCATCATTCTGCCCTGAGCCGAGGCTCCCCCTTGTCCTGAGCAGCATGAGGTCCTGGACTCAGCAGAGACTTCCAGCAGGGACCAGCAGGCATCTTTGCCCACGGAGCCCAAGTTTGACATGCTGTACAAGATTGAGGACGTGCCACCCTGGTACCTGTGCATCCTGCTGGGCTTCCAGGTGGGTGAAGTACCTATATGAAGTACTCCCCTGGCATCCCAAATCGCCTCTGGTCAGCGAGGTCACTTCAGGCTAGAGAAGGAGACAAGGTCAGCACAATGACGGTCACCGAACAGCTGTGCCAAGGAAGGTTAAGTGGCCTGGGAGGATTGTGGGTAACATGACAGACGGGAAGGGCCCATCTACAGAACCATAGGAATAATCTGGGGGTGGGGGAGATGGAGCCCCTGAGTGGTGAGCTCTCTGGGAATCCCTTGTCGGGTGTGGTGGGTCATTGTAAGTAAGCACCCTGTCAGTGTGGTCCAGGTTCAGGACACAGACCCCGGTGCCCATTTCCATGAGAGTGTTGTGGGGCCACCTCTCCACCGTCTCTCACTGCAGCATTACCTCACATGCTTCAGTGGCACCATCGCCGTGCCCTTCCTCCTGGCGGAGGCGCTGTGTGTGGGCCGTGACCAGCACATGGTCAGTCAGCTCATTGGTACCATCTTCACCTGCGTGGGTATCACCACTCTCATCCAGACTACAGTGGGCATCCGGTGAGCGGCCTTTCCCTCCCCGGCTCATGAGCACACGCACTTGCACGTGTGCACGCCGCAGGACAGGTGGTCTGAGACTGGCTCCTAGGAGGCCTCAAGTCCCCTCCTCTCACTCTACTCCAAAAGTTTAGGAGTACTGTTTCCCTGCCCCACTGCCCACTCCTGAGAGCAGGTTTTCAGCGTCTGTATGTGGACCTGGGCGATCCCTAGTCTCAGATGAACAAGCCAAGTCTGGTTGGCTCAGTGGTGGTGGATGGGAACAGTCACGAGCAGCCCTCAGATTCAGAGATGGAGCAGTCCGCTTTTGAGCAGATGGCTCTTCTGGGCGCTGAGATGGAGGGCTGAAGGCAAAGCACAGGGTTTGAACTGGAGGGGCCCTGAAAATGTGCGGGAGGGAGTCCACGTGAGGGCTCAGGAACTTCCCTTTCTCTGTCCCTTCCTTCAACCCTCGCTTTCTATACTTTTTCCTCAACTCACCACCGCTGCTACCGTGGGCCGTCTTCCAGGCTGCCACTGTTCCAGGCCAGTGCCTTTGCCTTTCTGGTTCCGGCCAAGTCTATCCTGGCCTTGGAGAGGTGGAAGTGTCCTCCAGAAGGTGGGTTCAGTTTTGGCGTCTGCACTGAAGGAGAGGTCTTGGAGGTCTGGGCAGCTTCCCAGAGTCTAGCACCAGGGTGTGTTCATGGCATTGTGTTCTCTCCATCTTGGTCCCCAGAGGAGATCTATGGTAACTGGAGTATGCCCCTGAACACCTCTCATATCTGGCATCCTCGGATTCGGGAGGTGGGTAAAGAGACTGGGTTTGAAGGAAGGGCTAAATGGGCAGGGCAGGGCAGGCCATTGCTGAGCTGTGTTTAAGGAGGTGGTTGAGGAGTTTACGTTTTGGTAATGGCCAGGTCAAAGTGACTATAGCTCATTTTGCCTTTTTTAGGTCCAGGGTGCAATCATGGTATCCAGCACGGTGGAGGTGCTGATTGGGCTAATGGGGCTGCCTGGGGCCCTGCTCAGCTACATTGGACCTCTCACAGTCACCCCTACTGTTTCCCTTATTGGCCTCTCTGTTTTCCAAGCTGCTGGTGACCGAGCTGGCTCCCATTGGGGCATTTCGGCTTGGTGAGCAGACAACAGGACTACTTCTGCCCAATCCTAGGCGCTACCCCACATCCCCTTCATCCCTGCCCCCTCATCTATTTCCAGGCCCCAACCTGGCCCACCAACTGTTTCCTTCTGGTCTCTGCCTGCAGCTCCATTCTACTGATCGTTCTGTTCTCCCAGTATCTACGCAACCTCACCTTCCTGCTGCCTGTTTACCGATGGGGCAAGGGTCTCACTCTCTTCCGCATCCAGATCTTTAAGATGTTTCCGGTAAGAAGCTTACAGGTGCTGTGAAAAGGGGCAAGACCTGAGCCAGGGAAGGTCCAGGCAAGGGTGGGGGTTCCCACCAGAGGCTAGGAGTCAGCCAGGGCTCTGGGGCTGACACAGAAGCAGGCGAATCTGCACCAAGGTCTCCAGTGCCTGCAGCACCTCATCACCCCACCTGCTCCAGATCGTGCTGGCCATAATGACCGTGTGGCTGCTCTGCTATGTGCTGACCCTGACAGACGTGCTGCCTGCAGATCCCACAGTCTATGGCTTCCAGGCTCGAACTGATGCCCGAGGGGACATCATGGCTATCTCTCCCTGGATCCGAATCCCCTACCCATGTAAGCAAGCCTGTTCTGTTCCTTCTGCTTCCAACTGAAATTCCTATGACACACCTGGTGTCTGGGTTCAGCTGACAAAGCAGCATTAGCCCTGTTTGTGGATGTCCCTGAATGGTGGTTTACATCCAAATCTTATTCTGGACAAGTGTATCAGTGAGACTCCTCACCATGGCCCCCCATCAGCTCCTCTCTCTTCCTCCTCCTCCTCCTTTTCCTCCTCATCTTCTTTTTTTTTTTTTGTTTTTTTGAGACAGGGTTTCTCTGCATAGCCCTGGCTGTCCTGGAACTCACTCTGTAGACCAGGCTGGCCTTGAACTCAGAAATCCGCCTGCCTCTGCCTCCCAAGTGCTGAGGTTAAAGGTTTGCGCCACCACTGCCCAGCCTTTCTTTTCTTTTTAAAATTTATTTATATATTATTCTTTTTTTTTTTTTAATGCAGGAGTACTCTTTCTGCATGTACACCTACATGCCAGAAGAGGGCATCAGATTCCTTTATAGATGGTCGTGAGCCAGCAAGTGGTTGCTGGGTGTTGAACTCAGGATCATCTGGAAGTTCAGCCAGTGTTCTCAGCTGCTGAGCCATCCTACAGCACCCTCCCCACCCCTGCCACACACACACACACACACACATTCTCTCTTTTCAAATAACCCCATCTATTCCCAAGCCACCACAACCTCCTCAAGAACCTATTATGTTTCCTCCAACCCAGGTCAGTGGGGGCTACCCACAGTGACTGTGGCAGCAGTTCTGGGGATGTTCAGTGCCACACTGGCAGGCATCATTGAGTCCATTGGTGATTACTACGCCTGTGCCCGGTTGGCTGGAGCACCACCCCCTCCAGTACATGCTATCAACAGGTATGCCCACCTCAGTGTCTGGTCTTGAGGAGGAGCCACTATGACAGCAAGACAGGACTGGGTCCCACACTTAATAGGCTTAGGCATGAAAGTCACCCTCACCTCTAGCCCTCATCTGGAGTATGGAATGAGAATTACACATTCTGTAAATGCTGGGAACCGCCGAGGAGGTTAGTCCCAAGGAAACCAGTTATTGACAACTCTCTGTGTACCCAGTTCATGTGCATTCTTATTCAGTGGCTAACCATGCTGTGAGTTTGGCCTCCTCATCATCTTCATGGTACAGAGGGGGAACCAAAACTCAGAATAGTCCAAGGGAGTGAGCACTGGAGCTCTGAGTGCTAGTACTGACACTTGGCTTCCAGTCTCTTGATGGTACCAGCCTGTACAGCTTCAGAGGGGCATGTAGTGGACCAAGGTATGATAGACTGGTAAAGAGGCGGGGCCAACACCCCACTCAACATTTCTTTACAGGGGGATTTTCACTGAAGGCATCTGCTGCATTATCGCTGGGCTACTGGGCACAGGCAACGGGTCCACCTCATCCAGCCCCAACATTGGGGTCCTAGGGATTACCAAGGTGCCACATGCCACTTGCCAGAGCAGCACAATACTGTTCATGTGTTGCAGGCCCTGTTCTAAGCCATCTTGGCTTTGGCCTCGCCCCATCCTGTCTTTGAGAGCATTCCATCTTTATCCTACCCCCTCCTAATGCTGGAGTCCATTTATATGCCTAATACCCTGCCCCCTGGAACTAGCCCTGCCTCTGGGCCTAGCCAGCCCCTGGCCTTCTGCAGGTGGGCAGCCGAAGAGTCGTGCAGTACGGTGCAGGTATCATGCTAATCCTCGGTGCCATTGGCAAATTCACAGCTCTCTTCGCCTCGCTGCCAGACCCCATCCTGGGAGGAATGTTTTGCACTCTTTTTGGTGAGTGTTTGATGCTTCCCCAGGGGGAGTGACAGGACCTGGTCTAGCCAGGCTGAGCCTCTAGCAGTTCTGCTGTGGTAGGTATGATCACCGCTGTGGGATTGTCCAATCTGCAGTTTGTGGACATGAACTCCTCCCGCAACCTCTTTGTACTGGGATTCTCCATGTTCTTTGGCCTCACACTACCCAACTACCTGGATTCTAATCCTGGTGCTATCAACACAGGTACCTTTTGTTCTATCTCCAGAGATGGGGGAATGTGGGTTGGAAACCACTTTAGTGACACAGCACTTCCCTAGTACCAGCAAGTGAGGCTGGACTATAAGAGCCTAGCTACTGAGTTGTTTAATATATTCATTTCACTTTCCTAAGAGTTCCATGAGACTCTATTATTACCTCTGTTTTCCAGAGGAACGAGGCTAAGTGATTTATTTGTCCTAAGTCAACAACTAGCAGCAGTCACAAGTTTCTCTCCAAAGATGGGAGAAGCAGAGGTACAGACAGGCTTGGAGATCTGGTTTTGGAATATCCCATGGCCATGGCAGTTTATAAGAAGTCAGTGGACCACACAGGTGGGCCCACTTGATCTCTGCTTTCCAGAAAAGGCCACTAGCCCTCTGGCCCCCGACTTATTCCACAGGCATTCCTGAAGTGGATCAGATCCTAACTGTGCTGCTGACCACAGAGATGTTTGTTGGTGGGTGCCTTGCTTTCATACTGGACAACACAGTGCCAGGTACTGGGTCAGCTCTGGGGGGCAGCCATACTATTATCATGTATACTCTCATGATGGTTTGGTTCCTAAGATTGGGCCAGGCCTGGTGCCATGCAGGCCAGTGCACAGAATAGGCTGGAGGAATGTCTGCTGGCTGGAGGCACAACCTATCACCTAGGTCTTGAAAAAGGGTGATGTCGAGAGAGCTCTCTGATTTTGGGAGTCCTTGACTCTCCACCAACTCCTTATCACCACCAGGCTGAGAACATCTTTATCTTCATAGAGCTGGATACGTAAAAATGGTTTGTGGGAGAAAAGCTATTAAGAATGGTAGCAGCCTGCTGCACAAATAGAAGAGGCCCCAAAATGAACTTTGGATGCCGAAGTTTTTTTTTTTTTTTTTTTTTTTGCAAAGATTGTGGAAATGTGACAGTCCAGTATGCATATGCCCAGAAAATATAGTTTAAACACTGACAGCCATCAGATCTCAGTCAGGAGTAGGGTGTCTCATCCTTAAACCCAACAAGCAAAGTAGTTGCCCAAACTGGAGGTACTAGACTTAATCCCATGTTGAAACAAAGCAACAAAAATTGACTGCAAAGTCATAAAGTAACATTAAACTGCCAATCTAAAACAGCATGTATCCTAGCCATTGTACCACACTGCCTCTGCAGATGGGTTTGGGGAAACCGGGTGGGCAAAGCTTAATGAAGAGTGCAGTCACAGTCATTACCCACGTTTGAGACATGGCAGTTCAAGACTGGTTTAAACTTCTCACTCTCATCTTTATCTGCTCAGTGTTGACATTATACCTGCCTCATACCTCAGAGTCAAACGCAGTTTAGGACAAGCTGGTGGAATTTACCAGTTTGGCCCTGAATCAAACTGAGGAGGATGTGCAGAGCTGTTATGAGGAATCCTGGCCACTGGGTTTAAATAACACTTAAGCTGCAGTGTAGGCTGTGGTCATTGTGGATAAGCCAGCTTCCTCCTAGGAGCCTGTTAGCAAGACGGTGCTCTGGGCTAGGCAGGCTTTCCCACTATGGGACATTGGGACCACATGCCAATACTCTTTTCCCTTTCTACTCTTGCCATCCGATTCCTGGTCCAGGCAGGCTCTCCTGATGGCTCTTGCCCTTCTTGCTGAGAGCTTGTGTCTTATTTAGCTGCAGCACTCTGGGCTACTCTTAGCTCTGGCTGCCCTCACTCCTCCTGCTAGGTGAATTATTTCAGTCTTTGCCAGCTCCAGCCCTTCTGAGAACCTGAAGTCTCTGGGAGTCCTCTACCATAGGTACACCCCTACCCCATCATAGATCTCTTGCTTAGCTTGGCTTTCATCCCTACTATAAAAATGGTTTATGTCACAAATGTATAACTGTAACAGTGAATCCTAATACTGATAAAGTATTTCATGGTCTATATCCTTGGGCTGGTGGGATGATTCAGCAGAAAAAGGTATTTGTTGAACCTGATCCAAGTTCAATGCCCAGGGCTTACATGATGGAGCAAGAGAACCTACTTCCTGCGTATATCCTAAGACCTCCTCACTCTCATGGTTCCAATAATTCTAGATAAACAGTAAATGTGATAAAAAAAATTTTTAAAAATATGTCCTTACTCCAAGGTACAACCTGGACACTATTTGGGTCCCATGAACCAAGCACACATTAGCCACATATTCAGATAGTGTAAAATGACTTAGCTTGTTTCTTCACCTT
Organism: Grammomys surdaster; assembly: GCF_004785775.1. Classification (NCBI taxonomy): domain Eukaryota; kingdom Metazoa; phylum Chordata; class Mammalia; order Rodentia; family Muridae; genus Grammomys; species Grammomys surdaster. The sequence goes on from NW_021604593.1 coordinate 1,632,989, forward strand.
AAAATTCTGTCTATGTACCTCTCAGGGGTGTTCAGAAATAATCAAATTATTTAGCACAGGACCTGATGCTGTAGTTACACAGTACTCAACCTTTGAAGGTTTCTCAGAGCTCTAGCAAGTAAGGTATCCAGAGTGGTAGAGTGCTTATCTATCATGCAAAACTGCCTTGGGCTCCATTTTGACAATGCAAACTCATACTTGATTCTAGAAATATGCCTTAGGGCTGGTTATGTGTAGGGGAGGTGGCAGAGAGTTTTTACCCTCCTAGATGACCTGTCCTCTTCCAGGGAGCCCAGAAGAAAGAGGCCTGATACAGTGGAAAGCTGGAGCCCACGCCAACAGTGAGACCTCGGCCAGTCTCAAGAGCTATGATTTCCCCTTTGGGATGGGCATGGTAAAAAGGACCACCTTTTTCAGATACGTCCCCATCTGCCCAGTCTTCAGAGGATTTTCTAAAAAGACAGAAAATCAACCTCCAGTTCTAGAAGACACTCCAGACAATATAGAACCTGGGTCTGTGTGTACCAAGGTCTGACACTACCTCTATGAAAGGTAGGATGTGTTACGGTTCTTCTGGGAGGCGGAATAACCAAACAGCTGTTTAAACAAAAAGAAAAATCAAAACTTTCATTTTTGTAATCTGTTACAAGTTTCTTCAAAAGGAGATAGGCTGGCTAAAAAGTCCTTATGTGGATCTGGGTAGAATTCCTTAGCCATGTCATAGTGACAACAGAAATTTCCAACTGTTGTGATGGTCACAAGTAAGCTGATCAATCCTACCAGATTCAGAGAGCATCTAGACCAACTAGAGTCTAAGAACAGTCACCTCTAGCCTGGGTCCTTGTATTTCTGTAATTAATATATATCTCAAGTACTGGCATTAGCACGATCAGCTCACCGTCTGCCAATGCACGATCCTTCTATTCATAGCCTCTCTCAAAGTGAAGGGATTCAAGTATCTATTGTATGTACATTATTGCACATCATGTGCTTGTCTGGTGCCCACAGAGCTCAGAAGCAAGCATAGGATCCCCTGGAACTGAAGTTACGGATGGTTGTGAACGCCCATGTGGGTGCTAGAAAACCAAACCTGGTTCCTTTGCCAGAGCAACACGTGCTCTTATCTATCGCGCCATCTCTTCAGCCTTCCAATGCAGGGATTTATAGGTGTGTATTACCGTTACCACACCTAAGTAGTCTCTCTGAGACTGGAAAGGTTGGAAACACCAGCAGTACTATAAACAGCAGAGATCCTTCCATATTATTTTGTTTCAATGTTAGTAGTCATAAAATTAAAATCACTTACAATTCAGTTACAAAAAATATGCTAATACAAGCCTATAAGGGGGTGATCTTTAAGCTTCAAAACATGGGGGCAGCTCTGAATCCTAGTTTTGCTGAGAATGCAGACACCTGGCTCGAGTTAATTCAAATATTTTCCCCCTCAAACAAGAAACAGTCCAGTCAAAGTTGTGAGTGGTGGCTTAACCCTATAACGCCTGCTATAAGGAGTCAGGCAGGAGATGAGATTGAAGCTGGCTTGAGTGGTGCCCCTTGTACACTTGATTCTGAGCAGGTAGAGAACACAGGGACTAAATGTGTTATGTCCACCCTCCCTCCCCAAACAAGTGTCAAGAATGCCTGTCTTTTCCAGAGTTTCTTTAAAAAACTTGCCTGTGGCCAGATGTAGTGGCACACATTTAATCCTAGGACTTGGGAGGCAGAGGCAGGCAGATTTCTGTGATGTGAGGCCAGCCTGGCCTACACAGTGAGCTCCAGGACAGCCAGTGCTATGGAGGGAGACCTTGTTTCAAAAACCAAAACCAAAACCAAACAACAACCAACAGAACCAACTCTTCCAGGGGGTCCCTGGATCAATTCCTGGCAGCTACATGGCAGCTCACAATTGTCTGTTAACTCCAGTCCTAGGGGCTCTGATGTCTTGTTCTGGCCTCTCTGGCTACCAGGCTTGAAAGTGATACACAGACATACTTGTTGACAATAGTCACCCATCTAGTTAAAAAAAAGAAAGAAAGAAAGAAAGAAAATTAAAACACTTGCCTCTTTAGTAGTTTAAGGGAACTGTTTTTAAAAAGACTCTCATTGGCTGCACATGGTGGCATGATCCCAGCAGAGGCAGACAATCAAGGCCAGTCTGGACTACAGAACAAGTTCCAGGACAGTCCGAAGTGCATGTGGCCGACCAGTGAACATGCACTTCTTGGTTAGCATGCATGACATAGCCCCCAAGTTCAACCTCTAGCACGGTGAGCAAAAACCAGACCAAAACAAATAAAAAAACCACCTTAAACCTTTTCAGAAAGAATGAGTCATACAAAGAACAAGGTAACCCCCAGCACCCAGAAACTTGAGGTAGGAGGGCTCTACGTTCAAAGCTGGCCTTGGGTATGTAGCAATACACCATTCTCAAATACAATAAATGGCTACATGGCCTGTTTCAATCATCAGCTCTATAACATCAAGAAACATCTATGCTCGTACACATACCAAGCAAGTGCTCTCCATTAACAGATATCCCCAGCCCAACCACAGTTTTACACCATGGCTGTCAAACACCGGACAGACACCTGCATGGTTAACGTGGACTGGAGCGCATCCTCCTCAGCATACCTCACACACAGGGCTGCCCACTGCCCACACTAGGCGAGCACCATGCTGGAGTCTGTACCAATAACACAAGCACCAGCTCGGTTCTACTATCATTTATTTTTTTAAATATTTTTGAAAAAATATAATTTTTTTACAATATTTTCAACTTAAACACTATTCACACTGAACACGTATGGCAGCTTAACCTACTCAAATATGAAGTTTAAGAAGCCAAAACTGTTCTAGCTTTGTTAAAAGAAAACTTGTGCTGCAGACTATACTCATGATAGTTAACAAAGCAAGGAAGAGCACCAAAGTCACGCTGCCGTCTTCCGAGTGCTTCAGTTGGACTATGGGCTGGTGTGGGTCCTGTGTTGAATGTCACACAGGATGGCTATGATGCAATCAATCTTCACAAGATGCAAGCCTCAAATTGCATTTCCTCAGGTTTAACACTAGAACTCGGTATTCCTAACATGATAATACACCAGGCAAAAGCCAGACAGACTAGCTCCTATCTGACCCCCATCGTGTAACCTCAGTCAGAGGCATGCTTGTGAAGTTACTTACTTCAAAAGGTAACAGATTTTCTTCAGAAAAGGTTATTTTTGAGGACAAATGCAACTGAGAAGTCTGTTTATCAATCAGAACCTAATTTAAACTTACTTTTTTTTTTTTTTTTTTTTTACAAAGTGTAGACATTAAAGTGTCAACTAACCCTAAGGGACCAGTTTAGTCTCAAAGACAGACAATTCAATGAGATTTGGAGATTTGGAGGTGATTTAATTTGGTTCTTTGTCACAATTGACTGGTGCTTCTTCCGTTGCTGTCTTTACATTAAGCCATGCGGCCAATTCTACTTTCAGTAACTGTGTGACAGCTTCTTACTTAGTAACAGTCTCAGCACTTTTATTAAGCATGCAAGACTAACAAAAACTTTGGCAATGCGAAAGTGTAACACAGTGACGAGAGAGAGCTTTTACAATGGAGTCTTCTAACACTGCCTTCCCAGTGTGGAAACTGTGCTACATCCACCAAAAGCGGCCGGCTGCTCAGACATGTCAGTACTTCACCCCAGGAACAAACTCCTTTGCATTGGGATTGAGATTGCTTTTGACCTGGAAAATAATACATTAAAAAACAAAAACAAAAACAAACAAAAAGGAACAAGTTCATTACAGATGACTGTGAATTCTCAGAGTATTCAGCCTAGACCTTTATGTAAAAATCTTCCAGCAAAGCACAGAAGGTTGGGCTCTAAGGTTCTACCTAACCCCCCAAACTTATAGCAGAGAAAGAATGTCATCTGGCTGGCCACAAACTCACGGAGATCCACCAGCCTGTGTACCTCCCGAATGCTGGGACTGCCGGTGTACACCACCACTTGGTCTCTGTGTCCTATTGTGTCAACTTCTAAAAGCAGGACATGACATTAAGCATGACAAGAAACTCACTAACTTCACTTACACTGTAAGAAATAGCATGAAATAAGGTATTTTTTTCAAGCATGCCTGATGCATAAAAATACTTCCAAACATGTTAAATACATGTTTCCAGTCTGATTAATTGGCATTGTTGGCCATTAGGGAATTTTATTTACTCTATTCACTGAAAACTTGGGGGTTATCTTTCTACAACTGTTGTTTTCTAATTCCCATAGGAGGCACTGTGTGTAACAGGAAAAGAAAACTACACGGGAGACAGAAGACGTGAGGTGGAGATCTCAGCTCTACCTACTCCAAATTCCCATGGAAGCTTGTGACCCCATTTCCGCGTCAGCCCAAGTCTCCAGAGCCCTGCACTACATTCCTCCGTCTCCTCACTTCCTCTTTCCTAAGCATGTGGTCAATGGAGAGGAAGAGCTGGAGATCCTCTACACTGAGAGTTGATAAAGAAGAAACCGGAGAGATTCCAGGGGTAGATGTAGACATGAAGATAGGATTAAAACAAAAAACAAGCCAACCAGCCAAACCAACCCCCCCCAAAAAAAAACCCCAGAATTTAATTCTAATGCTTTATGTTTTAAGACTAAATGTTTATGTTTTAAGACTAAAACATAATATTAAATAACATATTGGACCAATGATTTAGATAGTGTTAGATAAGTATTCTCCCTTCACACAGGGGAAATAAATCTGTACTTTTAGACTAACCTAGTAATAAAAATGTCTACTTAGAATGTTCTAGGCCTGAGCTTGACCTTCAACATTAAATATACAGAAATTAAAAACCCTTAAGAGGAAGAGAAACAAGCATGGTTTAATTGTTTAAAAAAAAAAAAAGCAGATGGTTTAATTGTTTAAAAAAAAAAAAGCAGAATTCTTGAATATATAATCTTCTGGAAGCTAGAGAAGTCTAAAAACGAATTAAAGCAATCTTGATAGATTGAGTAGATTGTCAATAGATTGAGTCAAACAACTCAGTGTCTGTGTTATGGATATATGCAAATCCAGGCTCTACATTAAGCCTTTATTCATCAGAGCATCAGCAGCATGTGAAATGACTAAAGTAGCAATAGGCAAATACGTTCCGAGAGACCGGCTCGTACACCAGTTCAGTTCAGTTCCTGTCATTTACTGAAACGTGTATGCCACAATGCAGATTTTGGTGTTTTCTGTATTGTTCTTTAGCAGCAGAATGTTTTCCAAAACCTTGTTGGGGAGGAGAACTGCAAAGCATCCTTTGGGATGCTGACAGTCTGAGTACTCAAGTTTAGGTGATTATGACGAACAGTTTAGTAAACTAATCCATAATAAATAGAAAGCAATTGAGAAATTCTAGAGCCCAGGAGTCCAGATATTTTTCTTGGTCAAAAAAGTGAACATTCAAAACCAGAAAAAAAACCTGTACTTTCAAACTCTTGTGGAGCATGGTGACATGCTTCTAATTCTAGGTCTTGGCAGTCAGGGGCATAAGGACTGCTCATGTTTGAGGCTAGTCAGGGCTATGCATTGGGTTCCAGCTTGGAACTAGAGTGAAACTCTGTTTCAATCACCCACCCACTTCATAAAACAAAAAAGTCTTTTTAAAAGACTCCTTAGGTTCTACATTAGTGATGATGTAAAACTTTATTGCAAGCACATTACCAGGGATAAGACTGAGAAATAAGAATATGAACCTAGGTTTGTATTCTCTTTCTTTCCTTCCTTCCTTCCTTCCTTCCTTCCTTCCTTCCTTCCTTCCTTCCTTCCTTCCGTCCCTCCCTCCCTCCCTCCCTCCTTCCCTTCCTTCCTTCCTTCCTTCTTTTTTTTTTGGTTTTTTCGAGACAGGGTTTCTCTGTGTAGCCCTGGCTGTCCTGGAACTCACTCTGTAGACCAGACTAGCCTCGAACTCTCAAACTCAGAAATCTGCCTGCCTCTGCCTCCCAAGTGCTGGGATTAAAGGCGTGCACCACCAACGCCCAGCTGTATTCTTTTTCTGCCAAGAGCTTATAAATATATCTCAAATAAACTCAATCAGGAGATCTTAGAAATTTTGTCAGGGCTGGGCGGTCTAAGACACTTAAGACACTAAGACACTAGACCGGTCTAAGACACTTAAATATTCTAAGGGCAACATTAAGCTTAATGCAACATCAAGGCTGAAAGCAGCAACAAGAAGTTAGCTCCCCATCACAAATGAGACAGGAGACCCCTGCTGCCATCTACAGTGGAAGCTTTTTCAAAGGGCAAGAGATTCGGAACGCTTCCTTAATTAGAGAGCAGTTGATTTTCTACTTATGGGAGATGAGATAGGGTCTAATAAAAAGATAAGAAATGACTTTTTACCACAAGATCTTCCAGAGAAGAGCCATCACTGATAACAAGGTCATTAAACTGGTCTTGGATTTGGTCCATAGTTTGTGGGAGATCTCGGGCTGGAATAAACCATTCGTGTTCTTCTTCCTCTTCCAGCATTTCTTGGAAACAGCGTTCAATAAATTCTTCTTCCCACAACTCCTCTTCTATCTAGATTTACAACAAAGGGGCTTAATTACAGCATATGGCTTAAAATATCTTAAACTATGCCATCTGAAATCTTAATGTAAGGGCCAAGTATGGTAGTGCATGCCTTTGTATTGAAGAAAGTTTGAGGCCAGCCAAGGCTACACAGTGAGACTCTGTCTCATCAAAACAGGACCAAATCAAATCATAATGTGCCTGGCTGTGTGGTTTACAACTATCATCTTCACACTTGAAGAATAAGATTAAATGGCTACCACAAGGTTTAGGCCAGCCTGTGACACAGTTTGATGAGTTTGTCTCTCAAATGTTCTCTTAACACCCAGGCACAGCTGTAATCCCAGTACTCTGAAGGCTGAGATATGTGGAGTTCATATCCACACAAACCCTACATGTCAGAGCTGGGAGTGTAACTCATTGTTACAGTACGTTATTATGCAGGAAGCATTGGGTCTGACCTCCTAACACCAAAATGTAAAGGCTAAAAACTTTCCTCCCTGCTTTTATCCTAAACGGGGGTGGGGGGGAGAGAGGGAGGAAGCCCAAAACTACCATAAAGACCTAGCAATATCTGTTTAGGGCTATTCCACATCTTTACTTGTCTCTACAGAATTTTTTTCCACTGAGAATAGCAAAGTAGAAAGTAATGGAATGATCTCTTCAAGGAATTTTTTTAGAATTACCCAGGAAGCCTTAAAATACCCAGGCCTTAATCCAACCTCCATAAAGACTAAAGAAAATCTCAAAGGTAAAGATTAAAAACAGCTCAAAACCCCTCAACTGATTTCAGTATGATGGAGGAGACACGGTCAGCTCTCAAAGCAAAACAAAGAAACACACACATACCCCTTTTAAAGGGGTTGAAGAGGGGCTGGAGAGATGGCTCAGTGGTTAAAAGCACTGACTGCATCTCCAGAGGTCCTGAGTTCAAATCCCAGCAACCACATGGTGGCTCACAACCATCTGTAATGAGATCTGATGCCCTCTTCTGGTGTGTCTGAAGACAGCTACAATATATTCATATATAATAAATAAATCTTTAAAAAAAATAAAAAATAAAGGGGTTGAAGAAGGGTTCAATGGTAAAGAGTGCTTGCTGTTCATGCAGAGTACCAAAGTCTGGTTCCCATACCCACACTGCACAGCTCATGATTGCCTCTATTCCAGCTCTAGGTGATCCAATGCCCTCTACTGACCTCTGCAGGGACTTGTACACACATACATAAATAGTAAAAATAATCTAAAACCCCGGCCTAATGGCTCATGCATTTTAATTCTAGCACTTGGGAGGTAGAGGCAGAGACTGACAGGTGGCTCTTCATGTGTCCTAGGCCAGCCCAGTCTATATAATGAATTCTAGCCAGCCAAGGCTAAAGGGTGAGATACCCTGCCTTAAAAATAAACAAAGCAGCCTTTTCTAATGTAATAACAACCTCTCCCCTCAAAAGACCCTGCCCTCAATTGACTCTCACTTAAACAGACTGAACTGTTTTACTCTGGAATGTCCATGACAAGATGCAGAGAAATTGAGCTGACTGCAGGAACCAAGATCAGGATTGGGAATGACAAAATAATAGACAGTAGAAACATGAGAATGACATCTATCAATTTATCAGAGCTCTCTAAAGAGAGGCAGTAGTAGATTCTTCAGGCAGATTAAGATTGAGGCTCAAGTGAAAAGCAGATAATTTTGAACCAGGATAATCTGTGGTCTGTCTGTTCCAGTTTTCTAAATACTTTTTGGATTTGCACTGTAATAGAGACGTGACTGCTTTGAGACAGTAGTTTCCAAACTGAAACTATCCGGGAGCTCTTTTCAGTTTCCCAGGCGCCACCCTATTCTTCTGAATCAATCTTTAGGGTGGGACCCTGAAACAAGCTGCCCAAGTAATTTCAATGAGCACTTTAGTCTGGCAGTAATTGGCAGCCAAATAAAATAGGAGTGGTAGCACATAAATCCTTAGTGCACATAAGGACTAGACACACAAGAGTTCAGTGCCAAGCACATATTTGAGATATGAAGCTATGAAAAGAAACATGTCTGTATACAGAACTAACTTGTCTGTTGAATTCCTCTTCATTTTCCATCCACATGTACTCTGCAAATGGATTATCCTCTTCATGAGAATGACCGTTAATAATCACATCGTCATTGATGATGCTTGGGCTAGTACTGCTGCGACTTGGATCTTTCATGGTTGGTGTTCGTGGTCGTTTTTAACCTTTAAAGTAGAATACAATCTTAATGAGCACACTTTTTGTTACCCATCAAGGTATTAGAGGCACATGCTTCATTAGTTGGAAAGCTTCTCTTTTTTTCCAAAATGACTTTAAGAAATAGCTGAGGGCTAGGTTTGAGGTATAGATGTACAACAATTTTAGTGTTTGTGTGAGGACACAGACATGTAAGAGAGACAGAGGTCTGGTGTCACCTCCTTGTTTAAAAAGGTTTTTTTGTGTGTGTGTCAGTACTCAGAAGCAGAGGCAGGTGGATGGATATCTGTGAGTTCTGGGCCAGCCTGGCCTACATATGATGTTCGAGCACAGGTAGTGCAACATAGTGTGACCCGGTCTCAACAGAAAGTATGATATATGCTATGTTTGAGATATAGACATATGTACATGTCACAGGATGTGTGTGGAAACTAGTAGACAATCTATCAAAGTTGGTGCTTTCTTTGCACTATGAGTCACACTCAGTAAGGTTTGCAGCAAATGCCCTCATCTACTGAGTCATCTTCTTGGCTCCCACATTAAAAATAATTTCATTTTTGTTTTTTTGAGACACAGTATCACTATATAGTTCTGGCTGCCCTGGAACTATGTAGTCCAGGCTATCCTCAAACATAAGAGATCCACCTGCCTCTGCCTCCAAGTGTTGAGATTAAAGGTGTGTGCCACCATATCCAGCCAGAAAATTCTTTTTTTTGGGGGGTGGGGGGAGGGTTTCGAGACAGGGTTTCTCTGTGTAGCCCTGGCTGTCCTGGAACTCACTCTGTAGACCAGGCTGTCCTCAAACTCAGAAATCCATCTGCCTCTGCCTCCCAAGTGCCTCAGAAAATTCTTTAAAACAGTTATGTTCCAGAACTAAAACTAAAAAAATAATTCTTGAAAATTTATGTTTGAAAGTCTGGTGGTAGGGGTGCATGGTTTTAATCCCAGCACTTGGGAGGCAGAAGTAGGCAGATCTCTGAATTCGAAGCTAGCCTGGTCTACAGAGTGTTTCAGGACAGCCAGGGCTACACAGAGAAACCTTTTGGGGGTGGGGGGAGAAAAAAAAAGACAACCCATTTTTTTGTTTGTTTTTCGAGACAGGGTTTCTTGTATAGCCCTGGATGTCCTGGAACTCACTCTGTAGACCAGGCTGGCCTTGAACTCAGAAATCCATCTGCCTTTGCCTCCAAAGTACTGGGATTAAAGGCTTGCGCCACCACTGCCCGGCGACAACCCAATTTTTAAAATAGGCAAAGAAGGGCTGGAGAGATGGCTCAGCAGTTAAGAGCACTGGCTGCTATTCCAGAGGTCCTGAGTTCAATTCCCAGCAACTACATGGTGGCTCACAACCATCCGTAATGGGATCTGATGCCCTCTTCTGGTGTGTCTGAAGACAGCTGCAGTGTACTCATATAAATAAAAATAAATAAATCTTTTTAAAAAAATGGGCAAAAACCTCAGTTAGATATTTAGTTGATGTTATCTTTAATGAAAACACTTATATTAGTAATTCAAAGGGTATGAGACAGAAACAGTTTGACAATGCTGTGGGCTTTCTTATAGGTACAGATTAGGTTTGCCTTAAGTTTACCAAATCAAGAGTTCTAGCCCAGCAAGGTAGCACATACCTTTACTTCTAGCCCACAGGAGGTAGAGGCAGGTGGATTTCTGAGACTTGGAGGCCAGTTTGGTCTATACAGCAGCTCCAGGCTACTCAGGGAGGCACAGTGAGACTCTGTCTCAAAGAAAATCTAGAAAAAGTATTCACTTCCATATCCCAAAAGATTATGAAAAGAAATGCTGGGGATCTACAGCAACCTTATGAAATATACTGTTCACTGAATAAAAAGTACAAAGACATCTACATTTGAGGATACAAGAAAGGATACAAGAAAGAAAGGATACAAGAAAGATGCTTGGATTAGAAAAAGCACACACGGTCTTTCACAAGAATATCCCAAGAATGAAAGCAAAGTGAAAAAGAATCAAGATCCCGAAGCTGCAACAAAGACGTCCAAGATGAGAACATGTCACATAGACACAATGCCAAACACTTATGATCAATCCCATCACTGGAGAGGTTGAGGTAAATCAAAATTTCAAAACCTCTCTCATAGGGAATTTGAAGCCTGGCTACATGGGACACTGTCTTAAACCCTTTGGGGGGGGGGCTATCTTTGGAGACTCAATGGTAGAGCAGTAAGAGGGGGTAGCACTCAGGTGGCAGCCCACACCTTTAATCCTAGCACTTGGAAGGCAGAGGCTGGTGGATCTCTATGAGTTCTAGGCCACTCTGGTCTACAGTGTAAGTTCCAGGACAGCCAGGGCCACACAGAGAAGCCCTGTCTTGGCAGGAGTGGGCAGGTGGGTGGTAGTGGTATGAAGCCCTGTATTCACTCTCTAGTACCATGGTGTGGTGGGAGGGTGGGGGGGGGGAGAGACAGATGGATATTTCAACAAAAAATACTTTTTAACCCCCATCAAATTCAAACAGGCAAAAGATTTCAACAAAGACAGATATATAAGACACACAGACGGCTTATAAAAACAAAGGAAGAGATTTCCTTAGCTGAGTCTAGGCCTACCAGAGCCACACAGTTCTTGTAGTTAAAAAAGAAAAAAAGTCTATAAGCAGCGTTTAAAGTAAACATCCATTAGAGAAATACAAACCAAAGTCACAATAAGACACCAGACCACACCCCCTAGGAGAGCTGTAGTAAGGCTAAGTAAGAATGCAGAGGAACCAGAAACCCTCACTCATTGAGGGTGGGAAAGTAATATGCCACCAACTGCTTTATAAAATATTATGGCAGGCCCTTAATAGTTTAAACAGAGACTATCATTTGGCACAGCAATTCTATCTCCTAGGTATATACTTAAGAAATTAAAGTGTATGCCTACATATGCTGGCACATGGCCCAGGTATGGAGTCATATGAGAATTCTGAGTGCTTGTAAGCACACTTCAAGACAATAAGAGCCGGTGACCTCGGTTTCTTTAAAACTTGGAATTGTTCTTGGAAAATATTTTCATGTTCTACCCAGGTGTAGGATAGTGAATTTACATCAGATTATTCATTATTGTTTGCTGCTGTTACTCAATTAAATGTTTAAACTATTCTTTATATGCTTCTGGAAAAATACTCATGCAATGTATGGCTTGTTCTTGTGATTGTATACAGCTAGAACTCAAGAGAACTTTACTCAGGTGAGCTTTCTTAATCCTCAGAAGTTTTGAGCCTGTCTGAGGCTCCAAATAAAGTTGGCTATTGCATGAGAGTTTAGTTGGCCTCTTCTACTGGCTCCCTTCTCCCAGGTCCCACCACTTCTAGAGCGGTGACATACATAGGGCAGGTACAACATTGTATGCCTGAAATCCTGGAGGGAAAGAGTTCAAGTGAAGCAGCAGTTTGGGTCAGCCTGGGCTACTGAGAAAGACATTGACTGAAAACTAATGAGCTACTGAGAAAGACATTGACTGAAAACTAATGAGAAAATAACTGGGAAGCTTAGTCAAAGGACTAGCTACTATAAGTTTAAAGCCAGCCTGGGCTACATAGCAAGTGCCAGACCAGCCAGTTATATAGCAAGAGCCTGACTCAAATAAACAAAATCCCAAAACCAAACCAAAAACCTAGCGAGGTGCTTGTCATGAGAGTATGAGGACTCGAGTTCCATTCCCAGCACCCAAATAAAAGGCAGAACGTGGTGGCATATGCTATCATACCAGCACTGAGGTGGTGAATCCCTGAGGCTTGTCAGCCAGTCTAGGCTAGTCAGAAAGCCCCCCATCCTGGTGAGATCTCATTTAAAAACAAAACTAAAAAACCAGGGTGGCTCAGTGGCTAAGAGCACTGGAAGAGTCTTTTTAGTTTGAGCACTCACAGGGCAACTCCAGTCCCAGGGGACCAGATGCCCTCTTCTGACTTCCTGAGCACTGTACACATACAGTGCCACAGGCATACTTACAGGCAGAATACCCACCTACACACAAGACATACAAATTTCAAAAATAAAAACAAAAGATGGGGTCTGGGGTGACCCACACCTTTAATCCCAGCACCCAGGAGGCAGTCGAGCTCCAGCCCAGCCTGGTTTACAGAGTGAACTCCAAGACATCGAGAACTACAAAGAAAAATTCTGTCTTCAATCCCCACAAACAAAACAAAACAAACACAAAGCAAGTTCTATAATGGCCAGAGCTACACAGAGAAAACTGGTCTGGAAACAAAATTTAAGGGGGAAAAAGAAAAGAGCATTTGACTGTCTGTTGATAGTACTTTCTAAGGGACAGACATATAAGCCTATATAGATCTGTTTCTAAATCCTTTACAAAACAATTTCATTATCTGCCTAGTCTTTCAATCTTGTCTTACAGTGTGTTAGCATTTTGTTTTTCCCCAGACAAGAGTCTCATTATGTGGTCCTGGCTGTCCTGAAGCTCTCAGAGATCCACCTGCCTCTGCCTCTCAAGTGGTAGGGGATTAAAAGAGTTTGCAACCACCACCCAGCTATTGTTGTTTTATTCTTTTTAAACTTTTTGATGACTGTTTGGTTTTATAGTTTCCATCCTAATTCCATGCTAATTTTCTTACTTTTTTAGATTCGATTAAATATTTCCCCCATGATGTTTATTTTCTTATTTTCCTATGGGTTAAACTGTTTTTCTTGTATTTGTGTTGGGGATTACACCCAGGGCATTAGAACACAAGCCAGGTAAATCCTGTATTACCAAGCATATACTCAGTTCTTTGGTTGAGAGTGGAGAAAATTAGATAGGGTCTCTTTATATAACCTAGTCTATCCTTGATCTCATGATACTCCTGCCTCAGCCTTCCCAATACTGAGGTTGTAGGCCTTTGTTACCACAATCAGCTAGCATACATTATTTTTTCTTGTATTTTCACTAGGTGTATGTGTAAATGCAGGTGACTACAGAGGCTAGAAGAGTGCACTGTATCACCCGGATTTGGAGTTTATAGGCACTGTGAGAGTCACCTGATGAGTGCTCAGAACTGAATTCTGGTGGCTTGCAAGAGCTGTATATCCTCTTAACTGGAGCCATCTCTCCAGCCCTTTGTTGTTAACTTTGTGAATTTTACATCATGTACCCCAATCCCACACATCTCCCCATCACTCTGTATTGGTCCTCTGCTTTTGCAACCTCCCTCTCAAAAGAAGCACACACAGAGAAAACAAACCATCTTGTAGAAGCTGTAATGTGTCACATAGTATATATATACTTTTGTCTACTTGCAAATGTTCGCAGTAATCACTCAGTGGTTTAGTTTGAGGCCTCAGGCTTCTGCCTTACTATCAATACTGGAATCCTCACAGGGACTCCTCTCCTATATCCTGTTGTTACTCTGGAAATTCTGCAGCTTTGGATCTGCAGGACCAGCCCCAGCAGTTCATAGATGGGGTAGATGAAAGCCCCTAACTCAAAGTCCTTGATTTGGGCCTGGATGTTAGCCGAGTTGGTCAGCTCTCCAGCACTGGCCCAGCTAGCTCATCCAATGCTGCAGGTGGCAAGAGGCAGGACTACCTTTCCCACCTGCCCAAGGTGGAAAAGGGTTAGGGGTTGGGGTACAGACTACACCTCAGGGCAGACCAGTGGCAGGGCCAGCTCTCCTGAGTGCCCTAGTATGTGTTTTTGAAACAAAATTTGACTACTTAACAATTCATATTATCATCTTTATTTTACTTGGTCCATTGTTCACCATTTATTTTTCTTTATTTGTAGTACTGGGGAATGAAACTGAAGGCCTCATTTATGCTAGGTAAGCACTCTTCTCCACTGACCTATAGGTCTTGCTAGGTCTTTTAGAGCCTGTGGAGGTCAGAAAAGGGCATCAAATCCCTTGGAATTGGTCTCCAATAGAATAGTTGGGAGCCATCATGTGGCTGCTGGGAACCAAACTCAGGTCCTCTGCAAGACCATTGAGTGCTCAAGTTATCTATTTCCAGGCCTTTTAAAGTCTTTGTAAATTAGGCTGCCGGTGAACTAGAGACCCTCCCCTCTGACCGTCACAGTAACTGACATTACAAGTCTCACCATGCTTGACATCCATCCTTATTTCTTATATCTCTTAATTTGATACATTTGAATTTTACTATTAATTTAATGTACATGAGTTTCCTGTCATTGACATCTTACAGAAAAAGGAATGGGTCACAGATGCACACACACAAAAACCTCTGACGTTTGTGTATGTTGTTCTATTTATATGCAGGCTCAGAGAACCACAACAAACTACACTTGCTGCATGCCTCTTTGGAGACATAATCCTGGCAACAACTCACATAGCCTTTGGAGCAAGAGAAGAGCAGCACTTTCTACAGAAGATGCCAGGATCATTACTGCCAACAGCAATCAGGATCCATTCCTAGTCCACAGGAAGCTGGACTTCTAAAGTGAAGATGCAGGGCTCCTGAAAGGTAGATTGTTTTATATTTTCTTCTCATTTTATATATATATATATGTGTGTGTATGTGTGTGTGTGTGTGTGTGTGTGTGTGTGTACACCCTACATATGCCCGGTGCCTGCAGAAGAGGGCACAGATTTCCTGAAACTTAAGTTATAGACAGCTGTGAGGAATGATGTGGTTCTATGAATCACACCTGGGTATCCTGAAGAGCAGTGCTCCTACCAGAGTTCTCTCTCCAGCTCCCTGTTCTAACTTCAAGAGTTTTTTCTTCCTGAAGGCTTTCAAGACTTACACATTCCCAAACAACTGTATGTTTAAAAATGTCTGTTGCATTCATATTTGAGTAGGAACGTTAGTCTGAACCAAATTTTCAGACTTTTGTGTTTCTAGTCAACAGTCTATATTAAATTATTTTGGGCTTCACTGTTGCAGGGAATTTTTATCTCTTGTGAATACTGGACAGATAGCGAGGCATAGTAAGTACCTAATGCCTACAATCCAAGTACTCAAAAGACAGAGGCAGGAAGATCAGATATAGCATGAGTTCAAGGCCAGTCTGCGTAAGATTAAAAAGCTACTAAGATAAATTTTGAAAATTTTATTATTAAAAAAAAAATAGAAAAAATGAGGCCCACTGGGTTGGGAGTATAGCCCAGTGTTAGAATGTTCACTATTTTTGGGGCTCTAAATCCCCAGCACCACAAAAACAAGTAACCAACCCCCTTAATAGGGGTAGGGGCTTACTAGGGATTTAGAGAACTTATTCCCATGTTACATGAGGTAAGGGAAGAGAAGATGACTAGGTTTTAAAACTCAAGATTTATAAATTTTTTAATAGAGATTTTAATTTATGTATGTGAGTACACTGTCACTTTCTTGAGACACATCAGAAAAGGGCATCAGATCCCATTACAGATAGTTGTGAACCACCATAAGGTTGCTGAGAATTGAACTCAGGACCTCTGGAAGAGCAGACAAAGCTCTTGACAACTGAACCATCTCTCCAGCCTCAGATTTATAAGTTCTATTAAACTTTTGTTAGATTATTTTTTTTCAATTATACTGCTTAGAAATCAGCCAACCACTTCAATTTAGGAACTTATTGTCACTTGATTATGATCTCTGTTCCTACCTGAAATTCCTCACATATCGTTTTCCAGCAGTGTCCTTTTATAGTGCTATTAAAACTTAAAAAATATAGTTTTACTGTCTTTTTCTACTAGTTTCATCTCTTAAGAATTGTCATTAAGAAAAAAAAAATTGCCGAATCAAGTTCACAGTGTCAACTTTTGGAGTACTTTTATTTGCTGACCCATCTCTCCAGCCTGGTTATCCTCTTTTTTTAAAGATTTGTCTAGTTGTTGTAACTGATGTCTGTGAGTGTGCCCCTGTGTGAATTGTGTGTGCTGTGTGCTTGCCCTCAAAATCCTAATTCTCCACCTGCCTTGGTCTTCTAAAAGCTAGGTTATAGGTGTATGTCCTTGCATTCTTCATATAATTCCTGTCCCTTCTCTTTCTTTCTTTCTTTTTCCTTTTCCTTTTTTTTTTTTTTTTCAGTTTTTCGAGACAGGGTTTCTCTGTGTAGCCCTGGCTGTCCTGGAACTCACTCTGTATACCAGGCTAGGGACTGCCCGGCTTGTCCCTTCTCTTTCTTTTGTCTTTTGGAAAAGAAACTTGTGTGCCAGGTGGTGGTGGCGGCGAACGCCTTTAATCCCAGCACTTGGGAGGCAGAGGCAGGCGGATTTCTGAGTTCGAGAGTTCGAGGCCAGCCTGGTCTACAGAGTGAGTTCCAGGACAGCCAGGACTACACAGAGAAACCCTGACTTGAAAAAAAAAAAAAAAAGAATTGTCATTAAAATTCAAATAGAATTATCTTCTGTTTCTTTCATTAATTTGCCTTGAAAGGCATTAATTTTCCTTCTGTGAACTCCTTAGCTTTAAGTGCACTCTATGCTACCCTCCTACCACATGTTCTCTAAAGTCTACCAGTCTCTTCAGGTGTTAAATAAAAATAAATATTCTACCAGACACAGAGTGATGCCTATCTCTAATTCTAGCACTCAAGGAGTTTACGTAGACAAGCCCTGAGTTTGAGGCCATCCCAGATCACATATTAAGTTCTAGGCCAGCCTGGGATATGCAATAAGAAAGACCTTGTCTCAAAAACAAAACAAAATTCACAAGAGAGAAATATTTTCATTAGTCCTTTTGGGGAAGCATTAAATTTCTGTCATAGGGCTGGAGAGATGGCTCAGTGGTTAAGAGGTCCTGAGTTCAAGTCCCAGCAACCACATGGTGGCTCACAACCATCTGTAATGGGATCTGATGCCCTCTTCTGCTGTGTCTGAAGAGAGTGACAATGTATACATAAAGTAAATAAATCTTTTAAAAAAATTTTGTTATAATGTTTGATACCACAAAGTAATAATTACAAGAGCATCCTAAGAGCACAACTGTAATTTTAGCACTTTGGGGAGACTGAAATGAGAGAATCTGGAGTTTAAAAGGTTAGGCAGAGTGTGGGGGCTAGAGAGATAGCTCATACGTTAAGAGCACTATATGCTTTTCCAGATGTCCTGAGTTCAATTCCCAGCAACCACAACCATCTGTAATGGGATCTGATGAAGACAGCATAGTCATAAGATAAATATACATATACATAAAATATAATCTTTAAGAAGTCATGCATACATAATGCATACTATTTATATAGCCAAGATTTATTTTCTAAAGGCAGGGGAGGGGGAAAGGAAGGAAGCAGACAGTGCTAGATGGAGCACACCTTTGATCTCAACACTCAAAAGGCAGATCCAGGCCAGCCAGGGTTATACAGTGTGCCTGGCGCAAAAGATTAAAACAACAACAACAACAACAACAAATCTGTTTCATCATTATTAGTCTGCTTTATTCTTATTAGTTGTGTAATAAGTTATTTCATCTGAGTCTCACCTTCCTCACATGTAAAATGGGTAGTAATTTTAAGTACCTAGGGCTGAAGAGGTGGTTCAGCAGCTGAGAGCACTTGTAGTGTTTCAGTTCCTTGCACCCACAATGTAGCTCACAACCATCATTAGCTCTGGTTCCAGGATCCTATTCCACCCTCTGATCTTTGTAGCAGGCATATGCACACACACATACACTCACTCACAGGCATAATCTATAAAGTCTTTTTAAAAAAAGATTATTTAATTTCGTATGTGTGAGTGTTTTGAGGTACTTCTATATATATCACAGGTGTGCTCAGTGCCAAAAGTTAGAAGAGAGCAACAGCTACTTTGGAACTGAAGTTACAGATGGTTGTGAGCCGCTATAATGATGCTGGAAACAGAATATGGGTCCTCTGTAAGAGCAATGTACTCTCAACACCTGGGCCACATCTTCAGCTCTCCCCACCCCCAACAGAACCTTGTAAATCAAGAGCAGCCTTGAACTCCTTGAACTCCTGCCTCTATTTCCCAAGTGCTGGGATTAGAGCAATGCAGCACTGGGGTTTACTTATTTTTAGACAGGGGCTCACAATGTCACCTTGGCTCATCTGTAACTTCTTATGTAGACTAGTCTGGTCTCAAACTCACAGACTCCACCTGCTTCTGCCTCCTGTACTTACTTTTTTTTTGAGTCTCACATTGTAACCCAGGATGGTCTCAAACTTGGGGTAATTCTCCTGCCTCAACCTCCTAAATGCTAGGATTATAAATATGATCTAATCAAACTCAGTTAATCATTTAGAACAACTAAGCCTCTAAAGGAAGGTAAGGAAGGTTCAAGTTAAAAATCACAGGTCTTGTACCTATAGGAGTGAAACAAAAAATCCTACTCAAAGTGTTACAGAAAAATCCTAATCAAAGGCTAGAACCTGCCAGTGTGGTGGCAGACCCTAAAAGTCCTAGCTACTAAGGACGCAGAGAGGGTAGGCAGTCTAGTCACTTTATCAGGACTCTGCCTCAAAGGGCTGGAGATGTCAGCTGTTGCACTACAACAACAAAACAAAATTTAAAACCTTAATGTTTGTAACACTCATCTCTAATGTTACAAAGGCGATTTGGTAAAGGTAAGGATGGCTCACCACTCTCCATCATTTTAATCAAAAGCTCAACTACATCATAAACACTAGTCTAATTTATGCTAACAGATATCAAAATTAAGACTTATTTGAAGCCCTTCAGGCAGCTGACCATGTATAATGGTACCAATTAAAGTCATTTTCATCAGAATTTACTTTTTTAGTCCTTTAGTTGAGCTTGCCATATTTCAAGTATCCATGCCCCCTGCCCCCCCAACCTCACTATAGCTATGGTTGGCCTTGAACTCAGAGATCTGCCTCTGCCTCCTGAGTACTGGAGTCAAATCGTTAGCCACCACATTAGGCCCTATATTTCAATTTTTCAACAGCCAAACAGCCACAGGAGTGCTGAATTTCACAGAATCCAGCCATCACATAGTTTAATTGATATTTATAAAAGTACTTAGAATGATGTCTAGCATTATTATTAAATGACATATACTTGCCAAATAATAATAAACTTGTCAAGCTCCTGTTTTATCAACTTTAAAATAAATAAAAAAAAACCTGTTCCATTTCACACGATGTTATATGAAAATACCTTTGAATTATAAAAAGACGTGAAAAGTCCAAAAGGTTGTTATACTCCCTTCAACCTTCCACAATACCCATTAAAATGGTAAACGGTAGACATTGTGTAATTTCCATTAAAATGAAGCAACACTATCTAGAGTTATAAAGTGATAAACCTGAATAAGATTTATTGTTTACTGGAGGGAAAACCTGGTATAAACTTACTCTGTCCCAAAGAGGATAGAAATCACCTACCTCAGTTTGAGTTCTCAAGGACCAATATGCACAGCCTTTAACCATTACAGTGAATCGCCATTCCCCCCATCCCCTAAAGAAACAGATAAATAGGGTATAATTTTTTTTTCAAAGTTACCTATCTTTGCAATACATACTTGGGAGAATGGTTTTGTTCAAGGTCATTAACTAACATTAACTAACACAGAACGGCTGTTCTCAATATCCTGTCATTCACAAACCAAAACCATAGAACAAGTACTGGATCTCATTAAAGCCCTTGCATAGAACCTTTTTCTAGTTGAAACAACCTACAGCTGAAACTTCAGACGCTACTTAATGAACCAATACCTATCAACTGCTAAAAGAAATGTGTGAAAAACGTGCTACCTCGATACAAGAAACGCTCA
Source organism: Grammomys surdaster (assembly GCF_004785775.1). Lineage (NCBI taxonomy): Eukaryota > Metazoa > Chordata > Mammalia > Rodentia > Muridae > Grammomys > Grammomys surdaster. The sequence continues at coordinate 1,653,402 of NW_021604593.1, forward strand.
CCCAATACACGCAAAATGAACGTTCACTGAAATAAGAGTCAAAGGCTGTCAGAAAACTGAAAACCAAATTCGTTCTAGGGTTTGGGGCTGCAAAATCAGGGAAAGAAAGATAACAAACCAAATCTTTTAGCACATATTAGAAAATTACCTCAGGCTGCTGCAACACGTTTTTAAAAATTAACCTGACCAGAAGCCCTACTATCCTACCCTCTTTCCTTGAGGTAGTAGTGGCGGTGAATAAGCATATATTAACGAAAGGTGAAAAGAATCGTAAGAATTGAATGGGCCTTTTAAGTTTATCTAAGTAAAGCCTTGCTTGTGTGTTCGCATCGCCTCCAAACAACGGCCCTATCTGGAGGACCCGATAAAACTTAAAGGAGCAGGAATGGTGAAGAAACGGAAAAGGTTAAAAACGATACAAGCCGTTCGACCGTTACACAGTGCTCCCCTGGGACACCGCCAGCCTGCTAGTCCCTTTTCTTCCCAACCCCAGCATCGGCAGAAAGGCGCAGGCGCAGCAGTAGGGACTGCGCGTGGCGACGCGCAGGCGCAGAGTGGGTAGAAACAATGAGCTTTGTTGCCCAAGTGGCAAAGGGAGGTGGGGGGAAGCGGGGCGCAGGGGAAAAGGCACTGAGCAGGGAAAACAAAACAAAACAAAAAACTGAGTGAAGAATGCAAGAAAATGCTATCCCGGCAACACTCGCGCGTCACAAAAGACCCAGATAGAGTCTGACTGTGCAATCGAAAGATGAAATGAGCGACGGCCATTTCGGAGATAGATGGAGCCTGCCCCAGCTCATCCCTCAAACTCGGAGGAAATGGGCCAGGAACAACCGAGGTCAAACTCGGCTCGAAGGCCCACAGCCTAGGCGGCCCTTTAACCCCTTCAGCCTTCTCCGAGTGCGACCTCTCGACCGCCGCGGTCGCCACGCCCTCACAACGGTCCGTCTGAAGGGACCCCTCACCCAGTGCACGGCAGCGGGGACGGTAGCCAACGAATCCTGTCGGCCTCCGAGGATCTCCACAGGCAGCGCCGCTCCCCCGCTCGACGTGCGCTTTGCCCGCCGCCTCCCTTCTCCAGTCCAAACAAACACCCCTGCCCGGAAGTGACTTCACTTCCGTCACCACCGGCCCCGCCCACCCATTCTGTCTTTGCTTCCCGGCAGAACCACTAGAGGGCGCAAGAGAGAACGCAACTCCAAAGATCTGGTCTCTGTGTTGTGCTCTTCTTCAGGAGCAAAGGTGCTCTGCAAAGACCTACCTTGGGTTTTTCTAGTCCTGTTGACTTCTCTGAGGCATGTGTGGCTTCTCATTCACCAGCAGCACCAGACTGATGTGATTCTGTGGATATGGGAGCTGGGAACTAAGGTATGCATATGTGGCCTCAAGTATATACACCAAAAGAAACATCCAAATAATGACTCTATATACACACACACAAACGAAAAGTAAGAACTATGCACTAATGTCATGTTGAGATCCTTACATAAGCAAAAGAGTAAAATTAGAGGCATATAGCAGATCCACAAGAACTCGATTAACACAATGGCAAAATACCAGCACATATTTCTTATGCACCCTACAGAGTCTCTTTAAAATCAAGACAGGAAACTTGCGAAGACAAAAGAATTTCCACACCAGTAATTTCAGGACTTAAGTGGAAGCAGAAGCAGGAATACAAGATTATCTTTTGGACAAGAGACCTTGTCCAAAGGAAAAGAAAAAAAGGCCATCAGGATCTCTTAGTGGGTAAAAACACTTGTAGAGTGAGCTTTGTGACCCGACCCAAGTTCCACTCTCAGGTTGTTAACGTAGGAGAGAACACAATCTTGTCTCTGATATCCATACACGCCATAGCAAACCAACCCCAAACCCTTTAAGCTTATAATCACCCCCCAGCCCATATGTTCTTAGCCACATTTCCATGCTATCACCACTGGTTAGTTCTAAGATCTATATCTAGTAAAACTAAGCAAGGTAAAGATGTGTGAAAAATTATCTGGCTATATTTCTAAGAGGTCATATGAACCCCATTAAATGTCTTTCCCTTTGATATAGGAAATATGAACTCAGAAATAAAATTTTAATCCTTAGAAAACCACATTTGGGGCTGGAGAAATGTCTCAGCAGTTGTTAGAAGCAGACTGCTCTTCCAGAGGTCCTGAATTCAATTCTCAGCAGCCACATGGTGGCTCACTACCATCTGTAATAAGATCTGATGCCCTCCTCTAGTGTGTCTGTGTACTCACATAAAACTTTTTTAAAAATCTTTAAAAAAAAACCTCAAAAACAAAATCACATTTGTATCATTCACTGAAACAATCAAATTCTTCTGTGGCCTTTGTTTCTGTAAACAGTTGCAACCAGCTCCATGCTTGCAAGGTCTTAGCACCAGTGACATTCTCTTTGCAGTAAGAATGCAGTATGCCTTTTGTCTTCACTACCCTTCAAATAGCATTTTTACCCTGGGCCAATCTTGGTGATAAGGTATGTTTGTGTTACTCCTTCCCATTTATTTCTAGCCAGTTTAAATTCCCACAGGAATCAACATGGGTTATCTAACATAGTTCAACTACTTCACCTACATTTACAGAACCACATACTAAACTGTTTCTAACTTCCCATTTGCAAGCAAGTGCATAAACCACTAAGCTTAAGTCCCACAATTATAGCCAACTGTAAAAAATTTGACTTTGTTGCTGCTGAGCAGGCATATAGTTTTGAGAGGAAAGATACTGTTATGATTGATTTATCCAAGGATGCTGATAGACTATAGTAATGGTGTGCAGAGTATAGTAATGGTGTGTAACTGTAACCTTGGCCCTCAGAAAACAAGCCAGACTGTTGTTGGTTTGAGCCTCAAAACTACAGAGTATTGGTGAGGAACCTGGAAAATAAGTCCAAGGTAGGAACATGAGAAACCAAGATTTTTACATATTCTGCAATTGAGCTACTCACCACAGTATTTGAATTAAATTTAAAAGGTGGTTATAAGCCTCCATGTGGGTCCTGGGAAGTGACCCTCTGAGTCATCTCTATAGTCTCATTTTTTCCCCCTGAAAATAGGTTAAAAAAAACAAAACAAAACAAAGAAACAAACCTGTAACCCAGGTTCATTCTAAACTCATGGCAATCCTCTGTCTTGGTCTCTTGAGTGTAAGATTATAGCCAAGAGGCACCACACATTTGGCTAGCCCCAACACTCCTAAAACTTAGAAGGCAAACCTAGTGGCACATGTCTAGTAGAATCCCAGCTATTCTGGAGGCAAAAGAACACAAAATTCAGGCCTACTTGGGCTACACTGCAAATGCAAGGCCAATTCTGACACTTAAATAAACCAAATAAATAAGACCAAAATAAAATTATCCCAAAACAAAATGCAGAAAGTTATCTTAGAAGTGTTTGCTTAGCATGCACCCTCTATTAGAGCTCAATCTCTAAAACTGACTGCAGAAGACCACGAGTTACTAAGGAATATTTGCCAATTTAGTGGAGACCGGTCTCAAAACAAAAACCAGGGCCTACTTTAGTTGAAAGTAGTTGAACTTTAGTTCAATGTGTGCCTAAAATATGTTAAGGGCCTGGGTTAATCTCCAGTATCTCACAAAAGCACCCAATTTAAGCATGCTAGTTTAAAATCCAAGCACTCAGAAGCAGAGGTACATGACAGATTTTGCTTTAAAATTAAAGGGAGGGGGCAGCACATGTAGTTTAGTATCTGTCTGCCATATTCTAAACCTAGTTTGATACCAAGCATTAAATAAAATTGGGCACGGTGGCACACACCAACACTTGGGAGGGTAGAAGCATTAGGATCACAGTTTACATCAGTTTAACATCCTCAGCTACATTTGGGTGGCCTGAGCCACACAATCCCCACCCAAAACCCTGGCAGGGATAGTGTCAACATACCTTTAAACCAGTACTCAGAGAAACAGGAAGGTTTCTGTGAGTTGAAGCCAGAGTAGTTTACATAGTGAGCTCAAGACCAGACAAGGAACCTGTCTCAAAACACCCCAAACAAAAGCCTTGTTTCAAAAAGGGTAAAAGCATAAACGTTGTTTTTATCCTGTTGAAGTTGGACAATACACCCTAGAACCCACTATTGAAGTAAGGTCATCTCTGAGTAACTTGAGGAATACATTATTTAGTCTATCTTTTGGAAACAAGGTCTTGGTAGGTGGCTTACTAAATTTCAAGTAATGGTCCCCAGGCTTTAGCCTTCCAAGTAACGCCTGTCCAGCTAAGTGATCCTTTTGAATGCAGGCATCAGCATCTGAGCCACTGAAGTGGTGGGTAATTCTGTAGCATTTTCTAGAAAAGTTTTACACATGTGTGTGTGTATATATATCAGATTTAAATAATAGCATAGATAGGTAATGATTAATGATGTGTGCAATATTGTAAAGATTAAACAGTTGACTTCTCTAGTTTGGCTTTGCTTTCTACAGCTCAGCTGCTGCTGAAAAATGGATCAGAACTTATGAGCACCAGAAAATGTGGAGTTATATTTAATCTCATAGGTAAATACTTACATTAATAAGTATTTGAATTGCAATCTTCCAGGGGTTCTCACCGCATTACAATACAATTTAGGTGGCTTTCAACAACACGAACACATTTCCTATTACTGAGGACTGAACATGCTAACCAATAACTTTAAGACAGCTTTTTACCTCCAGTCTGGGACACACATCTAAGAAGTCAATTCATAACTTAGTAGGTAGCAGCTGGGAACTTGTATTTATAGTCAAATCTAATTTGGGGTGCAAAAAAATATCTTCCATTTGAATGTCTGATAGATGGTAGTATAGCAAGCCTTTAATCCCAGCATTCCAGAGGCAGAGGAGGCCAGACTGGTTGGTCTACAGAGCAAGTTCCAGGACACCCAGAGCTACATAGAGAAACTGTTTTGAAAAATAAACAGTGTTTTCTCTTTCCCACTATGCTGTTTAAATTGCTCTTCTTTTGTGACTTGAGATATCTGAGTAGTTTGGACTATAAAGTGTTATCTCATTTCTGATTTAATCCTGGCAAAGTTGAGCAAACTGGCCTTTACTTTTCATAGGTGGTGGCACTGAAAATCAACAGCATTTTGTTCAAGTCAAATCTCTTACTTGAAGGAGTGGGCTCAATCCCCACCACCACAACAAACAAAAAAATCCCACCAAATCCCCCAAACCAACCCTTCCCCCAAACCAAACCAACCAAGTAAATACCCTCACACAGTAGGAATCTCTGCTTCTGGAAGATCTTTAGTCTTGTAAAGGATCAGTTAAGTAGCTCAGTAGTATTGTACTTACCTACCCAGAGTGTACAAAGTCCTGAGTTAGATCTCCCACATTACAATGATTAAACTCAGCTAGACATATTAAGAGAAATGCCCAGCTATGATAGATTCTAAATGCAGGGTAGCATGTTTCTCAAGCCATACACCAGCGTGCAACCCCTTATCCTTTTCCAAATGAGAAGTTTTTGTTTAGCTGACTGTCCTGCAGCTGGCTCTGTAGTCCAGACTGGCTTCAAGCTTAAGGATACCCTCCCTCTGCCTTCCAGCACTGGATTGAAGGCATGTACCACCACATCCATCTTGTCTGTACATTTTTAACTCCCAAAAACTTTACCATGAAAAATGTTTAACATTAAATATGTCTCCATATTCTCACTTGTCACATCACCATAAAAACTACATTCAAAGGGCTGAGGATATAGCTCAGTGGTTGAGTGCTGTTATTGAGTATTCACAAGCCCTCTGGTTGAATCCCTAGCATTGCAACTACAAAACACAAGAAAAAATGGGAGGGGGGGAAAAAAGGAAATCTCTTCCTTCTAGATAATGAATAACCTTAAAAATTCTTAGAGGAAGTCTGGTATAGTCATGTATGCCTTTAATTCCAGTACTTGGGAGGCAGACACAAGCCTCTGCTTTGGAAGTCAGCCTGGTCTACATAGTAAGTTCCAGCTACAGAGTGAGAACTTGTCTGGAAAAAGCAAATAAGTAAATAAGTAAATGAATAAATAAATCATAAGAGGGCCGTTAATATTCAGTGGGTAAATACACTTGCCATAGAAGTCTGACAACTTGAGTTTGATCTAGGGAACGAACAAGAGGAAAGAAATAATCCCAGAAAGTTTTCTTCTGATTTCTACAAAGGTATGCGTGTCCATATTCTCACATGAGAAAAAAAAAACTCAGTGGCATATGCTATAGCTAGAAATTCCTCTTACCCTCAGACCATCTACACTGCTCAGGCTGGGGTCAAACTGAAGGTTAACTTTGCACTCCCTTAAGTACCAGAGTGGGCTGAACTACTGCACAAAACAAAATTTACTCCTGGGATACACAAGTAACCCAAATGTCAACAGGACCACCACCATGAGAACTCAAACTTCCTCCCAAACATTCCTTGCAATGAATATAAAGGGATTCTAGAATAAATTTAGAGCATCTCTTAAAACCTTCACTCACATTTGTAAAGTACTAAGACTAAAGGCTGAAATAGCAGGAAATAGGTTCAACATACTAACAGGTGTAAAAACAAACAATTCATTTATAGGTTTGCCATAAACTAGAACTAGGGGAAAGCAGGTATGTGACCTACCCAAACAGAAGTTTGGGTAGGAATCTAAGTTTAAATAGTAGCAACACAAGGTCTGCATTCCAGACTGAACTCAACTCCTTCTGTTGCCAGAGGATGACCTTAACTTCTGATCTTGTCTGAATTTTCTGAGTGAATGCTATAAAGTACTTTGCCAATACAAAATGAGCTGCATTTACAGATATCTAAAAAGAAAAAAAACATTGCCAAGTTGGGCAGTGGTAGAGATGCCTTTAATCTGAGCACTGGGGTGGTATCTGAGTTCTAGGCCACAATAGCCTAGAGTTACTTTCTGAACAGCCAATAGTCGAGGTAATACAAAGAAACTGTTTCAAACAATCTAAAAAACAGTGCTACAGATTCCTCACAAGTAGCTTATTTAGGAAACAAAACAACTAGACACCATCAGAACCGCCATCAAAACAAAATGGACATGATTTTTTTTTCTCTTTTTTGGTTGTTTTTGTTTTCGAAGATAGGGCTTCTCTGTGTAAGAGCCCTGGCTGTCCTCGAACTGTCAGTCACATAGATCCACCCACCTGACTCTTAGTTCCAAGTGATGGGACTAAAGTCCTACACCACCATCACCCCTGTAAAACCTGATTTCTTAAAGACACAAATCAAGTCAAACTGTTCAAAGTATTCCTCAAGTTACTAAATCCACACAATAGGCCATACAATATAAGCTATCAATGCTGATGGATATCATATTTCCATTTGTATGTGCACAATGTTTTCTTTTTGCCTGTTTGCTTTTGAAACAAGGTTTTATAATGTAGCCTTCAGTGGCCTGGAACTCTATATAGACCAGGAGGGCATACAACTGAAAGGCAAATCTACCCCTGCTTCACAAGTAAATAAAGATATATGCCACCATGCCTGGCCCTATCCAGTTATTTTTAGTTGCTGTTAGATTTGGGAAAAAAAAAAAAAAGAAAAGAAAAAGAAAAAAAAGTACATAATTAGTTAATAGCTAAAATTAGACTGAAGATAGACAAGGATTTTTTGTGCATGTTACTAAAATTTTACCTAACAATATATTTGAAATAAAATTTTAAAACAACTAGGATGGAAAGTTTGAAAGACAACTACTATTGGTCACTAATTAAAATTTTCTTGGGTCTTCAGATTATTCAATACACCAAAAATTCCTTTCTGATTCTGAAGCAGCAACAGAGTAATTTTTCCAATGCTATTTTCAATTCTATTGTTGTTGTTGTTTTTTTTGGTTTTTCAAGACAGGGTTTCTCTGTGTAGCCCTGGCTGTCCTGGAACTCACTCTGTAGACCAGGCTAGCCTCGAACTCAGAAATCCACCTGCCTCTACCTCCCAAATGCTGGGATTAAAGGCTTGCACCATCACCGCTCGGCTCAATTCTATTGTTAAACGCATGGATATCACTGAATTTGAACTTTTGTAATTTCTTTATCCTCAGTATTTAAAACTGTAAGGTTAAAGAAAAAGTCTCATTTTTAGTTATGTAACAAGAACAAGAAATCCATCAGCACTAAACCAAAATCTTTAGTAGTTTTTAGAACACCAATATAGACTTAAGAATAATTTGTTAAAGCATGCATAAAAATTTAACAGTAAATAAAAAGTCACAACGGGACAAATACTTTGGTTAACATTTCAAACATGTTTAACCAACCAATCAACATGGCCTAGGTTTTTTTTTTTTATTGGTATTCACTTCAGTAACTTGAATCCACAGATATAAGCAGTATATAACCAGAGAGTTACAAGTAAACACAGATTATACATGCAAATTCTGCTCACAAAGGTCACATGTGCAGGTACATGAATTAGAAGCGTGCGTCTAGAATTATGGCCAAACTGTTTTTAAAATGCAGAAATGTAAAATTACATCTTGAAAATATAGATGGTTTACACACTTCAAAAACCAAATGTTGCTTATACCAGAGATGTATGACAACTACAGGATTCAAGTGACAAGCAATAGGTTCTCAAGAATATAATACTGGTCAAAGAGAATGAGAATATTTTTACATTTCACTGAAATAACATTTTGACTACTAGAATACAAAACCTAGCAGGAACTCAGAGAAAAAAAAATTACAAATCTAAAGCCAATTACTTAATATTTCTTATTATCTAAACAGCATGACATTAAAAGAAAACCGCACCTGCATTTGAATGGCCAATCTCACATGAACGAAGTTCTCTAAAAATGCAATGCAACCGAAACAGCTTCCAAAGTCAAATGAAAAGTCTGCAAGGCTCAGATTAAAATGTGGAATGTTTCAGATGAAAAGTAAGAAAAAATACAATTGGTTTTGTTCTTTATTGAATGGAATCAAAAGTTGACATTTCTTTGAAGCCTCAAACTACTAAATTTCATTTTTCTGAATGGTTCTATGTTATCTTTCTCTTAGTGGTGCAAGTTGTTTTCCATAGCTTACAACAGTCAATCTCCAGGAAGTACTTTTGTCTGTTGTCACTCTGATGAAAGAAAACCTTTTCATTAACTTAACCGTATGTGTATTTTTTGCTATAACACTTAAACACATGAACAGACATCTATTATTTTCCACTAAAACAAAAGAGTACAGTAGTTTTCTAACTATCAGTATTGTATTTAAAAAAAGGTTAACATTAAAATCAAAGAACCATTGTTTTCTTTGAAATAATTAAGCTTCTTGTTGTACAGCTTAAGTTTCCTTCTTCTGCCTCCGTTCTTCTGCCAATTTATTCAGAAATTTCTGAGGGGAAAAAAAGAATTACAGGGACTAAGTAATTTAAGAAAGACCTAGTATTATGTATTAATTATAAAATAAAATATCCAGTCCAAGTTTAGGGAGTTAACGCTAACACTATAGTATTTTATGAACGAGTTAATCTTAACATACAAAACTAAACTGGCTCAGGACACAATAATCATGGAAAAAAAAAAACAGCAAATGTGGAAAATGGATATTTCAATGTGCAATTAACCCCAACTTTTAGAAATGAGAATTCATATAGGAAGGAACAGTTAGATTATATCTTTGCTGTAACAATTCCACTGACCTAAAAGAGCCATAGACAATACTTGAAAGGTCATGGCTATGATTGGCTGTGCTCTAATAAGACTTTATTTACAACATAGGTGACTGACCACCTATGATCTTTAATGTATAATTTTTAGACACAGATCTATTAAGACTCTAAGGGAACATGAAGGATATTTAAAAAGGATTTCAATTTCTTTGTTTCTGGTTAAAATATATCAGTATTGGTTATTGCAGATTGAGAGGGTTAAAAGCCATTATATCCTTAAAAAGAAAATGAAAACAAACAAAAAAACAGAAGGGAAAAAACCCCACAAAACATCTCAAGTGTCAATTTGAGCAATTGGTGACTTTTTAATGCAGCTGAGTCATCTTTTTCTCTAAATAAAGAAGGAAATACTTAGTCATAAAGTATACCTTTCTAAGTAATAACACTGGTTTTGACCACATATAGCCTAAAATCCAGTGTACTTCTAGTATGAATGAAGCCGTATTCATCCCAAAGTAAATGGTTCTTAGCACTGAAAGTAACCATTCTTTCTTATATCCATAATGGCAGGAGACATATAGATTACAAAAAGATACACTTGCAAACAACAAAAAATGATATAACAAATGACAATTTCATTAAAATACAATGGTACCATTATTCACCAGTTGTGACAGAAAAGGTGCTGAGATAATTGAATGCTATACAGGTAAAGTTTCTCTTGTTTGAAACACTTGGGACTAGAAGTGTTACAGAGTTCAGATTTTGATGAGGCCCCATGAAACACAGTCCAAAGGTAATAATTGTATCTTTTTTCTAGGGTTGGTTTTTTTTGTGTGTGTGTGTGTGTGCTTCAAAGCCAGGACTTTAAACATGCTACCAAGAACACTGCCACTAAGCTGAATCTCTACCTCCTATAGGTAATTTTATTTTTAAGTACATGATAAGTTATCAGGAAATCTTCCTTGATTGCAATAAGGCAGGGTGTCTTTCAATCAAACCCAAATCTTGCTGATAAAGCTGGTTTCACTAGCCAGCCTCCTCCATTTCCACCTTTGACAGCTAGAATTACAGTTTATGCACCACCCCCACCAAGTATTTACCTGAGTTCTGGGAGCAGTCCTCTTGCTTTCACAGCAAGCAGTTTAACAATTGAGCCATCTTCCTAGCTCTCCAAATATAACTTTACACAATATTTTTAAGTGTATCAACACTCTAATGACAATTTATTTCTGCTACTAAGCTACATGTTGTATTGTGTTGGAGAAATTTAAAAAAAAAATTTATCTGAGTACACTGTCGCGCTCTTAAGACACACCAGCAGAGGGCATGCGATCCCACTACAAATGGTTGTGAGCCACCATGTGGTTGTTGGGAATTGAACTCAGGACCTCTAGAATAAGTCTCTTAGTCACTTAAGCACTGGAGCCATCTCTCCAGCCCCATGTTGGAGTATTTGACTGGCAGATAAGGCATATTCAACAGGTGGCAATTATACATTATAAATAAGAAAGTATGAAAAACCAAGTCACCTACGGTTAAGTACTACTTTCAAGTTTGCTTGTTTTATTACCTAATATTCAGACCTTATAGAGGCTCCTCACTAAAAAACACAGTAGGAATTGTTCTTGTTTTCTATTGGGCTTTACTCATTTATGGTGTGATGCAAAGATAAATACTCTGTTGGCTATAAAAGTGAGAGCATCATCAGTAAATAACATTGGAATAATAATCTTTAAACTAATATGACCTAGAGAGCGAGACCCAGTTCCTAAAATGAGTAAATAGGGACTCTGTACTCTACAAACTCAAAAATTTCTAATTGCTCTGTCTCTTTCTCTCTTTTTTTTGAGTCCAAGTTTCTCTGAGTAATCCTAGCTATCTTGGAATTCAAGCTATAGACCAGGCTGGCTTCGAACTCAAGAGATTGGCCTGCTTCTGCCTCCAGAGTACTGGAATTAAGGGCATGCACCACCATCAGCAGAGCTAACTGTTCTATTTATGTGCAGACCTCTAGCATCTTTGAAATTTTACTCATTTGAAACTACTTGAATAAACTAATGTAAAAAATATATTTAGAAACTATTACTTTAATCCCAGCACTTGGGAGGCAGAGGCAGGCGGATTTCTGAGTTCGAGAGTTCGAGGCTAGCCTGGTCTACAGCGTGAGTTCCAGGACAGCCAGGGCTACACAGAGAAACCCTGTCTCGAAAAACCAAAAAAAAAAAAAAAAAAAAAAAAAAGAAACTATTACTTATTTCCTTTCTTGCCAAGCCAAATTGCCACATAGCTAAAGGATGGCTAAGTTCTCTTCACTATTATCTCCCAAGTCTAAGAATTATAGGTGTATAACACTAAAGCTTGTTTAACCATTTGAGTGAAAGATGTTCAGGTTTGTAGAACCAGTTAAACTCCTTAAAGCCCAGGCAGTTATGGAAAACTGACTTTGAGATAAAGCAGTATGCTGGGTCCAGAGACATACACACATTGTATCTCACTTATTTCTATAACGCACATCAATTGTTAGTTTTCACAAGTCTCCTCTTATATTCAGCCTTACCTTTAATTTCTGATAATGAGGAAGGCTGCTGCAATGAGTATTCTTTGCAACTTCTTCATTTGTATAAAAGAGTGAACACAGCTTACAGTAAAACCCTGTTTTAGGTATCACATAGTCTATACCTAGAAACACAAACATATATTCTTACAAATTAAGTAAACTTAAATTTTACTTAGTCTCAAATCTTTTTTTCCTGTCAATATAATTTGAATCAGAAAACATTTGTGAGAAGTCCAGTATGGCCAAGGCTAAAAACACCAACAATATCACATTACCCTTTCTTTATGTTCAAGATCTCATCTAGCTGTAGTCTTAAAATGAAAGACAAGAATAGATAACAAACACAAAACAAAAAGCAATGTGTAATTTTAGAAATCATTATGAGGAGAGAACACAGTGGGAATGGTAACACAATACAAAATTAGGAGACACAAAAAAGATATAGAGCAGTGTTAGAGTAAATTTAAAATTAATTAACCCAGCAGGGGGCATAACTTTATACACTATCAGAGCTTATCTAAGATTAACTTTTAAGTCTCATTTTAATGGATTTGTTGGGAGAAACAGAAAAGGGGAAGAATAAAACCTTTAAAGCTCACCAACAGGAACATTAGGCTGATATGGTCCAATTCTATACTCATCTGGAACTGTACAGTCCTCCTTGTTCTCATCATTTTGGCCATCTGCATTTTCACTTGTGTCTTTGTTCAGATCATCAGCATTCTCAGCAGATTCAGCACTGGGTTCTGTATTTTCCTCATTTTTAATCCCATTTTCCAATGCAGCTTCATTTTCTTGATCAAGTTCCTCCATCTTGTCCACCTTGAATTTCAACCAAACCATCATCATCATTTTTGTCATCACATATGACATGCCTGCATACAAAATTTCTAAAGTTGGAATCTTCTAAACCTCAGACCTCATCTATAATGACAAAGCCTTCCATACTCCCTGGGAAAAGCTGATGTTAAGATATATTTACTCTGCAACAATTATCTTGCAGCATCCCTTCAATTTGTTTTTCTCGAAGGGTAAAGGATGTCTTACTTCCTTGAGACAGGTTCAAACTGGAGATCATAATCCTTCAGATTCCCTTTGCTCTCCTGCCTAGCTTGATTTTGTAAACAGCACTTTCTTGGGGTAAAAATGTAGCTCACAGATGATGCATTTTCCTAACATGTATAAAACCTCAGCACCATAAATCTTTTAAGAATTCTTAAAGCAGCAAGGAGATATTTTTTCTGCTAGACTCACTAAATGTCTTCAAAAAAAAGAAGCCAGCTTTTTTTTTTTTTAATGGAAGAAAATACTTATTGGGTATAGTGTAAGGAATGGCAGGATGGTCAGTTTTAAGAGTACTAATTATGGCCAATTTAGCTTGTTATAAAGAAAAAGGTTTATGGTTGTTGCTCAGTTATAAAGTGCTTAATGTACAGCCTTCAGAGAACCCTTTAGAGAAACAAATTCACCAAGCTTCAACAACATGAAGGCCACCAACACTCCTATTTCATCAAATAAAAAGCCCGACTCATCCAAGAAAAAACAGAATATTTATACCTAGGATGGAGATGGCTCAGTGGTTGAATGATAACTGCTTTTCCAGAGGACCTAGGTTAAATTCCCAGGACCCAAATGACAGATCAAAAGGGTCTATAACTTTAGTATTCAGGAAGTCTGACGACACATTCACACAGACACACATGCAGTCAAAACACAAATGCACAAAAATTAAAAATTGATTCACAAAAATTAAAAAGAGTATCTATATTCCACTGAGGGTGCAACTCAATGGCAAAGCCTGCTTAAGACTTGTCATGCTCAAGACTCTATATACTCAGCACCATTAAATAAACAAATACTAATTAAAAAAAAAAGAAAAAATTCATTCTTTGTTTTCAAATAGGGTTTCTCTGTGAAACTGATACCTGGCTGTCCTTGAACTCAGAGATCCTGCACTCATGTGCTAGGATTACAGGGTATATTTAATATCTTGATGTATCCATCAATATGAAGGCTAGAGGACAATCTTGGTTGACACTCATTAGACACCAGCTATCTTTTATTTTGAGTAGACAAGGTTTCATGTATCCTGTGGTGACCTCAAGTTCCCTAGATAATTTAAGATGACCTTGAATTTCTGATTCTGCTTCTCTGTCCCTGAGTGGTGAGACTTTTGGTATGAGCCACTATATACACAGTTTTTATGTGGTACTGGGGATCAAACTGAAGGACTTTGTGAATACTAAACAAACAACTGGCACTAAACAACATCTATGTAAGTGTTGATGGACACCTTTAATCCCAGAGCTCAGGAGGCAATGGTAGGCAATCTGAATTCAAGCCTGGTGCTCACAGCAAGTTCACAGCAAGTCACAGAGAAACCCTATCTCAAAAGATCAAACTAACCAACAAGACAAACTTTTTAGGGAAAAAAAAAAAAAAAAAAAAACCCTTTAGTTTTATGTTTTGTTTTTCAGTGTTTCCCGCTCCCACCTAGCTATACTGCTGAGCCACCTCTACAGCCCTCAAAAACTTCTTTTTTTTTTTTTTTGAGAAAGGATCTCTGTTTTCCTGGCTGTCTTGAATTCATAGATCTGGTTCCTTCTGCCCTACTCCTGGAAATGCTCAAAAATAAATGATTAAAGTTACTTAAGTTAGTGAACTTAAAACTCATACCCTATTCTTTGTAGTTGTCTGGGTCTCACTACACTGAACCTCAAATTTCTGAGTCTAGGGGCTAGAGAGATGGCTCAGCTGTTAAGAGCACTGACTACTCTTCCAGAGGTCCTGAGTTCAATTCCCAGCAACCACATGGTGGCTCACAACCATCTGTAATGGGATCTGATGCCCTCTTCTGTTATGTCTGAAGACAACAGCAGTGTACTCACATACATAAAATAAATAAATCTTAAAAAAAAAATGAGTCTATTGTCTTTACTTGCACTGCTGAGGTTACATAGGCATGCTAGTATAGCTAATAGCTTCTCAAAAACAAACATCAGAATTTAATACATATACTACAATATAAAAGCTTATGTAGTTTGACATCTTTCTTGTACTTTTTTTTAGGTTTTCCAAGACAGGGTTTCTCTATGTAGTCCTGGCTCTCCTGGAACTCACTCTGTAGACCAGGCTGGCCTCGAACTCAGAAATCCGCCTGCTTCTGCCTCCCAAGTGCTGGGATTAAAGGCATGTGCCACCACCGCCCGGCTTCTTGTACTTTTACTACACAGTTTTTTTGAAAGTGGACTTTTTTCTTTCAACTATAAGGAAATATTTTTATTGCATAGTTTCATCTTTAAACACTTTTATCTTTAACTGTACCTGATATATCTAACCCTGTTTGGAAAAAAACCTACAAGAAAAACTGATCTGACTTAATATTCTAATTAAAACATCAATATAAAACTTTACCTTTTTAAGCTTTTTCTTGGATGTTGCTGAAGCACTTGCATCTTTTTTCACAGCTTTATCTGTAGGCTCCTTTTTCCCATCAGAAGATACATCCCCTAAATTAGCAAGATCGGTCTCATCGCCCACTGAGCTACCACTTTCTAGTAGTGCTGCAGCTTCTTCCTCATCGACAAGCAGTTCATCTTCAGATTCAAGAAGCATACTGGGCTCCTGTTCTGTCTGGTCATCCTTGGCGTCTTTCTCACCATCCTCACCTGACTTCTCTTCTTGTTCTTTACCCTCAGCTGGACTCTCAGTCTTCTGAGTACCATCAGTTTTGGACTTCTTATCACTTGGAGATTCTTTTCCATCTGGAGAATAGGATCTTTTCCTGCAGAGGCATTTTGATTGTGGAGTTGAAAAGTTAAAGCATGGTTAATATTGATTCCAATTTGGTAATATCTATCTAACGTGATGTCAGCTGCAGTGGGAATATCCACCCTGAATGTGGGTGGTACCATCCCATGGACTGTCTGAGGTTCCTGACTGAATAAGAGGACCAAAGTGAGCTGAATGGAAGCATTTGTCTTTCTTGACTTCTGACTACAGATGTGATAAGACTAGTTTTCTCAAGTTCTCACTGTCATTACTTCCTATCTATGCTGGACTCAATCGTTGAACTTTCACCAAAAATAAATTATTCTTTCTTGAAGTTGCTTTGGTCAGATATTTTGTCACAGCAAAAGACTAATAATTACTACATAATATACAGACACAAGCAAAATCAAATTACCGGGATTTATCTTTTTTCAGTAAGTCAATGCCTCTGTTAGGAATCTAAAAGATAAAAAATTTTGTAGAAGTTAAATACATTAAAATTTACTCATCCGTATAATATTATCAATCAAGTAACAATCTGCAACCCTCTTTTTTATAAATCTCTACAACCATACCCAACAAAATCTGTCTGGACTTTAAAATGTCATCTCACTACCATATCAATATAGAAGTAAGCAATACAACATTTTGGTGATGTAACTGTTCCAATAAATTTTAAATAGGTTAGAAACATTGAAGATGCTTTCATAAAACAAAATCTATACTGGGAAAAAAAAGGTTCTTTTTTAAGATCAAGAAAAGTTCAAGACAAAACATCTTTTTCTTTCCCTTTTCTTTTTTGGGGCAGTCTCACTATGTAGCTAAAGGGAGCTGGCTCTGACTGCCTCTGTCTTTCAAGTGCTGAGATTAATAGTGTGTACCACTGTGCCTAGCCCAGATTTTTCTTGTTTTTATATGGGTTTATATTTTACAAGGGTTTTGTCTGAATGCATTTTATTGTACCAAGTACACGTCTGATGCACATAGAAGAGTTGAGTGAGAAGAGAATGAGTTTTGGTCCATAGCCCTGTATTGTAATGCTAAATTCTGTATGGCAATGTCTCCAAATAAGTGAATTCTCAAGAACAGCAGCTTTTGTTGTACAAATCTTGCTCTTTAATTTAAAACTACTGGTTGCATAAAAATGTCCACACCCAATTACTGGAGGACATAGATGTAGGTAAGTTTTCAGTTACCTGGTTGAGGGTTACAGGAAGGGGATAATTTTAAATTGGTTCAACTACAGGTCAGATCCTGAAACAGTGGTTATAGGTAGTTATGAGTCATGTGGGTGATGAAACTGAGCTCATGTTCTTAGCAAGAATATCAAGTGTTCTTCTTCTCCAATAACTCATTAAAACTTTAAGATTAAGTCTGTAAGATTTACTTTTCTCTGTGTCTACCTGTCTGTGTTGAGTGTAAATAAAGTCCAGAGACCCTCAGAGACCAGGAAAAGGTGAATTCAGCAGCTTGGGACAGACTGGGTTACATAGTCAGACCTTGTCACCTAAGATATTAAAATTATTAGACAATACATACCCGCAGCACCAGTTTTTTATATTTCTCAGACAGGTCAACTTTAACACATCTCCCTTGAAACCAAAGTGCCTTCTTTAGACAGTGGTCCACCATTGCCATTGCATCTTCTCTGGTTTCCATTTCAATAAAAGCCTGGAAGGAAGGAGGGGGGAAAATCAAAATGACATTACTTTTTCTGGAACTGCATTAAAATTATTTTATTCTACATCATGAAATCGAAAGACCAATACTCTCCTGATTCTAGAGATTGCTGGTGATTGAATCACAAGACTTGTTTCATCCCGTCTTCTGAATTCTTTATGTAAAAATTTCAAATATGAATAAAGTGAATTCAGCTGCTAAATTTGAATTCTGAAAAGCTGGCCACCATGTCTCATGTTTAAGTCTGGCACTTACCAAACAAAATCTACAACCAGTACCCAAGTCCTCCAAGCTGGGCGTCTACATATGTATAAGACTATTAGGAAAAAAATTCTTAAAAGGACTTGTCTACTACAAGAGAAAAAACAAAACACTTTACTACCCATTTTGTACTTTTCAAAATTTTAATGCCTGAACATGGATATCTACCTAAAATTTTATTTATTTATATATATGTGTGTATATGTCATGCATATATATATATGCATGCATGCATATGTTTAGGATTTACCCACAAATCAATACATATCTACTATTGATATCTAAGCAAAGCAAACCAAAATATCTTAAGGCACATTGAGAATTACTCTTTAAAAAACCTGCCCATGTGTATTACCTGACTTTTCATCCTCATCAATATATAATTCTTTATTTTCCCATAAGGCTCAGCAAGCTTGAGGACAGCACTGTCAGAATAGCCAGAATGAGGTAAATTGCTGAGATGTATCACACGTCCAAGCTCCTGCTTTTGATCAAACTTCTGATCTGGTTTTCCCTCAGGTTTCTTTAAAAAACAGAATAAAAAAACGAAACCAGGGAGGAAATTAGAAAAAAAAAAATTAGAAGACAAGTCAAAGGTTGATAATTATACTACAATTACTAACAGCCTAACTTTTAATCAACCAAGCTAACAAAGAGAGAAATGGTAAATTAAGCTGACTAGATAGATATATAAAACCCAGATGCGGCCGGGCAGTGGAGGTGCACGCCTTTAATCCCAGCACTTGGGAGGCAGAGGCAGGCGGATTTCTGAGTTCGAGGCCAGCATGATCTACAGAGTGAGTTCCAGAACAGCCAAGGGCTACACAGAGAAACCCTGTCTCAAAAAACAAAAAAACAAAAAAAACAAAACCAAAGCAAAGCAAAACAAAAACCCCAAAACCCACATGCAAAGACAAATGAAAGGCTACTACCTTTATTCTCTTATACTTCTGGGATAAATGAACTCTCACTGGCTTGCCAAACACTAATGCTGGTGTAGTTGTATAATAATCCACAGCAGCCTGAGCATCTTCTGTGGTAGCCATTTCAATAAATGCCTAAAATTACAAAAGAAGAAATTTCTAAAAATGTTAACCACAAAATTTACAGATTTTTACATTATTGTATTTAATCATTTAAATGTCTCATACCTCATTAATTTTATTTAGAATCAGATGGTTTGAAATGACTCCAAATGGTTCTACCAGTTGTAATAGCTGATATCTCAAGTTTTTTCCTCGCTGAAAATCCATAATGTGAACAACTCGGCTGGTTTCCTACACATTAGAGGAACACACAAAAACAAAAAAAAAAGTCCTTTTAAAAGCATTTTGAGAAACTAAAGTATGTATTTCCCAGACAGTCGTATATAATACTTAGCATGTAGTAAGCACAAAGCCTCAGGTTAAATACCTAGCACTAATTCATTCTCTCTCTCTCATTCTCCCCCCCCCCCACAAAACTTTCACATACTTTTTTATGTGTGTGGGTATTCCCACTAGTGCCTGTAGAGACCAGAAGAGGGTTAGATTCCCTAGAGTTAGAATCATAAAACATTGTGAGCTACTCAACAAACTCCAACAGCCGTATGTGTTACTACAAACTGCTGAGTCCCATACTAACATATTTTTAAAGACTAACCCCTCCCCATCAACTTAATATTGGGGGGGAGGGAAGATGGGCTTGTGAGGGGTGGCGTATTTCTTGTTTTGGGTGGTTAGGGAGAAAATACAATTAAAACATATTGGTCTGTTTTTGAGACAGGGCCTCTCTATGTAACAGCCATGGCTGTCTTCAAAATCATTTTGTAGACTAGGCTGACCTCGAACTCACTTGAGCCTCTGCTTCCAATACCGGGATTAAAGGCATATACAATCACACCTGGATACAATTAATATATATTGTATTGAAAAGAAAAGCTGGATCTGGTAATATAGCTACTTGGGAGGCAGAGACAATCCCCTCACAACAAGGTTTAAGGCCAGCCTGATCAACTCTCAAAACAAAGAAAAGGGGGAGGGAGGAGAGGGTGTACCTTAGTGGTTAAATACTTGGTCTAACATAACCAAAACCCTAGATTTGATTCACAATAAAAGGCTGGCAAAAAACACCTTATACATTAAACTTTTTTACTCTATAATCAACCTGAAAACACTATTACTTAGCTTTTAGCACTATAGAGAATTTAAAGTACAGAGCATATTAAATGTTATGGGAATAAATTCACGTATTTTCTGTTTTTTGAGACAGGATCTCACACATATCCTTGGCTGTCCTAAACCTAACTATGCAGACCAGCCTGCCTCTGCTTCCTGAGTGCTATGTACCACCATTCCTGAATTGGAATAAATTCTTCTAAAAAAAACAAAGAAACAAAACAAAACAAAAAACAAAACAAAACAAAAAACTAAACCCCAGAACAGAACAAAACAAAAACTCAATGGTGGTTATTGTCAAGTTTCAAAAACAGTCTCTCTTCTCATGCTTATTACATCATTTCTCCTCTTTGGTTTTTCAAGACAGGGTTTGTCTATATAACCCTGTCACCAACGGAGATCTGCCACCTGGCCCTTACTATATTCTTAAAATTATATGTCCTGGAATTCATTAGTGAGGAGGTCAGAGAACAACTTGTGGGAACTGGTTCTTTCCTTCTACCATATTGGTCTGGAAATCAAACTCAGTTGTTGCTGCTGAGTCATCTTTCCAAGCTAATTCTGTTTACAAAAGGTATTTTACTACTTTAAGTCTAACAGCTTAAAAATATTTCATTTATCTTTTTTTTTTTTTTAAATAAAGTCACATTATATAGCCCCTGGCTGGCCTCAAACTCAGAGATCTGCCTGACTTTGTCTCCTGAATGCTGGGATTAAGTACATGCCCTCACACCCAGCAAACCTAACAGTTTTCAAATTAAAATTATAATCCTGTTATAAGTACTGTGGTTCAAATTGAATTAACGAACAGTTACGCATTGGTGGTACATGCCTTTAATCCCAGCATTCTGAGGCAAAAGCAGCTGGATCTCTGAATTTGAGGCCAGCCCTAGTCTACAACAGCCTACATAAAGAAACATTGTCTTGAAATTTCCTCACCCACCCCCCAAACTGATTCAATTAATAAGCATTTAAATGGAATCACATTCCCAACAGCAACTATGGATAGAAGCAATAGCTATATCACGGACCACTCTGCCTTTTTGCATGTGTCTTGGTCCCTGTAGGTTCCCATTACCAGCACCTGTGTAGAGGAAATAAAAAAATTTTTTAAATGATTCATAATAAATACATTTCCTTTATAAAGCTAGATAGTTTTGTTTTTAAAATGGACATCTTTCAAATACAAATGGAAAGACATTTAAAAATGACTGTCTTTTCATGTTATGTTACTTTGAAAGAACTTTTCATTGAACATTCTTATATCACCATTTACAGTAAAGGCAGTTAGAGTAGAAGTTGCTATTAAAGGCACTAAGAATTTCATATAATCACCCAGATTTCCTCTTGGTCCAACTGCTGGTCCTCCAAGATGAAATGAAGGAGGTGGCGGTCCCAGAATCCCTGGTGCTGGGTTGGTAGACTGCTGCAGCATGAATGGATCACCCCTAGTAATAAGAACAAAATAAGTAAAGTACAATATAAAGATTCATCAGATATAAAGTACCTCTTAAATAACTGTGTATGTTAAGCTTTAGAAATATTTGTATAAAGTAGTAGAAAATGTGTAGCAGTGAAAGACGAAAAATCACTACATTATTTTCTGAAAATTCCTTACATTGGTACTTTAAAAAAATATTAGTTCTTATTCAGTGAAGAAATAATTTTTTTTTATAAAACAAGAAAGTTAAACTTGGATTCCTTACACTGATTTCCTTTATAAACAATAAATAGCCTAAAAAATTTTAACTTACATTGTGTGTCCAGTATCATTGTCAGGATTCCATTCTGGGTAGCTTTAAAAAGATCAGAAAATTAATTTTAAAATAAAATGGTTCTTCTCACAAAGTAATTTTGTTAAGCCTCTAAAACAGAGATGATTTATTAGTAAAGTTATCTGAGAATCTACATTGTCAAAAGCATTTAATAGATATTTCAAAAAGACCTTCAGACACCATATTATTTGGAATAAATCTGGAGTTGTAAATGTAAGTGATACATGGTGAAATGTTCCTTTATTTTGTTAACTTGTAAGCAGAGAAAATGCTGCACAAGGAATTAGAAAGGTTATATAAAGAAGAAAAACAAAACAAAACAAAACAAAAAAACAACCAGTTTCCTTCCCCAATATTAGGAATCATAGCAGAGTTAAAGTATGGCAGCAGAAAGAAAGGACAGCCCCAAAGGAATTATGTATGAATGGATAATATGTGCTATAGTATGCTGTTTCTTTGAATTCCATTTCAATGTAGCAGTCAAAATTCAGAACTAAAGCCATGTATGTCAAAAGCTTTCCATGCGGAATTTTCACTTGCTTTCTAGTAATTTTAAATTATTCTCCCATATTTCTTTTGTTCTATAGCATGTATTAACTATTATTAAAGTGCTATCTTTTCATTAATTCTAGTGAAATTCTTAACAGGCAAATGTATATTTATCCTAGAAATAAAAAAGCAAGTAACAAAGCATTACTACATCTATTATTCATTAAGAGATATACTTATATATCTGTAATTAAATATTAACCAGACATCAATTATGACAGTAACATCATATGTATAAGTAAATGATGAAATCCCCAAACCAACAATGGCTGTTTCTGATTCATGATAGGGATGCTTTATATGTATTTCAAGTTCCTACATTTCAAGAAGAAGCTGGCATCGACGACTGTGACTTGCTCCATTGATATGTTGACTCCACTCCTGCAGCAAAGTAAATTAGTAGAATTAACAAAAATTAATAGCTAAAATATCTTTATATGAACTATTAATGTTTATGCAGTATCAGGTTGTATAAACATTTCCTGATGTATTAAATCACATTGGTTTATGTTAAAACAATTCTTGAACCCTTAAAGCTTGATCCTGCCCTCAAATACTCTATGCACAGTCTTGGAAAAACTGGATTAACTTGGTCAACATAATTGAGACCTGATAATAGAAAGATGTAGATAGGAAAGATCAAGAAGAATAATGGACCTTGAGGTCAGCTGAGCACACAGGAACTGCTGTGGACCAAGCTCAAGTATCCACTGCTACTGGAATTGATATTTAATAAAATTCTGTATGTTCAAATAGCCACATATCTAGATTTCCAGAAAATGTGTGTGAATAATTAGCTTAAAGTGAAATCTTTAATTTCATCTAGCCTTTTAGACAAATTACAAGTATACTATACTTTCTACTATGCCAAAAACAAACCCCCCCAAAACCAAAAATTAACAACAAAAAACCTCAACAACAACAGCAACAACAAAAGCACTGTCAAAAAGGCCAACATGATTTAATGTAAATGGCTTATCTAAGAAATGTTCTTCATTTATCAAAAATGAAGTTATTGTTTTTAAGTTTCCATATTTCCCTAAAATATAATCTTTAAGGTGCATCTTTCCCCAAAATTTGAGGGAAACAATATATTCCACCAATATTTTTTTTGAGATTTATTTTAAAATATAAGGCATTAACTACATTCAATCCAAATTAATTACCCTATCTCTATAGGGAAAAAGAAATCCAGTTTAACTTTTTATTCAGTATTAACAGTTAAGGTAGGCTTTGCCACCAAAATGCCTTGGCTTATTTCCTAAATTATTTCCTAGCTATGTCTCCTAAGTTAAATTATTTAAATTCACTACAATAGAAGTCTTCTACGGTAGTGAAAAAAATGAATGAATAAAAAGGTAAACAAACCATCAGAACTCTCCCAAATATATGAAGTTATCTATACTGAGCTGTTTTAAAAATCTACTGTCTTATAAGTAGTTTTGATTTTTCAAATTCCTGCAAATCAATTACTAAAATATGCACTGTTCTTGAAAGTTCTAAATGGAATATAAACATGGGCAGGCAATGTAATTTTCTCAAATGGGGATTAGCGAGCTCCAGCTAAAGGAAAATATAGCACCAATTCATACAGTTTGCCTTTTATGAAGGCTCAAAATGAAGTTTTATAAATTGGATGCTAATTTCTAAAGTTTGATTTATTACAGTCTTCATATAATTTATGCTCTAAGAAAGTGAACTAAAACCCTGTGAAAGAACTGAAATGGAACACGGCCAAATAAAATAATGCTTAGAATCTGAGGTGCTATCAACTACTATTCTTAGTAACTCTGTAAACTATATTCTTTCTAAAGTTAAAACTAATAGGAACTTGAGAGATTTCTATTGATGTTATATAATAGTTTCTACTTGCAACACAACAGACCATTACTGGAAGCCATTTTAAAAACGGCTATAAGAGGCGCCATAGGTAAATTCACAAAATTCAGGAAAGTGACTAAACAAATCCATCAACCTAAAGAATTTCAGAACAATTTCAGATACAAGTATTGATCCTTAAGAAACAGTGTTTTAGGAAAAGAATACATGTTATCATATTAAGCATGCTTCTGAATTTATAAGAAATCGAAAGGACACAGAGCTGAAAAGAAATTATATCCAATCCCCCATGTCCTTTAAGTTTCAAAGTTTATGATAAAAAATGTGGCTAGTCTTTCAAGTACTAGAAAGAAGGCCAAGATCAGAAATTTAGTTACACACCTCCCACCCATCCATCATTAATCATCTCCACTGTACCTAATCTCTTATTGTCTAGTTTAAAATGAGAACTAAGAATCCAGCAGTTAAAAAAAACAAAGAAACAAAAAACATAACCAAACAAAAAGCCCAAAAACCTTCTTGATTATGTTAGTTTTAAAATAATCATTCTAGAAGCATTTCCAAAGTGGCAGAATAGGATGTAATTTAAAGACCTAACTAATACTAAAAGAAAAAAAAACAAACAAAACAAACAAACAAGCAAACAAAAAAAACTCAAGTCCTAAGACAAAAAATGCTACAGTGGGCATTTTCTCTAAGGTGAAAGAAGTTTGAGATTGTATGCTAGTTGATGTTCTAAAATGACCTTGAAAAGAACTCAAAGGAAGACCACTACTTAAAAATCACCTAAAAATATAAAGACACTTTGTAATGGCAAGTTACATCATGCTTTTCATGTGAACTTTGTATAATGTAGGCTATTTAACATTACCCTTAAGTGAAAACAACAGATTTTCCAAGTTATGCAGTGATACCAGAGAGCAGGATACTTAATTTTTTTTCATTGTCTATGTCCATCACAAGATTTTTTTAAAAAAAAGTTTTTATGTCTGTATCTGTTCAGTTTATTGCTGAAGTAAATAACTGCCTTTTCAATGAAGTAGATACATAGAAATCATCAGCTAAATTGAATCTGTAAAACTGTAAAACTATAAAGTACTTAGAAAATCCACGTACTTAAAACTTGTTCCAACTGGTCTAACCTACAAACACCAATTTTGTAAATCCAATGGTTAAGCAAAAGTCTTCGTGAATAATTGTTGAATATATCTAATATTTAAGAGTATGCAAACTAACTAGAAACCAAGCATTTTTATAGGCTAAAAAAAAAAAAACTCCTCAATTCAAAGTGACAGCAAAAATTTCAAACTGCTCTTTTGTTAATTTAGATTCATTTAAATTGCTAGTCTTCTTTAGGAACTAGGAAGTAGTAAAATTTGGAGGGAAAAAAAGCCTTACACAAAACAGAAACTTTTATCTGACAAATCCTCTTATGTTCCTTTCTTCCAATAGCAAAGAGTCACAGTTCTTTAAGATCACTTTCATTTGATCACTGTAACTATTTCCCTTAAAATTTAGAGATTTTCTCTGAGAACACCAATCAAGTAATTTCTGCTTGTTAAAGAGGTTAAGAGATAATAGAAGTCAATCAAATTTAACTGACTCTTTTCATTGTTTTAATTTACAATAGAATAAATCTTAAAGTTTAGTTAGTACAGAGTAAAACCATGGCATATTTAGCATATCTAAAAAAATTGGGAAAAATAAAAATGTCTAACAAATAAGATTTGCTGACTCTTAGAGCTCCAGGTTCTATTTCTTTGTTGAGATAGGGTCTCATTATATAACCCTGGCTGGCCTGGAGATCAGGCTGGCCTGGAGATCCACCTGTCTCTGCTTCCCCAATGCTGGGATTACAGGCATAAGCCACCATACCCAGAGGCTGTTCTTTAAAAAAAAAAAAAAAATCTACAAATCTAAATTTGGCATTTATGGTAACTTATTCCACATAGGATAAAAGATTAAAAGAAAAAAATGCTGAGCTCTAATCACAGAAAAGAGAACAAAACAAAAAAGTTAACAGGTGGATTAAAAAAAAAGTCAAACACTAAAAAATGAAGTTAAAAGAAAGTGATATGAAAAGAAAATGTCCCAGATGTTGCAGTAAAGAAAAACCCTGTAACAGTAACCATAAAATCAATCTCATGGTAGCACTTATTCCAGTTAGGTAGGTTACTACAAAGCACATCGGGGAAAAAATGGATGGTCATAGATTACAGAACAAGCTAGTGGGGTGCTGCAGCACCATTGACTTTAAGTCAACTGCAATATATACTGAAAAATAGATTTTAAAACCCCATGAAAATGAGTAACACTAAAAAAGTTGAAAGAGAAGGACAACATATTTAAAAGGGCATTTTGAAATGGTTTCCATTTTGCCAGATGTGATAATCAAAGGAGAATTAGGTTTCCTTTTTCCCCCCACAAATGACTATACCAGAAGTACAATAAGCCTAAATCAGAAAAAGAATTTTTTTAAACAAGGAACACAGAGCAGAATAATGTAATCAATGATTTATCAGAATCTCTAAAAGGGACAGATGCAATAAATATGGGATAATAAAAAGTGAGCTTTGAAGTATGTTTAAGAAGTTGTGGAAACGGAGAAAAAAAATGATGAAAATTTTCAGTCATAGTATGAGAGTTTGTGTTAAAGGGAAATTAAAAACGGAAGAATGAACTAATCTAAAATATGAAACATACACACCAGGGCTCTACATTAACTCTTTCCCTGTAGCCACAGATAAGGAAAAAAGAGAATTGTATAAGAATATATATTTGACTACATATAAATCAGCAATCAAGACAGATGGAAAGCTGAAATCTAGCATCCTAAATGGAAAGCACATTGACTTCAGGGGGATAAAAAATGCTTAAAACAATTCAACAAAGCAGACTGGGGAGAAAAAAAGCCTGCTTAAATATGATTAAGAAGAACATACTGATGCCAAAAATAAAATAAAAACCCAAAAACAAAAACAAAACAAAAAAAACAAAACAAAACAACAACAACAAAAAAACACCAAGATAATTCCAGTGGATGACAGTTTTGTGGCAAGAAGCATTCTAGGTAGATTGTATTATTAATGTAAAGCCCTGGTTTATATTGCTCAAAAACAATTACCTTCCAAATAAAGTGTTCTCAAAAGTATAACAATTCTTGATCAACTCAATGTCATCAGGCTACAGAATTAGAGTAAAAGATATAGATAAATACAGAATAGGCACTACAATGTAAAAGAAATTAGAAGCATCTGTTGCTTTAACTCACCTTATTAGAATGAACTGGCAAATCACATATAGAGCACAGATGGGGATAACCCTTCGGTAAGAGTCCATGGAAGTCTTCAATATTGCTACTTGGAGGAGCGCCCCTCTTTTTCTCAAAGAGAGATCTCTCTTGTAAGGGGCCAGGACCACGTCCCATTCTCTCATACTCACTGTCAAATTTATGATAGTTATGCGAGGTCTCACCAAAAAAAGAATCATCCCTACACCTTTCTCCATCTCTTAATCTGTCATCTTCATAATCCATTCTGTCATAATAACCAGATTCTTGAGAACGACTTCCATGGTCATAATCAAGCACTGGGTTGAGACTAGGACCACGATCATCAAAACTATCTCTTCTAAAGTGCCTTTTTTCTTCCCAATCATCCCTAGGTACTCTGTATGGTGGCTCCCGTGTAGCAGATCTGCCATCTCTACCATAACTCAATGTAGGGCCTTCTTCAGTTCTCCTCCTTTTAAGCTGTAGAAGAATTTGGGGCAAGTTCTCAGGAGTAATCTTGTCCTCTGGATACCGACTCAGTTCATCTAAGTCTCTAGCAGACAGACCAAAGCTGGCCAAAATATTACTGGCCTGGTCTGTATCTCCACGGTGTTGAGAAGACAAAGGGAGTGGACCTCTACTTCCAATGTTAAATATAGACTGCAAATTATGGGAAGAAGTACTAGCAGAAGACAGTGCACTATGAGCTCCTTGTTGATTCAATGAAGAACTCATTCCAAGATTCATTAAACTAGCAAGGCGTGCAGTACCCTGGTTCATCCTTCCAAGAGATGCTGGCATACTTAAAGACTGGGTAGCAGCAGCAAGAAGGCCTATTCCTGCTGCAGACAGGTCACGCCCATGACCCTGTGAATCCCTACCGAGAGATGACTGCTGGAATGACTTGGACATTGTAGAACTATCTCTTGTCTATTTTATAGATCAAAAAAAAAAGTTTTAAAAGATGGCCAAAAAGAAAGCTCAGACTAGAAAGCTAGGTTAACTTTGCTTCAAAAATGGTAACGCCAAGAAAAAGGATCAATAAGGACTGTAGAATCTTCTTCAAGCTGAGAACCAGCAGACAACTCTGTAGAAAAATAAGCAGTTTTAGTCATAAATCCCTTTAAGTAGATGCCGTTTTTTTTTTAAAGAAAAAAAAATTTACGCATCATGTTGATTTAAAAAAAAACCACTTAAGATCTCAAACTTACAAGGAATTCATTACATATCTTTAACAAATTCTGGATATATGCAGAGCCTGCATATAGATATTTAAAAAGTAGCTTTTCATGCTGAAATTTAACAAAGGGAATTTCAAATTTGGCTTAAAAACATTTAAATCCAAGGGCAAGATGTTTGGGTGCATCAAAATTGCAGTGAAAACATTGATGGGCTTCTTCTTTTAGAAGAATAAAAATATACTCTATCTATTGTACGATGCTGAAGTTCTAGAAGACTAAAAAAAAAAATCAAAATTAAAAAAAATTTCAAGGTCAGCAAGTCAAAGATGAACCAGTCATATTCTGCTATAGAAAATGAGACCTATTATCACTCTCAGAAAGAACCAAGTAAAATCACAAGTAAATGAAGCTTAGGGGGTCAAGCATCTGATGTAAGATCTAAGATCAAGTAACAGTTGAGACCTTCATGCAGTAAAAATAACTTGAGGTGAAGACAGATGTGAATAAGAAAAATAAGTAATTTCCTACAAATTTAAGGATTTCTGCCCAAATTTAAGCCACACAACTAACTTGCCTTCTTACTGACCATCCCATACCAGGCAGTGCTTATTTGATAGCTACTCTTGTAACGTAAGGAGAGCAATTTCGGTCAGTATAGAAACAGACCTAACAAGAAAAAAACCCAGATATAGGAAATATAGGTGGATTTAAAGAAGGGAAACATCAAGTTAGCACCTATTATTGTTCATTTAATGTTCAAGGCTATAACACCTCTACAATTCAAAGTTTATAAATGAAATCTAAGATCTTGTTAACAGATTTCTACAAACTCTTCACAAGAATAGCCCAGTAGCTTGAAACCTTTTAACTGATTATGATCCTTCAAGATGTGTTTCTGGATGAAACTTATCTTATTAAATCTGCTGCACTGTATCTCAAAACTGTTAAAAGAATATGCAAAGGATTAACATGTGATTCCCATAAAGCATTAGTTAAAAGATACAACACAACCAATGTTTTCTGTAGGACAATTTTATAATCACAATCACATACAAGATAATTCTGATCAATTTGCCACAGACTTCTATGATGCATTGCCTTTTCAGTTTTGTTTGATTAGTCATATGCCTAAGCATTGGTAATTTAGTAAAATTTATTATACTAAAATCCAGAAAATACCCAATAATTAAAAGTCAACTATAGGATCAATTCCATCAATGATAGATTAAAGGAAGGATATACTGAACGAACACAGAGGCAGAGGAAGACTTAAAAAAAAAAGTTACAGGCAAGAAAGATTTGGACT
This sequence comes from Grammomys surdaster, assembly GCF_004785775.1. Lineage (NCBI taxonomy): Eukaryota > Metazoa > Chordata > Mammalia > Rodentia > Muridae > Grammomys > Grammomys surdaster. The sequence continues at coordinate 1,683,351 of NW_021604593.1, forward strand.
AGATTAAAAAAAAAAAGATGTAATAAAGTAAGACACAAATGCTATCAGTGGTAGCTGGAATTACAGATGTTTTTGTACACCAAGAAAGATGAATTTGAGAAAGACACCAAAGAAACTTGTTCTAAACAAGATCCACATATGTAATCTACTTAAGCTTTGAGTTAAGATTAATGAAGAGAAGAGTTAGTGAACAGTGGATGAAAGTTTTTTTAATAGTATCTTTAAAACTCCAACACAGGATAGCAGGCTGAAATACTATATATATTAGTATTAATGTCTAGATTTTTATATACATTTTTTAAAAAGCCACTTTCAAGATAAAAGTTTTAAAACATTAGGGTTAATAATATTTATCACAGCTTTGACTTTCATGTTACAGTCAAAGCTTTTTATTGATCAAAAGCCTGTCTTTTGAAAAAACTGCTATAATAGTATTTTGTTGTGCACAAAAAAAGACCATATTTTAAGGAAACAATCATGAAGTCACAGAGACATCAACTACATTCTTGTACTTTATATGAAAACAGTGGATCTAGAAAACCAAGTTAAGGTAAAAGACAAAACAGAAAATGGATGTTAGAAAAACTCAGAAAAGGACAAACAATGTAAGTCCTATGACAAGTGCAATTCCACAAGAACCACTTCTTTATTACTTTTAACATACTTAATTTCAAAATGCAGCTAAGAACAACACTGAAGTAGTATTACTCAGAAAAGAACTTAAGTTGGATTTTTAACTAATACAAGCCAAATAAATTGTCACACCCCCATACTCCCACCCTGGGCCAGCAGTAGAGCTCAAATATAAACTCAGCACTTAAACTGAAGCAGTAGGAGTACTGTGACTTTGAGGCTACACAGTTTCACACACACATTCTAAGACATCTTGGAACCTGGCTTCAGGAAAACTTAGAAGTGTGTTATAGAACAAAGGAAGAGAAATCAGGCATGAAAAGCACTGCTGAGAAAAAATGAAAATGGTGCCACTAGTATTTTTAGTCAGTGAACCTACAAGTCATTTTAAAGGGCTCATTTCCATAGGTCCTGACTCATTAGTAAAGTTAGCATAATACTGAAATACTTATTAAAAGTTCAAGGGCTGGGAATCATTTAGATAGCTCAGTGGGTAAAGACCAGTTATACAAGTTTGATCTCTGGAGCAGATAGAAATGTTTGGGATCGACCCCACAGAATTGTCTTCTTGTGGCACGTGCTGTTCTACATCCTCATTTCGGCATGTTCTTATCCCCAATTATAACTAAACAAAATTTAAGCTTGCGATGTTACCCAGTGAGTAGAGTGCTTTTAAAACCTTGGGCTTAACCTCCAGCACAGATATGATGTCACTCAATTGTGATCCTAGCATAATGTCCACATTTGAAGCTAGGCTCCGAACTCTAAGATGCTCTTGCTTCTACTTCCAGAGCACTGACAGAGTAGAGGCAGGAAGATCATGAGCAAAGGTCATTTTCACCTACAAAAAGAGTTCTGAGGCTGACTGGATTCTCTGAGAACTAACCTACAAATGTAATGTCAAAATACAATTTACCTATAAATTCTAAATGTCCATCCATGAGTGCACAATCTTCCCCGCTCCAAACACAAAGCATCCCCACCCTCTAAAATCAGGAAAACAAACAAACAAAACTTACCAAAATGACCTATAATTTCACTTTAGGTAGGATGGGAGGGGAATAGTTCAGTGGACTACTTGCTTGCCTAGCATATTTGAGAAGTCTGGAGTTCAACTGCCAGTACCACACACACAAAAATACATGAATAGATGCAATTTACTACAATATGAAAATCAGTTTACTTTATACTTGATATACAAAGGCAGGAGGATCTTAGTCTACATAGTAAGTTTAGAGCTACATAGTAAGACCTGTCTCAAAATGAAACAACAAAAATATTTTTATTTTATGTGCAGTGAATATGAGTGTGGTTATAGGATAGCTTGCAAGAATTAGTATTCTCCTTCTACTATGTGGGTCCTGGGGATTAAATAAACTCAGGATGTCAGGCTTGGCTAAAAGGAACTTAGCCCAATAATCAAAACTAACCAATTTATTAAAATACACATTTACATATAGAACAACCTCTGATTTATTGCATGTAACAATACAACTCCCTTCCCTGAGTATTAAGTACTCTTTATTGGATTTTTTTTTTAAATTAAAAACAATATTAGGTCTAGGTTGACTGTTCAGACAGTAAAGTGCTTGCCCTGCAAACACAACAACCTGAGTTTAATCCCCGGAAGTAAAGTTTATGCCAGAAAAAAAAAAAAAAAAAAAAAGAAAAAAAACCTGGCTGGACAGTGGTGGCGCACGCCTTTAATCCCAGCACTTGGGAGGCAGAGGCAGGCGGATTTCTGAGTTTGAGGCCAGCCTGGTCTACAGAGTGAGTTCCAGGACAGCCAGGGCTACACAGAGAAACTCTGTCTCGAAAAACCAAAAAAAAACAAAAACCAAAAAAAACCAAAAAACAAAAAAAACCACAAACTGTTAAAAGGGTATCTATTATTGTCACATCTTGAGGTACATTCTCAATTATATAAAACAATCACTTCTTAAGAACACATTTAAGTCTGCATGTGGTGTTCATATTGTGATACCAGTATTTGTCGGGCTGAGAAAAGGAAATTTCTAGATCAACTTGAGCTACAGAGTGGGTACCAAACCAGTCATGGTGACATAGCAGGACAGTCTCTAAACGACTAGAGAAGTCAACTAATTTGATGGTGATTTAACCATAAGTGGTAGTTTAAGACATAACCAAAAAGAAGAAACATGCAGGTAATAATATCATTCATTATACATTAAACTTTTTAATCCTATGCTCAGAAAGAAAGAAAGAAAGAAAAGAAAGAAAGAAAGAAAGAAAGAAGAAAAAAAGAAAAAGCTACAAAATCTCAATTCTTTTATTATTTTCTCCTTCTGAGCCATACAAAAGGATGGCAAAGGCAAGAACTTAGATTTTTCTGCTTTTGGGTATGTTCTGTGAGGGCAGGCATGCCTATGCCATAATTCAAAAATCAATTCTAGGAGGTGGAGAGACAGCTTAGCAGGAGACCTGAATTGGGCTCCCAGCACCCACACAGCAGCTTATAAACTATCTGTATCTCTATGCATGAATGCAGTGTACCTGTATACATGGGGGCAAAACACTCATACACATAAAATTAGAAGAGTGGAGTACCTCTACCCATTGTGCCATCTCATTGACACCTAAATGTTTTATCAAAGTCAAAAACATTAAACATGTTTAAGTAACAACAAATATGTCATTATTGGCAGATGGCATGGATAGTTTGTTATCAATCTCAAGTCATTATCATTTATAAAGGCTGCAGAAGCTTTAGATTACAGGTATGAGCCACTGTGTTTATTTATAAGGCTAGAACTTTTGAATTTTTTTCACTAGGCTCCTGAGTTTCAAACCCAGAGTCTCATACATGATAAGCAGACACTCTACTACAGACCTATACACTCCAAGCCCAAGTGGAAGATTTTTAGACCAGTGTAAAATTCATGTTCAAGGACAGAACTGTCAAATATTCTTTAAAAGTTTCATTTGGTAGGGCTGGAGATACTGCTTAGCTATGAAAGAGCACAGGTTACTCTTTCAGAGGGATCAATTCCCAGCACTCACATGGTGGCTCACAATCATCAGTGACTTCAGTTTCAAGGAATGCCTGCCCTCCGTGGATATCAGGAACATATGTGGTGCACATTTACACACAAATTTAAAAAAAAAATTTCATTTGGAGGCTGGGATATAGAGTTCACTGGTGGAACACTTAATGTGTAAAGTCCTAGGATCAATCCTTAAGAATCATGGAGTATGATTCTAGTCCATACATGTGAGCCTGCATTTGTTCCTGCACAAACACAAGAAGTCAAATAGCAAGACCTTGTTTAAAAAAACAAACAACAACAAAAACAGAAACATTTTACTTTCTAATATGTGCTCCTGAGTGACATAATAACCGGAATACCTTAACTGGATTTGAGGGGCAGAGGGAGGCCATCCTATCCATTTCACTACAAATAATCTTAAATACTTTTTCTTTCTGCTCTACTTTTAGTTATTTAGTTTTCCACACAAAGTTTTTTATTATTTCAGACCAGCTGGGTGTGGTGTTGTATGCCTTGAATCCCACTGTTGGGGAGGCAGCAGCAGTCAGTCTCTAAGACTGAGGCCAGCCTGATCTACACAATGAGACCTGGTTTTAAAAATAAAAACAAAAAAGGAATTTTAGAACAAAGAGAACATATTCTGTTCAGATATACTAAGGACACTTAGCAAACCATTATCTGATATTAAGACAAGTACTAGATTTTTGTCATTTCTGAATATCCTACTTTCCAGAGTTTGTTAGAAGCTAGTCTACTTCTCTTAATTCTTAAAAATGTATGATACTAAAAACCATGAGTCTGATCTGATAAGGGGTTCTATCATGTATACCTACATACTCATTTTTCCACATTACAAAAGCAAATGTAGGCTTGTTTAGTGGCACATACCTGCTGTCTTAGCACTCGGAGACAGAAGCAGGAAAAGCTGGAGGCCAGCCTGGGTTATAGTGCCAAGACCATGATCCAATGCACAAAAAAACCAAAACCAAAACAAAACAAAAAACAAAAAACCAAAACCAAACAAATAGTAAATATAACTTTTAAATTTCAAAAACCTACCAGGCAAGATATCAACCCAAGTGTATCAACCATCAGAGACAAGATTTTTGGGTGCATTTTTGTTTTTACACATTTCTTTAATAAATCAAAGCCAACATCAGTAATACTCACTTTCCTTCCCATGTAATGATGTAAGCATTTCCCATTATTACCCTACCCTTAAAATGTTATTTAAAAGTAGCTGTACAGATTTCCATTTCCAAATAAGACACATTCCCTCCCCCGAAAAAACTGAAGTTTTCAGAGTCAAATTTTATGTGCCTACCAACAAACCCTGCTTTTGTTCATAACTGAATAAGATTGAAACCACTCAACTCCATCAACTAAAATATGCTTAAAAACTGCTATTATTAATGTTTTCTAAACACAACCTGACTGTTAGGATAAATTCCTTTAGGTATAACCTTTTCATTTTAGGACCACTTATTAAGGACCATACTGGTAGCATTATCACTATATAACTCAGGAGGCAGCAGCAGGTGGAACTCTTGTGAGTTCAAAGCCAGCCTACTCTTCACAACAAATTCTAGAGAAAACCTGCATAAAAACAAACAAACAAAAACCACTTAACTCTTCTACCACAGCATGTATGTGATCCATACTTCTACAATTATGTAAGATACATTTATCACTGCATTCCTGCTTTTTAAATTTCACATATTGCCTTGTTGTACTATTATTTCGTTTAAAAGCATCAGGTAAAAAGTTAATATAGTTTCAAATTAGTTCATGTTTAAAATGCTATATAAAAGCTGTATATAAATGATGAATAAGGAAAAACTACCTCTATGGGTAGAAGTATGAACTAAATACTTGTGAAGTGCCTAGAAATGTAAACTTAAAATAACCTCAATGCAACCCTGTTGGGTAAAAGCTATCTTTTTAAAGGATTATATAATCAACCAGATTAATCTTCTCGTAGTACTTCGGTGACAATTGAGTTTGTAAAAACATTTAAGTGAAGCAACCTTGGGGTTTTTTGCAGTAAAATACTTTCTCCTCCCTTCTAGATTCCTAAAATACTAATGTTCAAAAGTTATAAAGATAACTGGGCTGGGCGTGGTGGCACAAGCCTGTAGGTATTCAGCTCTAGGGAGGTTGAGACAGGAGGCACAGCCTCCAGCTGTCTCATAAAGAAATCTACATAATGCATAGAGTAACTTAACTGCTAGTACAGTGTTTTGAGACAATCGTGATGTTACCGAGACTGGCCCCGAAGTCACAGCAATTCTCCTGCCTTGTTCTCTTGAGTGACACTATTACAGGTATGCGTCACGACTCCCAACAATTAAGAGGTTTTAAGGAGCTTTTCAACACCTATGGAAAACTGCCTGAGGTATAATTAATTTTGCCCGCACAGTCAAGTCTAAATTTACCTGGGCGAAACATGTTGGACCGACTGACAAGTTAGTCCATTTAAATATGCAGCACGCAGAATCAATACAAAAGTCCCAAGAACACTGCCTATGAAATCAGCGACACAAAAATTTCAGAGCCCCAGAAAAACTAGAAATTTCAGAACCACATCTAGACGTTCTAGAAACGTCTAGATGGATAATTGTAACGTATCCAATATAGAAATATTCCACAGAAGGGGGTTATTCCACAAGACCGAATCATAGAACAGGAAATGAGCCTAAGGGACAAACACCTACGGTAAAAGAAAAACACAAAAGCATGGCATAGCACTAGCAGTGAAAAGATTGAAGGACTACACCACGGCCCTCCAAACCCTTTGTCTCAAAACCGGAAGGTCCCACAACACACGATCCTGTCCAGAGGAACCTGGTCTATCTTGATAGAGAAATGAAATGTGTGGGAACTGATTAAACAAACAAATATCCTAGCATGAAAAGGCTTCACCAAAGACGCAATTCAAATTCCAAGCGTTAACGTTTCATTTTCGGCCATTTTTACGCAACTGCGGGGGATGGGGGGTGGGGAGGAATTGTTCCAAATGTCTGGCTAAAATTGCGCGCGGGCGAGGGACGCGGGAGTCTTGAGAATGGGGCAATACAAGGCGATGGGTGAGGAATGGCGAGGTTATTGACGCCGGAGAAAGAAACATTGGTCAAAACACGCAAGCTTTTCACATCCTACGAAATCCTCCATTTTGGGTGCGTTTTCAGAGGAAAAAAGACAAACGCACTATATGGGACCTGCGCTCCCACCGACTTTTACTTAGCTTTATCCTCCTCAAATGGCAGGCCCCAGTGGACGCTCCGTCGGTCCCTCAGGCGTCGAACGCTCCTCCCTCCTCCTCAGCGCCGCGGCCCGCGTGTAACGGGCTCGTCCCGCCCCCGCCCACTGCGAGTCTAGGGCGCAGGACGCTCGGCAGACAAGCACACCTCCGGACCCCCGACTCTCCCGCAGCATCCCGGGCCGCTGCCTGGCTGCGTACCTTCCACCACAACCGCTCATCTCCTCCGCCCGAGGAGGCAGGCTGCGCCGCCACTGCGCTCCTAACATGGCGGCCGCCGCTCGGGCGACTCACATACGCAGCGCCGGAGGAGGCAGAACGGGCGAGCCGGAGCGGCGTGCCAGCTCCCTACAGCCTCAGCCACGGCGGCCGTCCCGCTCTGAACAGATGCAGAGAACCCCCAGCCACCCGCCCGGACTCTTACCCTCTTCACGCCTACCTTAGGGGAAGGGAGAGGGAAAAGGAGAGATACCTCTCTCTGCGAGCGGGACGCGGAGGCTCCCACAATCCCCCGCAGCAACGGCGCTGGCAGGAGGTGGCGACAGAACGAGAGCTTAATCTCGCGAGAGCGCCCGTTCCCACCCCCGCCCCAGTTCTAGTTCGGCACGCGCTAAGCCCCTCCCCATGCGCGAGGTGGGGACCTGACACACGCGGCTAGCGTTGTTCTCCGAGGCCTAGGATCCCACTTCCCGCGAAGGCGGGAAGACGGCACCAGCTCGACTTCAGGTTTGAGTACCTCTCTAAAAATGCTTTACATCTCAACGTCTACACAGTGCTGCAAATTATGAGTTAGCAGCGCTAGGCGGGAATCTATACTCTCCGATTTATCGGATAAGGGCACGTGCCCAAAAGGCATTAAAGTTTTAGTTGTTTAAGTGGAGTTTTCGCTCCTAACTGCTAAGGGCTCGTCACTGTGTCTGGGAGCTGAGATGCTGGTCCCAGATTTTATGAAGTCCACGATTCTTCCGTTTTGAGATGAAATAGAGCCCAGCAGGCTGCAAACACCCTCCAAGAACTTAGAATTTGGAAGGCAGAGAATCTTCCTATTATTATGGACAGCTTTCTGTGGGGTGTCAAGGCTACTTACACACATAACCAGTTCGTTCTAACAGGTGAAAAGATGCAAGGCTCAGCCTCCCAATTAGCACTTTACCCCAATTTATGATTTCGTCAGTGCCTCAGAGAAAGTCAACTGTTACAGATTTCTGTCCTCATGGAGCTTACACTACACGCAGGTAACAAACAAAATGTACATAAACTTAGCATCTGAGAAATCTTAAGAATGAAAAAGCAATGGAAGATCAGGGGGTCAAACTAGTGGTTGTATAGGTTGACATCAAAAAATTTCATTCGGGCTGGAGAGATGGCTCAGTGGTTAAGAGCACTGACTGTTCTTCCAGAGGTCCTGAGTTCAAATCCCAGCAACCACATGGTGGCTCAAAACCATCCGTAATGAGATTGGATGACCTCTTCTGGTGTGTCTGAAGACAGCTACAGTGTACTATTCATAAATAAAATAAATAAATCTTTAAAAAAAAAAATTTCATTCAAGACTGAAGAGCCATTCTCCTTGAGGTTGCAAGTGCAATGAAGATAGGTAAAACAAGCAACACCCAAGATGAATTAGATAGTGATGAACATTAAAAAAAAAAATCCAGAAAACACAAAGCATGCAGAACCATATTTACACCCTCAAAAAAACATTTCTGCTTCCGTTGTGAATAGAGCAAAGGCAAAGAGTTTTATAAGAGAACTCCAGGACAATGTTGTTAAGGAGTATTACAAGAAACTGGCATATGCCTGAAATCTCTGCTCAGGAGACTGAAGGAACTAGGAAGCAAGTTGTTGCTACACATCATAGTATCCTCAAAAAATAGCAAAAGTGAAGGAATACTTGGAAAATCACAATGATTAGTAAGAACATGACTAAAAATTTAGCAACTTGATTATAATAGATTCTGAATATTTTGAAGGGAAACAGTGCACATTCAATGAGGAATGTGTAGCAACAGAAAACAGAATTGAAGTAAGCTTATTTTACTATGACATGAGCCATAGGGACTAAATATAATTGGCAGGGAGAATATCTTAGATAAGGAGAGGTTGGAAAAAGGAAACAACACAATAGAAGTTTAAATGTCTCTGAACAAATTATAATAGAGCTGAAATTTAAAGTTTTATTGGAGGACAAGAGTGTTAATCAAATGATTTTTGTTTTTCTGACAACTATATATGGAGCGAGTTGAATTCTGCGTTGGAAGACAGGAATAAAGAAAGCTTTAACCAAGATCACAGGGTTTCAAGGAATAAAAAGACTCAATGGTCATTGAAATATCAAGATCTCGCTGTCAAATTCCAAGTCACAATACACTTTACCAAACATCTGCAGAACTCTAATGGCATCTCATGATTTTAAAGTCAAATATTTTAAATTATTTATTGAAGATCTTCAGTAAAGTGGAAGACAAATTACAGGAGACTTATAACAAAGACAAATATTTGAAAGATTGTATTTATAAAGTACATTATAGTAGTTTGGGGATACAAAGTTGGGAAGTGTGGCTTCCACCAGGGATGGTTAAGAATGAAGCCCTCACAAGCAGGAAAAGCTAAGACTCTGAGGTCTAGGTGACCAGCCTGGTACAGATATATGATGGGATTTCCCAATGCAAAGCTTTAAAAAAAAAATAGAGGACAGCTTAGGACCTGACCTGGTAATAAGGCTTTCCAACCAGGAAAAAGCATACCATCTATGTAGGACAAAATGCATTAAAGCATTTGGGTGGCTCATCCTGCAACCTCAATTGAGGCAAGTGTGACAACAGTCTGAGTTAACCTATAGGATCCAACCTTACCAAAACAAAACCCCTCGAATTCATGCCATATTTATCTGATAAATATAGTAAGTACATTATCAATATATTTGAGCACTGCAGATTAAACACAGGGACTTATGTATTTCATTTTCCTAGTGCAGGGCATTGAACCCCAGCACCTCATAAAACGCCCTATGACTGAATCAAGTCTCCAACTCAAGACAAAAGTTGGGGATGTAGCACAGCTGGTAGGTTACTTGAAGCCTTGTGTTGAGGTTCAGTCCTCAACATTGTAACATAATTTTAACAGTGTCTGTAGGCCTGTCAGGCTGGAGGGTCAAGGGTAGTACATACCAAGAAAGAGACCAAGTCACAATAATTTCACATTTATCTTTAATACAATCTACCATGAACTTAGGCAGTAATGGTCTTCCCTCCCACGGAGTTAGGAGTTTTACCCATTGCTTTCAAGTGGTCCTGGGTTCAATTTCCCAACAATGGGGAAAAAATGTATATATCTTACAGTAAGCAGCTTAAACTGGATGCAGGTTTACCATGCCTGTAACTGTACTACTTGGCTATATGGCAAGAGCCTCTTACTCAAAACACAAAGCAGAAGCTTAGGTGGTGGGAGAGATGGTTTGGCAATTAAAAGCGTATGGTGGTTTTGTAGAGGACCAAAGTTCAGTTTCCAGACACCTTGAAGGGGTTCACAAGCCCACAGGAAATTTCTATCATTAAGAAAGCATCTATTATCTTTAAGTCACTAAAGAGCAGAAGGTACACTTTATGGCTATACATGGCCCCAGCAACTCTCCACGAAAATTAACTTTACTAGGATCTTCCTTGTGAATCTAAAACGCTAGCCAACAGGCCTGTGAGAGCAGTCAGGTAAAGTGGAGCCAGGTGGCTATAGCACACTCAACACACAAGAATGTATAGCAGACTTCTGGTCATTGTGCTTGACTTCCAAGTGCTGGGAAAACTGCCCAGGCAGAGACCTGTTAATGAAGTATCACTATGCATTCTTGGCTGCTAATGGAGAGATCCAGCCCAGAAACCTATCCCTGGGAAAGAGCTGGGAGTGTTGATGTTACTTCTATACAATTGCTAAAGTTTGCTTGATTTCCTTTTCAGGATAACTTGAAAGTAGGGTGGGGCCGGGCGGTGGTGGCACATGCCTTTAATCCCAGCACTTGGGAGGCAGAGGCAGGTGGATTTCTGTAGGCCAGCCTGGTCTACACAGAGAAACCCTGTCTCGAAAAACAAAATCAAAAACAACAACAAAAGTAGGGTGGCACCTAATTGAAAACCATGATTTAGCAAATTGTAGGCAAGCCTTCAGTGGTAAGGGCAGGGATGCTGCTAGGTAAAAATTTCAACTATTAGTTAGCTCAGTGGAATTGTTCTCCTAAGAGTTCTCCACAGCTCCATTTATGGGAGCTATTCACAAGTCTCTAGAGTAATTTCCATTCTTCTTAAGTCATAATTAGTTGCTCTTACCTGTCCTTTCCCTGTGTAAATTCCTCTGGGCTAAAGTGGCTTTTTGTGTGTCCCATTGGGATCCTTAGAATTTATCCCTCTGGGTTTTGTTTTTCTAATTGTAATTTGAGACCTGGCACATTTCAAGACAAATGTCACTTGTTTTGACAGTGTCAAAGTAATGAACAGCACACTGGTCACCTACTCACTTCTCACATGTTCCTTTTAACTTATATACATGTGGGAGATAAAACTTGTTCAGAGCAATTTGCCAACACCACTTGTTGCCCTTGTCCAGTACCAAGTTTAGTTCTGAGCCCCCAGTGGCTCACATACCATTTTTATCTCCAGTTCTAGGGCACCAGGAACAAAGGGCATAGATACATGCAGGCAAAAGCTGGTATGTATAAAACAAATGTAAATTATAAAGCTTTTTATTTTCATGTGAATGGGTGTTTTGCCTGTGTACCACAGAAGCCATCAGATCCCCTGGGTCTGAAGTTATAGATGGTTTCGCACTACCTTTGGCATTGAACCCTAGGTCCTCTGGAAGAGCAGCCAGGCCCTTTAACTGATAAACAACTGTCTCTCCAACTTCCCTCCACAAAATAAATTAATAAAATAAATAAAACAAAACATTGTAAGTTGTTTTGAATGCTTTAATGATTCAACTAATAAACTAATTAACTCCACTTATCAATTAGAAAATCCCATTAAAATTGCTTTAATTGCACTATCTATGGCATTGAAACCACCTAGGCCAGTGAATCCATGCATTAATAGCCACAGTATTATCCTCTTTCAAAATCACAGTAAACTATGCTGTGGGCATCCCTACCCATGGCCAGGAAGGCAGCCTCAACAGTCTAAGACCCAATTTCCTGCCGGAGGCTTACTGGGTAAAGCTGCCTCTGGGCAAGCCTGACAACCTAGTTCCCAGGACTCATGTGGCAAAACGTGTTACCCTCTGATGCCCATTAGCACTGTTGAGTAGCATATGCATTCCCACACTTAATGCAGATACAAAATTAAAATTGCTGCAGGAAGGGCATGGTGGTACTTGCAGGTATCCGAATGCTTTCAAGACACAGTAGGTTACTGTTCTGTATTAAGTTTAAGGCCAGTCTTGGTTACATAAGACTGTCTCCAAAACTGTGATCAACCAGATGTGGCATCTGTAATTCCATAACTCAGGAGACAGAGGCTGCAGAATCTGCCAGATGTGATAGTCCTCACCTATTATTCCAGCACTTCAGGGATGGAGGCAGTTTGAGTATGAGGCCAACCAAAAAAAAGAGGACCTATCTCAAAAAGTGTTTTATCTGGACAGATGGCTCAGTGGTTAATCTTGCTGGTCCTCTAGATCACTAAGTTCTCAGCACTCATTCCAGGGGATTCAAAGTCCTCTTCTGCCCTCCAGAGGCAGACACATACATGTCATACACATGATTAAATTTCACTTTAAGCTCCCTATAAACAGAGAAAAACACTATGATAGAAGCCATATAAACCCAGGGATAAGAAATAAGGATGTTCTGTTTCTTCAGGATAATTTAGTCACCTTATTCCTCTACAATAAGGAATACCAATAAGATTGTCATGTGGTTCATGAATCTATACTTAGAAGGCTAACCCAGGAGGACTATGTAAAAAGTGTGAAGATATATTTTGATACTGGGACTAATGCTTTTCAAGCCTCAAGGCCTAAACTTCAGAGGTCAGAAATATTCCGCTATCTCTGTAAGTGTTCCTTGGGAAAATCTTAAGCTTTCAAACATTTGGGAATGTCGACTCTGAAAATGCCAATGAAATTCCAATGTCAGTGTTCATCAGTTATGTTTTACTGGAATATAACCATGTTCATTTGCTGATACATTGCTTTTCACACACAGAAGCAACATAGTTGCAAAACTAAAGACAATATTAACAATACTTACTATCTTGGGCCATTAAAAGAACTTCCCAAACTTTTGCTTTTAAAAAGCAATATCCTAAACTTTCTGGAACATTCTAAGCTGTCCTAAGATGGCTACCATCCAAACAGATGTCTGAAAATCACTTACTTTTTAATTAGCAAGTAGCCAGCCACATGTACACAGACATCATCTAGTCCCTCTAAAAATTATAGCTGGAGATGTAACTCAGAGGCCATGGGTGTGGGCTCCTTCACTGCTTCATCTGCCAAAGGGTAGCTGGACTTTACAAGCATTCTCTGGAATCACAGTTCTGTAATCCTCTAAAGCAAACTTAATTTTCCCCATCTGAACTGAAGTACCTCTACATTACAGAGACCATGTACATTACTCAAAACAGGGTGTTGTCAGAAACCTGAAGTCCTGATGGAGGCAGATCTCATTCAGATCTAGAATTTAAGGAGAAGGTGACATGTTGTCAGTAAGGTACAGGGCCTAGTACACGTGAGGCAAGTGTCCTATATTCATTCACACAGCTACATCCCAGTCCCATTCCCTTGTTCTTTTAACATGAAAATTGTTTGCACCTAGACCAGGACCAACTCCACAAGGAGTTATTCCACTCTCAGAGATGCAATACACTGCTCAAAGGTACTCAGCACCGGACACCAAAACAGTGCTCGGAGCCAACCCTTAATGAAGCAGTGTTTACTCTTCCAACAGTGTAACACAATCACAGGCACCACAGCCTGGATAGCTGACAACTGATGGACTGTTCTGGAAAAATCTCCCCCTTTCCCATTTCATGTATCCCAGGACCACCCCAGGTAGCAGACATGAATACAGAATGCACAGAAGTACTTTCTATGCTTTCAGTTTTATCCAGTCTCTGCCATTTGGCAGGGACTAAGCTTAGACTCTTAGTGAACAGAATCAAGACACATTTTGTCTAAGACACATAATATTCCTATAAATCGTTCCTTAATTGGAATGGCAGACACAAAAATATTTTATGCTACTTTCAAACAAAAATACCAAAATTCTACAGTAACTGCCAAGAGTGAGCTTGTTTCCCATTTGTTTCCCGATGCATACCAAGTAGCCAATGCTAGAATCAAGACACTCACCTGAGAACCACACATGCGCCCTGTTGTGGATCATTACTTCTTTCAGCCTGTCGATGACCACTCTACTTTCAAGTCATCCTAAAAAAATGCAAGCAAGTTTTAGCAGCCTACAGTACCTCAACAATGCACTATATACTTCAAATTGTAAATAACCTTCCTTCTCTGAGTCCCACACATTTGAAACAAAGAAATTACTCTTACAAGTTGTCCCAAACTCCCTTCCACACACAAAATAAATATAACTCATAGCCCACTAAATTTTGCCTTCAATCAACCACCCTTTGATCACCACTGGCCCAAAAACCATTTACATTAGTCTATTTCACCATTAACACTTGAACCCCAAATTCCACACAAAGCATTCAAGGCTCAACTGAGTCCTTGTAAGAGGTGAATAGTAAAGTCTGATGAGTTGCTGCCCACATCTTCCCTGATAGGGATCAGGAAGAGCAAAAGTAGGGAACAGCTTTATTTTGGGTGCAGGACAGCACCAGCAGCTGGGAAATTGATCCAAGTTTAGAAATAAGGATTAGTGAAATTTACTCTAAGTTGCTAGATGTGGGACTCATGGCAGGAGAGGAGTAAGAATTTGAGGGACAGGAAAGTTATGTTAAGGCTAGTGCACCAGAGGGACGGCCACAGGTAAGGCAGGCTCAGGGGTCTATTGGAGGGTATTTTCAAGGCTAAGCTGGTGCTGTTACTTAGGAGCAGTAGTATCAAAGTAATTATGGGCATGAATCCAAGAGCAGGTAGATGGAGTGGGTAATATATGGGGCAGTAACATTCCTGTGGTAACTGTGATACATTTATTTTCTGACTGATTAAAGGTGTGCGTGCGCGTGCCTGTGCGAGTGCGCATGTCTAGGTAGCCTAGGTGTTACACTGAGGATCAAAGGGGGTGTTGATGTAAAGGGGAGGACAATGATGAAGATGAGCAACACTGAGGCTCCTGACTGACCTGCCAGAAGACGCTCAGTCTGGGGTGCTTGGTGGGCCTGGCAAGCAGCCTTTTTTCAGGGCTCCTCCCAAAAAACATTTAAGGGGTAGGGTAAGAGAGAGACTTCTGGAAATTAAGGCTGTGTCTTCCTGTGGAAACCAGGATTTTTTACAAAAGCAGTAACTATGTTGGCTCTATTAGGTAATCCTCAGATTCATCGTGAGTGATCACTGCTTGCCTAAAATTGAGGCATTTCTTAGAAAATCAGCATTCTAAAAAAAAAAAAAAAAAGGGCACCTAACTGCTCACATAGTCACATAGTACTGTTTGACCTAAGCTACTTCCCAGAACCCCATCATCAATTAATATGCGTAAACTTATTGACCAGCTAGAGGGCAGAATACTAGTAATTTTTGAGACTGGGCATCTAGGTTGCCTGGACAATCTGAAGGGACCCTGCACACTACAACACCAGACTCGATATTCCCAACAGGGAGCTCACTAAAAGGGGTCGTGATTTAGCTTTTATTATTGTGTAGAGGCAGCAATATATTTAGTGAAAGTGCAGTCCAATAACTCCCTCCACTGCCTCAGGCTCACTTCTGACCATTCACAGGCACTAAAACTTGATCTTTTTTCCCCTCCTATTTATATCCCTCATCGGCTTTTACTCAGTTCCATTTCCAAGTTGTGATTTAAGTAACCTCCATGTTAGAAGACCTGGATCTTAGGTTTCTTCCTATAGAACTTGCTCTTCTCTTCATGGGTAAGCAACTATGCTGACATCCTGGTATAGTTAACAACAGAGTTGGCATGAACCAGGCCCAGAATGCCAACCAGCTATTGGCTGCTGTTCTCCCAGCAGTGTAACACTTGCCTAGGTACAAGGAAACCTAGGCAGCTGCCTACAGCTGGGGCAAAGGGAATGGGCTGAACTGTACTTACCAGGACAGGCATCTCCTCAAACTGGCAGCTGGGCACTATGAAATCAAAACACCCCAGATTAGAGTCAGCCAGCTGACAAAACCTGTGCAATTAAATTAAAAGGCAAAAACCCAAAACCATCTCTGGCCCTCAAACCCCCTTCACTTTGTTGGGCTGAGTGAAAGAAACAATAGATTAACAACTTAACTCTGGGAGCTCTACTCCCAAATAACCATTCCATTAACCAAGTCCACTATCTGGAGTTCTCATTTATAGATTGGCAGTAGACAGTACCCCTGGTACATCAGGTAGATTGGACCACAGTGAACTTATTAGTGGCTGATCCCTGGAATCCTAGCATGCAGGGAGCTGAGGCAGTAAGACTGCCTCCAGAACCAGCCATCCTGCACTTTGAGACCCACTCTTAAAAATGACACCTTAGTAAAGATGGGGGGGAGAGGGGGGAGATGGGTGAGAAAGTTATCTAGTGTGCGGACTAAATCTAGAGACTTGAATACAGGGCACTTTAAAAGGCAATAAAAGTTAACACTTCGAACAGTAATTGAACGTAGATGGAGTAAGAGTGAGGGGAGATGTGCCAAGGACCTCAACGGCTGGCGATTTACATTCCATTTTAACATATCTGAGGGCAAGTTATCCAAGCACAAACTTCACATCTAACCAATTCCAACCAATTTAAAGGGACAGGAAAACGAAAACAGGCCTCATTTTAGGTCTAAAAGCTACTTCAGGACGTGGGCTGAAGCAGATCTGGTTCTCCGCTGACACGTGTTCCTCACGAACCTTTCTCGGTCCCTGTCCAGGCTCCGGAAATGCTAACTGAGACGCATTCCAGGTGACTCCCCAGATGGATAGGGACCGCACCTCACTGGCGGCGACTTTTCGGGCTAGTCCCTTCAAGATGACCTCCAAGGCCGGAGGTAATAGAAAACAAACCCCAGTTTCTTTCCCTGGCCAGGCAGAAACCTTCTCACCTCGCTTCTCGCCTGAGTCAGTAAATCCTCTAGACCCCTTGCTCCTTGGGACCTCACTTACCTACACGTGCTCGGAGCTCCGCAGGACACAACAGCCTCGGCAGAGGCCGCGGAGGAAAAGGGCAGCCGGGAGCGGGCGGGAGCCCCGCCCTGTGGCGGTTGCAGGGCGGGGCGATGAGTTCCCGCCCAAGAAAGGCGGGGCTAGGAACACACCGGGAGACTAGGAAGGACAGCAAAATCCCCATTTGAACTGACCTAGGTTTGAGAATTGGTTAGTCTCTGCACAAATGCTACATTTCCTGGGCTCCCGTCCGGTTCCTTAAGTATATGAGCCCTGGGTTTGCAGCTGCTAAATTCAGAGTGCCTTGTGTCCTAATGGGAGCAAAGCCGACTGCCTACCTAGTGCTAGCGGTCGCGGTTTCTGCAGGTCTAGCCTACGCTTTTAGCACCTCCAAATGCAGATTTTTCTGGCTTTCATCATCTGCGTTGTTACTTGGTTAATGGAACTCCCACACACGCAGATCGCTTGGTCATGTGCTCTGGATCTTTCCTGGATGCTCTTTAGATTAGGCCGGTCAATGCTGTAGTCTGACCCTGCAGACCACATCCCTGACATCCTTCATTGAAATCCTTAACTGAGTGGCAGCAGCTAAGGCTGGCTTTCTCTGCCAGGTTTGTAATTCCTGAATCTACTTTGTAACTCCATCAAGCTCTGCTTTCTGACTCCCAGCCTATCCTCCTTTCCTAGCGTCTCTGTTGATTATCACACCTGTCAGGCCAGCCTCCTGGAATCAGCCACTGTCCTTGGCATCTGCCAACATGATTTTATTATCTATTTCCTCAGTTCCTTCATAGTGAAAGGGGGCGGGGTCCTGTGCATTCCAGCCCTAGCATACACCTTTGAAAACACATGGTGCTCCAAATTGATTCGGACAGGAGACCCTAGGCTATGGAGCCAAAAAAACCACCAGAGAAATAGCAGTCCCCAGTCTTCCTCCCCAGGTTTGATGGACTTGGATACTGCCCCTGGCTAGGGAAAGGCTTACATAAATACAGTAATTTAAAAGGTCACATGGTCAGTGCTGGGCTGGAAGGCAGGGGCTCTGTCATAATCAATGCAGCATCCAGCTGCATTGTCACAGCGTATTTGTAAAAGGAGGGTTATGAGACCTGTTAAACCTGACAGACTGTCTGGGTAATTGTCCTGCAGAGCTCTGTAAAAGGAGGAAGTGCATGGGCACCTCATATATTTTGCTCTCTTCCCTTTCAAACCCACAAAGTAGAGAAGGCAGGATGACCTGCAGAGTTCATAAGAGCTCAGATGAGGGAAAGAAAGCCAAGGACAGTGGCTGATTCCAGGAGGCTGGCCTGACCGTTACTGACAGGTGTGATAATCAACAGAGACGCTAGGAAAGGAGGAAAGGCTGGGAGTCAGAAAGCAGAGCTTGATGGAGTTACAAAGTAGATTCAGGAATTACAAACCTGGCAGAGAAAGCCAGCCTTCGTGTGTGCGTGCATGTGTGTATTCGTGACTTCAGAGAGGAGGCAGAAGTAACTGAACATAGGAAGATGTAAGAGTCTTTGGGGAGAAAGAGACCAATCACCTGATGCCAATTGTATTCACAACTTAGTCTAGGCAGAAGTAGAAAGCAAGAATTGTGTAAAAGAAAGTTATTGTGAGTATGGCTATGTGGTGAGCCCTGTTCTAATGCCATAGTAGAAAGGTAGTCAACTTCTTTTTAGGGATGAACCATTTAGTGCCCTATGGAGGAGAATCTGGATTATGATTTATTTTCATAGTAAAAAAAAAAATCCTTCATAGTCTGCCTTTTAAAAAAGCACATCCACTCTCTTGCTCTCTTGCCTCTAGCTTCTCTCTGTCCCCTAGCCTCTCTCCCTTCCCTTCCCCCACTCTCCACATGGTCATGGCCGGCCTCCACTTCTCTCTCTTCTCTCTCTCTCTCCCTCTTTCTCCACCATCTTCCTCTATTTCTCTCCCCCCACTTTTGCCCTTTGCCCTGAATAAACTCTCTCCCCTTTGGGAAAAAAAAAAAGCACATCCAGTCATCAGGTGGTGGCACACTTCTTTAATCCCAGCACTCAAAAGTAGACAGATCTCTGTGAGTTCAAGGCCAGCCTGGTCTGCAGAGTTAGTTCCAGGATAGATAGGGCTACACAGAAAAACCCTGACTCAAAAAAATAAAATGAAACAAACAAAATATATCCTTTTAAGTCATCAAAAAGGTAGATTTATGTATTTGTAGGTATTTTGGTGTTTTTTTTTTTTTTTTTTTTTTTTTTTTTTTTTTTTCGAGACAGGGTTTCTCTGTGTAGCCCTAGCTGTCCTGGAACTCATTCTGTAGACCTGGCTGGCCTCGAACTCAGAAATCCACCTGTCTCTGCCTCCCTGGTATTTTGTTGTTATCTGTATTATCAATATTTTTCTATATTTTTTAAAAGATTTATTTATTTATTTTATATGAGTACACAGTAGCTGTCTTCGGACACACATCAGAAGAGTGCATCAGATGCCATTACAGATGGTTGTGAGCCACCATGTGGTTGTTGGGGATTGAATTTAGGACCTCTGGAAGAGCAGCCAGTACTCTTAACCACTGTCCCATTGCCCCATTTTCCCATATTTTTGACTCTTATAATACCTTCAGAGACAAGGCTGTGGGGATAATAATAAAATAAAGAAGAAACGTTTCTCTTTTTTCACAGGGCTCAAAATTAAATCCCAGATCTTTGAGACCTTGCTATGTAGCTCATCTGGGCCATAGACTCATTATGCAGCCCAGGAGGGAACATGTCCGGACCAACAATGTCGGTAGGTGAGAAGCAAAGGATGATGGCCATAGAACAGAAATCCAGCCTGGAGAAATAGTCCCTGAGCTTCTTTCTTCTTCCTTGCCTTCCCCCTTCTCTTCGCTCTACCCACTCGTCCTTGTTTCTTCCTTAATCCCCTTTGCCATTCAGACTACTCTTCCTTTTCTACCTCAACAGGGACCATCAGTAGAAAAATACTAAATAATTTGTTCACATAACCATTCAACAGATGCAGACAAAGTCAGAGAGATAGAGATTCCTGTTTGTGCACTGTCTATAGTCTAGTAGGGAATATCATACATTACACATATAGGCTTTAGCAGGTAGCATGGCAGGGAGAGTTCTAGAGACGGCTGATTCTCTCCCCGACCTAAGTGTTTACAGGAGACTCTTTATCCATCTCTACATCACACCAGCTCTATATTATACATCTCTATTTTATTTACCCGAGTTAGGTAAGGATTCTGTGTTGCCCTCATTATTTCTCAAATGCATAGTTAGATTGTCAAAATGCAGAGAGATTAAAGCCCTCCTGTGTTTCTGGTAGCTATGCAGAATGGTACAGCTGCTTTGGAGAGCAGTCTAGCAGCCAGGGTCAGTGGCACCTGTGATCACAACATTCACCTTGATGTGACAAAGATCCACTGATCCTCCTGAGTGCGGGGATTAAAGGAGCTGAGAATGGAACTCGGGCCCTCTTGAAGATCAGGAAGGGTTCCTAACTGTTCAGTATCTCTCGAGCCCTCTTCCTTCCTTCCTTCCTTCCTTCCTTCCTTCCTTCCTTCCTTCTTTTCTTCCTTTCTTTTTTGTTTTTCAAGACAAGGTTTCTTTGTGTAGCCCTGGCTGTCCTGTAATTCCCTATGTAGACCAGGCTGGCCTTGAACCCAGAGATCTGCTGCGAGCTTCTGCTTCCCATGTGCTGGGATTAAAGGCAGTGCCATTACCAGCTTTCTCTCTTCCTTTCTTTCTTCTCCCTTTCTTTTCTTTCTTCCTCTTTCTTTCTTTCTTTCTTTCTTTCTTTCTTTCTTTCTTTCTTTCTTCTCTCTCTCTCTTTCTCTCTCTCTCTCTCTCTCTCTCTCTCTCTCTCTCTCTCTTTCTTTCTTCCTTTCTTGACACAGAGTCTCACTATATAGCTTAGTCTAACCTCAAATTTACTATGTAGCTCAAGCTGGCCCTGAACTCTTGGTGATCATCCTACAACAGCTTCTGGAATTATTATTATTCTGGTGTGTACCACGGTGGATGACTGAACTGTATACTTTAAATGAGTGGATAATCTGGTATATGAATTATATCTCAATAGAGATGTTAAAATAAGCCGGGCGGTGGTGGCACACGCCTTTAATCCCAGCACTTGGGAGGCAGAGACAGGCAGATTTCTGAGTTTGAGGCCAGCCTGGTCTACAGAGTGAGTTCCAGGATAGCCAGGACTACACAGAGAAACCCTGTCTCCAAAAACCAAAAAAAAAAAAAAAAAAAAAAAAGATGTCAAAATAACAATGGAAAGAATACAGAGGGCCTGGAGAGATGGCTCAGAAGTTAAGAGCACTTGGCTGCTCTTCCATAGGGCCCAGGTTCTACTCTTAGCACCCACATGGCAGCTCAGCTACAGTCTGAGAGGATCCGCTGCCCTCTTCTGGCCTCTGAGGTCACAAGGCATGTGAGTCACAGACACAAAGTCAAAAAACCCATACATGTAAAAATAAATTTGAAAAGAAGAAGGAGAAGGAGAAGGAGAAGGAGAAGGAGAGAAGGAGAAGGAGAAGGAGAAGGAGAAGGAGAAGGAGAAGGAGAA